>NW_024423453.1:70148703-70217462 GCF_017311325.1 Ursus maritimus
CTGATGTTTATTGAGTTAGGAGCTGTTACTTGAAAACTGAACTATCAGAAATAGAGGTGGCCCGTTTGTCAGGCATTCACACGGTAATTTATTAAGCATCTAGACAGCCAGGGACTGTGCTTGGAATGCTGGACGCAGGCTCAGTACAGCCTCCCAAGAAGCTTGTGGACCAGGGGTGGGGAACTCTAGGCTAATCTCTAAGCAAGCAATTACAAAATAATCCATCACAAGCGTATGAGAACAAGGAAAGGAATAAGGAGCTAAGATTCTGTGTAACAGGAATCGAATGGAACCTGGGGGTCAGGGCATTTCTCTGAAGAAATGACATTTCAGCTATCCGCCAAAAGGGGGTGGGAAGTGAGGGCGGTGCATGGGAAGGCCCTGGGGCAGGAAGGAGCTTGAGGCCTGAGTGGAGTTAACCCTTGAGCAGCAGCAGCATGGAGTAGAGAGTCACAGTTAGAGAAGCAGGAAGAGCCAGATCATGCTGGCATTACGGGCTAAGTGGGAGATTCTGGGCTTCATTCCAAGAACAAAGGGAATGGAGGGGGACAACAGAGGGGGAAAGACAGGGCACGGCAGAGCTCCAAGAGGGGGCAGTAGAGGAGAGTGGTAAGGGGCAGGGAGTCTGGAGGCAGATGGCATGGGTTCAAATCACAGGTCTGCCACTCACAATCCATGTGACCACGGTCTGGGTCAGCAAACCTCTCTGTAGCTCAGTCTCCTCCTCTGTAAAATGGGGTAATAATAGGACTTACTTCAGAGGATCATATCCAGAGGATTCAATGATAAAAGTTTGGCTCATCCTGAGTAAAGAAGAACTGCTGACACTGGTAGACTCAGCAGGATCAACCCTTTCCCAGGGCCTCTCCCCCACCTCCAGACAACCCCTTTTGGTGCTAAGAGCTGTTGGCATTCAGGAAAGTTTTGGCTTCTCTAGTGGTTGCCACTTTGAAGACCAGAGTCTCTTGGCCTTGGAAGACCATGCTGGCAACGTTGTCCCCGTGGCTCTGGCTCTCCAGCAAGCTCCATTAGAACAGGGACCGTGCTGACCCAATATCATATCAGGGCCTGGCACAGGGGAGGCACTCAGTACCCACTGGCGAGATGGATTGCGAATGAATGAATGAATGAACGAACAAATGGATGGAGCTGAGGAAGAGTACTTACACTCTGCGTAAGTGACGAGCATTCCCTGGGCGAGGGCCATTCCCGCCTGAGGCCCTTACATACACAGCTTGTTCATTCCATCCGCACAGCCATCTTGTGAGGGGGCTACCAGGAGACACTCCCAGGAGGGGAATGACCTTGGGAATGAGTCCTCTGTGGGGGAGCCCTAGGCATACATCAGGGACTCTAATTATTGAGAAATGTGTTTGAGTTGTCACCCCAAAGAAGGGTTTTGGCTAGAAGTCGGCATCCTGGAAGCAGGAATTCAGCTGGAAAGCAAGCAACGCTCGAAATAGTTTCTCTAAAGCTCGAGCTGCATATACTTTATGGCTATGATCTCATCTTCCTTAGCAAGGCACAGGAGCAACGGGGGCATTTTACTTGTTTTTGAGAGGGAGAAGTGGTGCATCCTAGCGAGGCATAGCCCCCCTACCCCTGCCCCCACCCCCACCCCAGCAACCTGGCGGGGCTCAGAGCAGAACCCAGGCGTCCTTGTTGCCAGCTGGTGGAACGTCCCCCAGCACACCCCCACACCCCATCTCAGAGGAGACAGGGAGCAGATCAACTGGAAAGGCAGTGGGAGAACTGCCTTTGATCTTCTCCCTGCCCTCCCCATTCCCATCGGAGTCCCACACGCAACTTCCTGCAGGCTGCTACCCCCCTTCCTCCCAGCCAGCGCCCGGCAACCGCAAGGCAAGCTGCCCCCTTCCCCAGCAGCCCTGCTGGTTTCTTCTCCAGAGACTATTATTTTGGGTGAGTGCTGAGTTCAGCATTGCGGCAAGGTGCAGCCAGAGGAGCCCTTCTGTCCTCAGCTGGCCCTTTGGAGCTGGCCTCAGGGCCAGGGCCGCCCTAAGTGCAGCGGCCCCTCCTACACAGGGTCACCGCGTCCAACCACCTACCATCCGTCAGACCCAAGGCTGTCAAGGCAGGTGGCACAGGAACTGTGGGCAGGGGACACAGAGCTGTCCAAGGGGCACAGCCTAGCCAGAGCCCTGCTCCTAGAAAAACGACCAAGGTCTTGCTCTCGCAAGGACCCCAGAACCCAAAGTCTGGGATCACCAGCTCCCGGGGTTTGCCTTAAAGCCAAAGAAGCAGGCTGGCCCAAGGCCAGCTGATTGCACATGGGGCGAGTGGCGGGGACAGGACGAGGAGCTGGGGCGACAGGCTTATATAAGCCCTTCTGCCCCGGCCCCCGGGATTAATGGCCAGCAAAGCCCTGCTCCCATGGAGGAGGGGCCTCAGCCGACTGCAAACTGAGTCCGGCTTGGAGCAGGCCCAGATCGTCCCAAGATACCTGTGTCCGGGTGGCAGACTGGCTGCCGGAGCCCAGGCAGCGGCCGCCCTTCTCCTTCTGTTTACCAGAGGTCTCTGTTCCTCCAAGGGGGACCCTGGGGCAGGGACGCGCAGGGTGAGAAGGGCGCCCCCTGCAGAGGGCCCCGCAGCTCTAAAAGCTCCTTCTGTTCCAGGTGTGCGTGGACTGGACAATGAGGCTGGCCGTGGCAGCCCTGTTTCTGGGTCTCACGATGGTGATCACCAGAGACGAGGAGGAAGGCGACCTGTGTCTGTACGAGGCCCTGTCTGACACCGATGCTGTCCTCTGCAAGTAAGGCTGGGCAGGACTCCGGAAAGCAAGGGGGCAGGTCAAAATGGGGCTTGAGATCTCAAGGAGGGGTGTCCCCGGGGGCTCAGGCAGCCTCTGTGGACAGGAAGAGAGTAAGTGAGGCTTCGAGACCACCTGGATGGAGAACGGCATTAAGGAAAGAACTTGAGACGGGATCCTGCCTTCCAGACAGCAGTCTCCCGGCCCCAGACGGTGTACGGACCTGGTCAGCTCCCCTCACACCCCAGGGGCCTCCAGACCTGAGAGGCTGGCTTCACCCTCCCTGCTGGGACCCTGAGGGACCATCGCTCCCTGCAGCCCGGGCTGCTCCCTTCCCCCCAGCAAAGTGGCATTTTAAAGAATAGTGGCAGTTGACAGAGGGCGTGGATTGGTCTCTCCCTGTGTGAGAGGCGGTTGTTTGCCTTCCAGCGACGAGGGCCCAGGAGTGTGGGACAGGTGGGCCTTTTAGGGAGTGTGGCCTCTGGGTGTTGTCTGGAGAGGAGGCCGGGCGTCAGGGGTGGACTTTTTCCCTCCGAGGGCACGAGCCTCTCCCTGCCTCCGTCAGCTTTCTCCTCACTGACCACCAGTTAGAAAAGCCAGTCCCAATTGTCCTGGACCCATGGCTCATCCTGAGGGTGGCCCGGGGCACTTCGCTGCCAACGCCCTTTGCCGGTTTGGTGGCCAAGGAGGCCGGTGTCCCACTAAAGCCATCAGAAGTGAGAGAGTGGGGAAGAACTTTCCTTTCTTACTCTGTCTCCTTGTATACATTTGAATTCTTACAAATGTGACTTTTAGAAAGATAAATAGATGTTTTCTCTTAAAAAGTTAGGAAGCTGAAACCCCTCCTCCCTCCCCAAAAAGGTAATACACACCCTGCTCTTATCAGTACATTTTTAAAACTCTGGTGAAACAATTGTGGGTGAAGTTTTGTGTGGGAGAAGGAGGGAACGTGGCTGCCTCTCACATGGGCTCCAAGCCTCCAGGCGCTCTGCAGAGTGGAACCTTCCCCCGGGGCTGCAGCCATCTTACTCGGGTAGGCAGAAGATCAAGTCCCCAGGAGCTGGGGACGTCAGCTGGGCTGGACCACGATAAGGCCCACGACGGAGTGCCTCTGTGCTTCCCACGTTCTCTGTGGAACACTTAGAAAGTGATGATATGTGTACGGTCACTGGGGGTGACCAGCCTGGGCCCCAGCTGCCCTAGGCTCTGCCCTGCAGACCTCCACACACACACACACACACACACACACACACACACACACGTGCACGCACACACACACGCGCACACACGTGCACACACGCACACGCATGCTGGTGCCCTGCTAGCCTGAGAGCTTGGGGCCTGGAGGGAGCTCGGACGGCTGTATGAGCATCCTCGTCTTGCCGGTGAGGCCGCCCCAGAGATCAAAGAACCTGTTGTCCGCAGAGCTCACACACCTTGCAAGTGGCAGAGCCGGGGTTCAGCCCCTCTTGTCTGACTGTACACTCGACACTCCCCACCTGCCTCTGGCCTCTGACCTTCGTCCAGGGGCTCGGAGCTTCTCAAACTCGAGGAAAGGGGAGTTGTCTTAGTCGACTTCAGGCTGCTGTAACAAAATGCCGGCGCAGGGCACCTCACAAACAGCAGAAATTTACTTCCCATCCTTCTGGAGCTACCAGCAGGGCGTCTGGTGAGAACTGCTTCCTGATTCACAGACCGCTGCCTCCTTACTATGCCCTCGCCTAGTGGAAGGCACCCCCCACTTCCCGATGCTGTCACACTGGGGGCTGGGGTGCAGCCTATGAATTTGGGTCCTTTGCAGGAGCCATTCTCAGGACTGCCTAGAATACACCAGCAGAACCCCAGTTTGAGAAACACGAACTTACCACACTAAGGTCGCTTGGTAGGAAATGTCCCATTATAAACCATCCCCGCAAAACTGGAGGTTTGTCTTCATGACTGCTGAAGATTTTCGTTGGTAAAATATCATCACTAACTGAGAACACATTATGGACACGCCAGCCCCCCAAGGAGGGTCAGTACCTCCTGTGCTAGGGCCCCCCCTCCCCAAGAACCCTGCTCAGCTCAGGCTTCTCGCCTGGCCAAGAGAGCCCCCAGAGAGGCCGCCCCTCCCATGGTATTTAGAGTCTAAAAGGGAATTTTTAAAGTTAGGCCCTCATAGCTGAGGGCACGAATCTAGAAAAGAGGAATTTTATGTCTAGGGACAAGCGGTAGGAAAACACTGCTAAGAGAAAAGCTCTTCCAGAGTAGTACCTTACCTACCCCTGAGGTAAGCCTGAGTAGACCGACAAAAACTGAGATCAGAGCCTGGGTTCGGGGGCGCCTGGGTGGCCGTCAGTTGGGCGGCCGACTCTTGATTTCAGCCCAGGTCATGATCTCCGGCCGTGAGACTGAGCCCCATGTTGGGCTCCATGCCGGGCATGGAGCCTGCTTAACATTCTCTCTCTGTCTTAAAAAACAAAAGACAAAAAACAACTTAGGTTGAGTCTCAGCAGCGAAAGAACCGGTCATCTAACCCGCACGCTTTGGGTGAGTCCGCTCAACAGCCCTCTCCCCCCGCCTCTGCTGGAGGCCCCGAGCTGCCCCCCAAGCCCTCCGGGGGGTGTTGGAAGCTCCACCCCTTCAGAGGGCACGTCCCGTCTCAAGGCAGGGCCGCCTGTCTCACTCACGGCCCTCCTTCCAGTTCTGCCGCGGACAAAACAAGCTTTGTTTCTCTGCCTCCTGACGGCCCTTCAGATGCTGGGATGTCATGCTCTGCCCTCACCCACAGCTCTTCTAAGCTGGGCGTCCTCCTCCATCCTCTGTTCTTCCCTGGGAGCCTGGCTTCTGGGCCCCACTTCTGGAAGTGTCGGTTGGAGACAGACCCATTGCTCTTTCCCAAGGCTGGCGCCCCACACTTGGTCCCTGAGAACCGTGCAGGGGAGGCTGGGGTGCCCACCGAGCCCCCTCAGACCTCCGTGGGCCTTCCTGTCATCCTCGCTTTCAGGCCGCTGCAATTCTGGGCCCTTTGCACAGGGACACCCAGGGAGCAGTTTGCCTCAGATCCGCTTCTTACAATGTTGAAGGGACTTCAGCGACTGTCCTGTCAGACAGAAGCCCAGAGAAACGCAACGACTCCCCGGGGAGGCCGTGGGGCGCAGGGGGAGTCAGACAGACCACTGGGATAGTTCTCCGCGGCCGCACAAATGCATTCAAATGGAGCGGCCGCTCACCTTTGTCGCGTCCCGTTTTCTCGGGGCGGGGTTCAGCGGGGCAGCTCCGGCTCGGGGCCTCTCAGGAGGTCGCCCTAAAGCTGCGGCCTCATCTGAAGGGGTAGACTGGCCGGGCTGGGGTGCTCGGCTCCCGAGCTCGCTGGCGTAGCTGTTGACAGGCCTTGGTCCCCTGCCTGCCACATGGCCTGTGTGTGGGGCCATTCACAACATGGCAGGTGCTTCCCCTGGAGCCAGGCTCTGAGGGGGAGCGTGTGTGAGAGGAGCCCCAGTCTTCTTGCAGCATAATCTTGGAAGTGACATCCTTCTCCTTTCGAAGCGAGTCGCTGAATCGAGCCCCCACTCAAGGGGAGGGTCACACTCAGCTGGGAGAACCAGGGGGCAGGGATCACTGGGGGCATCAGGGACACTGTCCGCCACACCCACGTCCCGTGCCCTCCGTTCACCAACAACGAGACCCTGCGTTAGTTGCCGCCCTTTCCTTGGGTGTCTGTTTACTCATTTGGGAGAGGCTGCTTTGAGGTACTGTCGTATGGGAGGAAGTAATATGTTTGTGATGCCCCGGACCCACTCCCTTTCCCCGGCCCCCATGCAGTGTGAGATGGAGACCGAGCTGGGACCAGAGCCCCCTGCCCTCCCCTCCGCGCTCCCAGGGCCTTGTGCTCCCGGAAGTGCCCCAGCTCTGGGGCTGGAGACAGAACATGCCCCGTGTGACGTACCCCTCGAGCAGGAAGGCAGTGCGAAAAGAAGGCAGAGGTTCGAAAGCGTGTTCGTGCTAAATTCAATGTTCTATTCATTCATCTCAGGCTTGTCCAGATCTGTTTTTAGGCTGATTGGACCATCTGTTTTAATCAATGACACACTTGATCACTGCTATTAATCAACTTTGTGCGGCTCACAAATCAAATAGATTTGCCTTCTGTGTCCTGACCCAAGCCTTTGGTAAAACTGCGAACAGGACGGAGGCCCACACATGCCCCCCCAGCCCTGCCTGCTGTGTGAAGCAACAGGGGCTTTTCCGACACCGGGCTGGCAGTGCCCCACGGTGTGACCAGGGCTGGGGGCACGGACCCAATCCCTGGTCTCCTGGCACCTACCTTTCCAGGGCGCACTCAGTGGCTTGAGGCCCGCTCAGAGAGCATCGACGTGCTGCTTTTGCTTAACTGTTCTAACATTTGCAGCAATTCTACCAGGATAAAAAGAGGAGACCCATTTGTTCCCTGGGGAAGGCCCCTCTGGTCAGACTCTTCGTCTCCGCACAGGTCATGATCTCAGGGTTGGGAGATGGAGCCCCATGTCGGGCTCTGAGCGGACTGTGGAACCTGCTTAGGATTCTCTCTTCCCCTCTCCCCCTACCCCTCCCGCCACATGGGTATGCTCTCTCCTTCTCTCACTCTCTCTCAAAAAAATTTTTGAAAAATGTTGCTGTGAGGAAAAATGAAAACCCATCCCTAAAACTTGTTCAAATGCCATCCAAAGCATGGCATCCAAAAGGAATTACTGTAACCTCACCAAGAGGTAAGAGAAACAAGTGAGCAGAGCAAACCGGAAGCTGAGCTAACCGGCCCGAGGCTCCTCAGGGGTGCTGGCCCGCAGAAGCGCCCGTTATCTGCTGGATGTGGTAGGCTCTGGCTGCCAGCACCCCAGGTGGGACCTCAGGAGCCACCGGAAGGGTGGGACGGGAGGGGAATGTGAGGCTCCCCACCAGGAGGCTGTCCTTGCCTTTCTCCCAGATCCAGAACTTGGGAGTTCCCCCTCCAGATCTGTTCCCTCACTATCTCTTCACTGGGTCTCCTCCAGGCATCACCCCAGCAAGGGAATCGTGGCCAGCTCTGGGTGACCACTGGCAGACGGAGCTGCTCAGCCACGCTGGGCTTTTCAGCAAAGGCTAAGAACCCACCCCTTCTCTGTCAGTGAATCATCTTTTTTTTTTTTTAAGATTTTATTTATTTATTCAACAGAGATAGAGACAGCCAGCGAGAGAGGGAACACAAGCAGGGGGAGTGGGAGAGGAAGAAGCAAGCTCATAGCGGAGGAGCCTGATGTGGGGCTCGATCCCATAACGCCAGGATCACGCCCTGAGCCGAAGGCAGACGCTTAACCGCTGTGCCACCCAGGCGCCCCATGTCAGTGAATCATCTTAACCAAATGTACCCTACAGAGACCCTGGGTCTTGGTGATAAAAAATGACAGAGGGACAGAGAGGAAGGGCAAGTTAAAAAAAAAAAAAGTTGGCACAATGATTTTTTTTTAAATATCTATTTGACAGCCTGGTTTACATCCCTGAGTTTTGGTTACAGGTGAGCCCTTAAGGCTAACCTTGGTGGAGTTATGAGAGCAGCCCTCCCGCTGAAATAGATTCTCAGAGCATTCGTGCTGTTTAGGTCTTTGCAGGAAAAAAGCAGACAAACGGATTCATACTACTGTCTCAGTGATCACATAGTTTACACCCCAGGAGACATTTGCATTTTGAAAGCGCAGGGACTGGTAGGTCGAGAGCCTAGGCTATTGGGCAACGCTTGACCCAAAGGTGGGGGCTATGGAGTTACCCGTGAGGATTGCAGACACGGAGAGGATCTGGATTGTTTAGGGTTGACAGATGCCTGTCTCCGTGAAGAAGGCTGTGCTCATTTGCTAACCCTTTCTTCATTTAAAGAGAACGTTCGTGGAAAGCAAGTGTAAATATTGCTCTTGTAAACCCGATCCTACTTTAAAGACACTGACCAGATTTGCCTCAGTATGTGCGTTCTTTCTGAGAAGCAGATACAGGTGACGGTTAACACCTTCTGACTCCTGATGACACGCTGGTTCTGTCGTAAACACTGACTGCCTTCTTTACTCCTCACGCCAACACTATAAGGAGGTACTGTCAGTGTCCCCAGTTTACAGGTGAACAAACTGAGGCACCAAGAGGTCAAGTAACTCTTAAACCACACTGGTCACACCAGTTAGGTGCCACGACTACTTCATAGCAGGCCTAGGATTTGTTTGCACTCGACTCCACGTTCCCAACGGTGCTAGACTGAAGCATGTGAGCTCTCCAGGCTCTCCCCCAGAACTGACGTGGGCTGACCATCTCCCTCTCTCCATAGGGGCCTTGAAGTTTTCTACCCAGAGCTGGGGAACGTTGGCTGCATGTTTGTTCCTGACTGCAACAACTACAGACAAAAGATCACTCACTGGGCTGAGCCCATAGTCAAGTTTCCTGGGGCCTTGGAGGTAAGTGAGCAAGCCTGGCCTGGAGGAGGAGGGCCATGGGTCTTGGTTTCCCTCTGAGCTTGTTCTTCTGGGCGACTTGAAGCCGTGTGCAGGGCCATCTGGGATGGGTCTGGGGGTCCCAGGTGACGGATGCCATAAGCATGTGCCCTTCTGAGAACAGCCCCATGGCTTTGGAGGAGGTTGGGGTGTGATGGGGGTTTGCAGACGGAGAGCTTTAGTGGGTCTCAGGGTGCTCTGCGGGGACTTTGCCTGCTCCCAGAGTACGTGGAACTCCTCGGTGTACGTGGAGACCAGCTTGTGTGCTTTGGAGACGGCAGAGAGAAGGAGGAGAGAAGGAGTCCTTTCTCAAGGTGCAAGGTGGCTGGGCTTTCAGAATGAGCTTCTCAATGCGGAGGAGCTAGTCTGTAATGGGCAGTGCGTCTCACGTAGGCTAAACAAGCAGAGGGGAGCATCCTGACTCCATCATTGCAATACGAAACACATCTCAGCATTTGCTCACACATGTCTGAAATAGAAAACTGAAGCATTTTTAGGAATTGGAAAAAACGATTCTTTCTACTGGGAAATGCTAGTACTATCTTGTTCTGGAAGCTTCCTGGAGTTTGGGGATATAGTAAGCCTGGGGGAGGGCCATGGAAGTGGGACTGTGGCTGCTGCTTCCAGCGGCCAGGCCAGGTCCGGGGGCACTGCTCTAGTGTTCCGGTCTCTGTTTCTTTCTTCCTTGACTCCTGGGTCACACTGAGCCCCCGAAGTGTCAGCAGTGGAGGGTGACTCTCGCTTCATCTGCGGTATTTTACTAGGAGGTGCCCAGGTCAACCTACATACAAGGACTGTGATGTGGCCAGGAATCAGGCCACAAATGAGTGGAGACAGAAGGGCCACGGTCAGGATGTGACCCCTTGCACACCACGCACACAGCCTTCTGGTCCCCTCCGTGCGCCGCAGCAGGGAGAGGCCACTGCGGGCTCTTCCCCTCTGTCCGTCCGCCCTGGGGACTGTCAGTGCTGCTGTTGATCAGGCCTGATGGCGGTCAGGACAAACACAACAAAACAGCAAGTTCTGGGGTGGGGGGTCCTCAGATGTAGAGGGTAGATTTTTCTCTCTTTCTGGAACTGTTCACCCTCAACCCTCCCAAGCCTCACACACATGACCATGCATGCACATGCATGTGCACACATGCACCTGTCAGTCTCCTCCCTGGGGACACTTGGCCGGGGTCACACTGGTGGACATGTGGGAGAAACAGACGAAACATAGGCCACTAAGATTCTAACACTTGGATCAGGATGGGGAGGGCTGCAGAAGCGGGGCAGGAGCCCAGTCCTTTAGGGAAGAGAGAGTGCTGCTCCTGGGACAAGTTGCTCGACTTCGCCATTAATTCACTTGTCCTTGGCTCTGCCACTGAAGGAGTAATGAGGTCGAACCAAAATACTTTCGCAGCCCAGTGACTGTCCCAGAAGGGATTCTCAAAGGTCTCCACTCTGTGTGATATTATAGCAGATGTCCACTAGATGGCAGTGCAGACTTTCTGAGTACCTGGTGTACTTGGTTTGAAGCAAGGTGGGGAGTGTGCATTTGATTCCGCGTGGTCCACACGCATTGTCCTGGGGTATAGGCGTGGAATGCAGAGAAGACCTCACCCCCACCAGGTCATGAAATTTCCCACCCTGTCTCAGTCTAGAGGCGGGATGAGGGAGAAAACCTGGAGACTTATGAGGGACACAGAGCTGTGGTTAAGAAAGCCCTGAAGGGTAGAGATTTCACAGAGAAAAAATTGGAAACAAAGGAGGAAAAAGTAATATTCTACTACTATAGAAGTCGACTTTTTTTTTTTTTTTTTTTGGAAATTTAACCGATGTTTGACAAGGCAGATTCAGTTAGAGTTCCCGAAAAACACCATTAATTGAGACTTTATACTGGATACTATTTATGTGTCATTTCATTTAAAGTTTTCATCAGGTCTGCAAGTGAAGTATTTCTTTAGTTGAGACTGTTAGTAGCAAGTGACAAAAGCCAGTTCCAACTGGCTTATGCCAAAGAGGGAAGAAATTGTTGGTTCACAAACTGAAACTCCAGGGATAGCTTCAGGCATGGCTGGATCCAGGTGCCCAACAACGCCACCAGAAATCTATTTTTCCCTGTTCTCTACTTTATCTTACGCTGGTTTTATGTCTGGATAGACTCTTTCCTTGTGGTGGCAAAGACAACCCCATCAGCTTCAGATTTGTGTTATCAGTTTATCAATCCCCATGGGAATAGATTGATGCTTTTCAACCATTAAAAACCCCAAGATTTGTCCTGCTTAGATCACATGCCTATCCTTGAACTAATGACCCTGGGTAGCCCCAGAAGAGAATGGTTCCTCCAAAGGAGAATCAAGATGCTAGTTATCAGAAGGGGAGAAAGATATTGGGTCAGAAAAACGAGAGAAATTCCTGTGGAAGGAATTAATCAGAGCAAGTCCAGAGCTGGAAAGTGGCAGAGCCAGGGTTTAAACCCTGACCAACTCCAAAGGCTTGAGCACTGGCCCACTGGCAATGGCCCTCAGGGCAGACATCAGGATGCTGGTACTACTGACGAGGGCTTGCTGAATGGAAGCTTTCCTGGGACAGAAAGCAGTGATTGCTAAGGAGGGTGGTGGTGAAGAGGAGACAGGACAATGGGAAGGGCCAAGGACAGTGGGAGATGAGAGGATGGGTAGAGCTTTCCTGAAGGGGTAGAGGGAGCAAGCACCTCTAGAGAGAGCAACTGGTAAAGTTGGAGAGGAAGTGGATGCTATCTGGGAATAGGGTCTCTCAAAAGTGCAGGCAGGGGAGCCCTTAGTGACAGAGAAGAGGATGGAGAGTGTTCCCTCTGGGCCTAGGGCCTGATGAGAAAGGGCAAGCAGGTAGCAACCAGCTATGTGGGGACAATGCCTTGTCTCAAAGGTGATTAAAGCAATGCCACCAAAGCAGCAGCTGCCAGGGGGCATGCCTTGGGAAGCTCCCTCTCCCCCTGTCACCAAGCAAGCCCCAAGGCCCTGGAAGGAGGGGTGCAGTGGACCGGGACAGTGCCTCTGTGCCTCCCAGAGGTCTTCCTGCCTGCACACTGTTGCTCAGGCCACTTCCCATATCTGGACCCTGCATTCTGGGACACTCTGACCACAGCAAAATGCTTCTTCTAAGAAGCCTTCCGTGACTGCCTCCCTCTTGGCCCTCTCTTCATCCCTGGCTGGTCTCTTCTTTGAGCTTTTTAAATGTCCCCTATCCACCAGACCTAGCATTTACTTCCTCTGGCTTGTATTGTGGTGGCTTATTTCTATCTCCCAGAGCCTTGGCCAGTGTATAAGCTCTAAGAAAGTAAGACCACCCACAGCCCCTTACCAGCACTGCAGACCCCACGTTGGCTGACCAGGTGAGTGAGTAGAGAATGAATGAATGGACACCTCCTGCAGTGTGAACTGTGAGATGTGTGAGTCCCATGGTTTGCCTTTTAAGCTGCTGGGTGTCTAGGTAAGCCTGGTGGACCCCAAAGCCAGCGCTAGTCTCTCCTCCACCCAGCGTGGGTGGGGGCTTGTGGCTAGGAAGGGGAAAGCCTGGAGACAAGTCCAGCGGGTTTCCCAGAAGGCAAAGTCGTGCAGGGAGATGTGGATGGTCCCTGCGCCAACAGCCCTGAGAGCTGAGAGAGGTGTCGAAATAAGAAGAAGCTTTCTCCCTGGGTGCTTTGACAAACATTAAGAGGCAAACGTCTTAAAACGCATCCCTTCTCAAGACGATGCAAACTGAAAGGCCCCTGAGAAGCTTCTTGACGGAGGCTTATT
This sequence comes from Ursus maritimus, assembly GCF_017311325.1. Classification (NCBI taxonomy): domain Eukaryota; kingdom Metazoa; phylum Chordata; class Mammalia; order Carnivora; family Ursidae; genus Ursus; species Ursus maritimus. The sequence goes on from NW_024423453.1 coordinate 70,161,698, forward strand.
CTTCACCTTGAATTTAACCAGCTGGAATCCTTTTGAAGTGAAGAAATTGCCTTTAAGTGGGGGAATGTACATTGCATTAGAGAGAAGGAACAAGGAGTCCTGCTGTCCCTTGGGTTTCCAGGCAGGCTCTGCTCCTTTCTCCTTCCCAGAAAGCAGGAGACTCTGAGCATCCTCGTCCTGGCTGGGGTGGGCAGAGCCCCACGCCACCCTGGGCCTGCAGCGTCTGTGTTGCTGCCTCCTGGGGGCCACCTCCTTGCCTTCACGGGCCCAGAGCAGGGACACAAGTCAGGACATAGATGGCAGCGTCACAGACTCTCTGTGCTGAAAGAGACCTGGGAGCTAACTAGTCCGCCTCCCATCCTTCTCTTTACACACAGAACAGAAAAATCAGGGCTGCTGCGATCACAAAATGATTAGTAGAGGCGGGACATAGGGCTCCTGACAGCCAGAGTAAGGCTGGTTAGAGCAGCCCCAGATGGACGGGGCAGATTCGCTCATCCGGGGCCAGAAGGGGCAGAAGAGGAGCATGAATTCATGCAGGGGGCAGCCAAGTGCATGTGTTCCAAGGGCAGCAGCCAGGCACGATTTAGTGTTAGGCATATGAAGCGATTCACTTAACACATATTTATTGAACACACAGACACCATGTTAGTGCCTTGAGGTCAAAAACAAAAGGCGCCACCACGGAGCTCCCAAACTAGGTGGGGAGGCAGACAGGTGGCTGGCAAATGCAGGGTCGTGTGGTGTCAGTGCTGTGATAGAGGAGCTGCAGGTACCACGAGGACGGGGCAAGGCAGCCAAGCTGAGTGGCAGTCAGGGGAGGCCTCCAAGAGGAGGTGACCGGAGCTGACCTGTGGACGGTGAATAGGCAAAGCATGAAGGGGGGCCCCAGGAGGGGCTGGTGAATGCGATCAGGTTAGCGAATCAGGAAGGTCACCGTGGCAGTGCAGGTGGAAGAATGGAAGAAAGAGGAGGTTGGAGGCAGGGAGGGCACCCTGCTGAAGCACTCAATCTAGGTGAGGGCATAAGCCGTGGCATGGACTTTGAGAGGTATAAGGAAGTGACATCCATAGGCCTTGGTGACCGGAGGAACCGGGATAGTGGCAGAGAGAGGGTTGGTATGACTCTTGGGTTTCTGTGACGGTCAGACAGGTAAGGGTGAAGCTGAGGATATAGCCTGTCCTCTAAAACAAGACGCTTTGGAGAGTGAAGGGACATGCGGTGGATGATGATCAGCATGGCAGGGGTGATAGGGCACTGTCCCATTACTACGGCTTCCTGCAGGGGACACAAGAGAACTAGATGTACAGGGACAAAGGCCAGTGGCAGCGACTCTGCAGACGCTGAATCTGAGGACCCTATGTACGCCCGGAGGCAGGTGCCCCATGAGTCTGCTGAGAAGAGCAGGCAGGGCCGGAGGCCTAGATTTGGGTCCTCAGTGTCAGGGGGTGGAAAGTGGAAGCTTTGAGGTGGCGGGACTCACTCGGGGGGAGGATACAGAGTGGTCACCTGCAGCTGGCCGGAAGAGGTCAGACAGGCATGGGAAAAAGTGTACCAACCTAACCCAGCCAGCTGTCGGCAAGCCCTGTCAGGGAGAGAGGAGTGAATGCGAAGAGGACACGGCGGGGCGGGCACACAGACCGGAAGTGTGCAGGGAGACAAGGGGCACCTGAGCTATTGAAATGCTGGCAGGAAAGAGCCAGTGATAAAGGCAATGCCCCTTGCAGCAGAAATTGGAGCTAACAGGCCCACTGGGGAAGTTCACATCTGAGAAGAACCACGGGGGTGGTAGAGGTCAAACAAAGGGCAAGAGATTTCCAAGTTCCTCAGAGGTCAAGGGTGGGACCTGCAGAAGAAGTTTCCAGAGGCCCCAGGCCTGGGCACGGGGGTGAGCAGGAAGAGGAGGGAGAGGCAGGTGTGCTCATGGTGCCAGAGGTGGTCACCCAGGTCACCAGGTGAGGGGTCTCCCAGACTGCCAGACCTGTGAGCCGGAGCGCAGGCAATAGTGCCCCTCATACAGAGATAGGATGCTATCTGGAGGCTGGAAGGGCTTTGGGTGTGAATGTGAGAAGTGCACTTTATGGGCATCCCAGACAGAGGTCAGAAAGGTGCAGGGCCAGAGAGGCAGGGATGGAATGGGATGGCCGCCAGGCTCAGACTTGGGGTAGGACAGGGGGGTGGGAGAAGCAGCTGCAGGGCCAGGTTGGGGAGAGCCATTAGATTTGGCAAATTCCCTGGCCCGACTCCTGAGGATGGAGAGAGGAGTTCCAGAACGGGGGGCTGGGAGCAGATGGTAAATCCAGGACAGGGTGAGGGGTTCAGCGAGGCTCCGAGTGGTAGGGGGAACTCATGACCTGCAACCCTAAGCCAGGGCCTAACCTGCGACACAGTCTTAGTAAATGTTATCCATTGTCATCGTAAGAGACAAGAAGGTAGTCTGAAGAGTACAAGGCGCAGAAGGATTTGGGCTTCTGGAGGGTTAGAGCGGCAATGCTCATCACCATTTCTAACCCTTGCAGCCAGATTTTGAGGTTGCAGAGAAACTTCTCATGTAGGATTTCACACGATCCTCCTCACAGTATTGGGATTGGGCTGAGTAGGGATTATCCCCATATTGCAGATGAAGGGCCCTCCCAAGGTCACACTTGCCAAAGCTGGAAAGTAGGAGAACCAGCCTTAGATCCCTTCCGGTCCACTCTTTTTCGGCTACGTAATTTTGCCTCTTGACTCCATCTGGATACTTGAAAACGGATGGGGTTGCAGATAGTTTCATACCTAAGCGTCTTTGCTGCCAACATTTTTGCTGCACAGCTAATTGGCTATCAGGCAATTTTGCTGCAAACGCTAAAAACATGAAAAATAAAAGAGGGACATTCATTAAAAATGACATAATGAAACATGAAGAACGAATAACAAAATTAAAAAGACTTTATTGTGAAATATAAAATATTTGAATGTATTAAAAATGCATAGTGCAGATTCATGACGTCTCTACACATACTGATTTTGTGGATTGTACCTAGGTTCTTGTCTTCAAAGTGGTATCATACATTTTTTTTCTTGTTGATTGGTCTCCTTTTTCAGCCTCACGCTTTTTCTCTTTTCACTAAAATTTCTCCTTCATTAAGAGAGGTATCGTTTCCCAAATACGAGGATGCACATCCGGAGCTGAGCTTTGTATGACGAGGTGACAGCCTTCTACACTGCTGTTTCCTTATGGCCTCTGGTCCCATGTCCACTGATGGATGTTCCAAACTTCTATGAGAAATGTGGGTTGAAAACTCTGCGTCACTGTATGGACGGCTACGAGGGCTAAGATTACATAGGATAAAATGCAGCAGTAAAACCTAACGGTCAAAAACTGTCTGCCCGTGACTTTTCATCTTTTACGGCAAAGCTGCCTTACGGCCGATTACTTCTGCGGCCAAGATGGGTGCCGCCGAGATGCTCACGGCGGAGGAGGCGGGAGTGGCCCCCGTGTCCGCGCTGGACTCGGGGGCCCTTTCCCGCGTCGGCTGGCTGGGGCAGCTCGGAGGCCTCCTGTCTGCCACTCCGCCGGTCACTGTTGCGCGAGCCGGGGACACAAGCGAACACGAGCCCCGGCCCTGCCTGCCAGCCGCAGCGCCTCGTGAAGGTAAGAACCGGCATGGCTGTCGCTGTAGAAAGAATGACCTCGGAAGTGCTTGTGCCTCTGGGGTTTTGCTCCTGGGCGGCTTCATTAGGAAGCTTCTTGGCCTTGATCTTTATTTCCAGTCCTCTTTCTCCTCCCACCCACCTTTCCTGTCGTTACACTCACTGCTCCAGGGTTTGCAAAACCTCTGGTCAGACCCGAGCCTGACCTTCCCGGAGCTTGTTAATCAAGCCGCCTGTCCCCGTCCACAGCGGTGCTCCTCCAAGCTCAGGCAAACAGGGTGTTTGCTCGGTGGTTGGGCAGATGATGTTGGCTGAAAGCTTCCAGTCAAGTGTGGGGAAACAGGTTCCAGATGTTTTTCAGATCAAATAATGTTTCTTTGAAAAAAAAAAAAAAACTGTGTGGGCCGCTCCTCGGAGGGGGCATGTGGGATCTGAAAGAGAGTTCACTGGGTTTGTATCCTGGTTTTAAAAAAAAGGTCATTCAGCAAGTGTCTGTGTGGGGCACTTCGTGTGTGTGGGATCTGTTCAGAGCCGACGGTCAGGGGGTGTGAGCAGAGGTTTCATGGATTTCAAAATAGCTGCCCGGCCCTTGTGGGAGCCATTTGGAGAGACGAATAATTGAATTTTGAATGTACAGTAGCTTGTTGCCTGTTCTCACTGGAAAGAAAAGATGGTGTGGCCTGAAGAGCAGTGCAGAGAAGGGTTTTGAGGCTGTTTGAATGAGTGATGATGTTATTTGTTAACCCTTGCAGTCTTGGGGTGGGGGTGGGGTGGGGGAGAAGGAGGTGAAGGGCCCTCCACTGGGTGGAGCAGCTGGCAGGACGCAGTCCCATCTCACTGTCTTACCAGTGTACCCTCAACGCCGGCCAGCACATTGTTCTGTGTTAGATCCCATCTGGCCCTAACTGCAGCCATGTGGGCCAGGCGGAGCAGACTCTGTTCTACAGACGAGGAAACAGCAGCTCATGGGAAATTATCTGTTTAGGTTTTCATAGACTTTATTTTTTAGAGAAGTTTTAGGTTCACAGAAAAATTGAGTGGCAAGTACAGAGATTTCCTATGTGCCCCTTGACCCCCACACAGGCATCCTACACTATGAACATCCCCCACCGGAGTGGTACATTTGTTACAGTTGGTGAACCTACACTGACACGTCGTTATCACCTACAGTGCCTAGTTTACCAAACGGTTCCTTCTTGGTGTTGTACATTGTATAGGTTTGGACAGATGTATATGACATGTATCCATCATTATAGTATCAGACAGAGTAGTTTCGCTGTTCTAAAAATCCTCTGTGCTCCGCCTACTCATCCCCCAACTTCTGGCAACTACTGATCTTTCTGCTCTCTACATAGATTTTGCCTTTTCCAGAATGTCATAGTTGGAATCCTACTGTATATAGCTTTTTTGGATTAATAGCATAGACTACCACCCGGGCCTCCTGACTCCAGTGCCAGCACCTTCTTCACCACACAAGGGTTTGGCAACATTACCCATCCTGGCCCAAGACAGTGGCCAGTCATCCTGTGGCTTAGCTCCCTTTTTTGGGAATTGTGCTTCCCTCAACTGGAGGTTTCTGCTAAGTCTTTGGAGTGGGCAGGATCCACTCACTCCTGCACCTGCTGTCAGCCTGGGCGTTCCCACCATTTTGTTTCTTGTCTGTCTCTCCAACTAGAATGTAGACTCCCTGAGGGCAGAGTCCTTTGTATGCTTGGAGACAGCAAGAAATAGACAGTTTTTGTGCAATGAGATCTGTGCTATGATAGGGAGCTAAGGGCAGGATGCTGGCAGGGGAGAGCAGGTATCTCTTGGTAACAAGATTCTAAGCGTTCCAGTTTTTAAAGCACTTTCCCTTATCATGACAGTTCTTATCTCTGATCAGTCCCGAGAGATGGGCCAGGCAGGTGTCTCTGCCTTCCCTAAGGATCCTTGGCCCAGGGATGGCCAGAAAAGGCAGACGCTCAGCCTCAGAGCCCAGACCCCATTTGGGCCTCCTCACAGCCTTGTGGACGTTAGCTTGCCCTAATGCACCGATGTGTTAAGTGGAGTGATGAAGCCCGGGCTCGAATCCCTGCCTCCTCTACTGTGCTCTTCTTTCCCGCACCTCCTACATCCCTGTCGTCCCCAAGCATTTACTACGTGGCCACACTTACTATTTTCTACGTGGTCGGGTTCTGTGCTAAGTGCCCCATGAGGTATGATTACCTTCATTTTCCAGGCCAGGAAACTGAGGCACAGAAAAATTTCAAAGCTCACGAGTGACAGAATCAGGATTTGAACCCAGGTCTGTATGGATTCATCCCCCTGAGAGTAGAAGGCAACCTGCAGTGTGCCCCAAATGACCTGAGCTGTTTCCAACTGCCGCCTCAGCCATCCAGCTCCAGGTCCAGGGAAGAAGCCAGCCCCTAAGGCAAGCAGGGGAGGAATAAGTAGGAGAGTTCCTCTTGTTCCATTACCTCCCTTTACAAATGGGCCTCACAGTATCAAATAACTCAGCAAAGTGAGAGATAAGGGTGGGACATGGGGGCATGCAGGGGTGTGCACAAATCAGAGACCCTTGGTTTCTTCCCCATCTCTAGGTCTGTACTGCTAACCTAAGGGAGAACCAGGGTAAGCCAGCAGACATTCTAATTTCCATGTTTGAGTTCTTTCCATTGCAATTGGGAGGGCAGAGCGCCCATGCCCATGGCCTAGAGTGCTAGAACTACCCTGGGCAGAGGCAGACAAGGCCTAGAGGGGATGAGAAGGGAAGAGGGCCAGGCCAGTGGCTCCTAGGCGTGGTTCTCCAGGCCCTGAATGTGGGAAGGCGTAGATAGCCTCCTGCTGTCTCCTGGGGCTGCAATTGCAAGAGTGAACACCAGAGGGAGACAGGTGACTGTCGTCCTGCTCCAGGCAAGGCGAGCCCACATAACTGGCCAGGAAGGCTTTGCCCAAGCTGGGCAGACAGTGGAGACCTACCCAATAATGGAGAAACAGAGGGTCCTGGATTTGGATTGAGTGTGCACGCCTCTTCACCCCTTGCCCCATCTCTCCCTTTGCCAGTTGGTTGTAGACATGCCCTTTACTCAAATACAAATATCCTTGGACTGGAATTCCTTAAACCAGGGGTCACTAATTGGAAAAGCCCTCAGGAGCCAGGCCCTAATTAGGTGCGTGAAATGCACAGTTGGAAGGAAAGCAGGGCCAGGCAGACCCGCTTGCTCTGAGAATCCTCTCACATCCCACCTGGCATTAAAAGGACTTTTACAGTTGTGCTAGTTGTCCTCTGCTCATCCCCAGTTTTCCCTGACCTGCAGAAACTATTCAACCTTCTGAGGATGCCTGGTCCAGTGGGAGTGAGAACCGCTGGGTGTCAGAGCTACTCCCTTAGTTTAGAGAGCACTCGGAGCCTGCGGGGTTCGTAAGAGGAGCAGCCAGGCTGGGCTTTGCGCAGACCTTGTCTTACATCCTAGCTCTGTTGCTCATAACTCTGTGACCTTGGATCTTCTCACTAAGATTCCTTTTCCTCACCTTAAAACAGGTATAATATCCATTTCTGGGTTAGACCCAGTGGTCATTTCTCAATCGTAATCCTTCTGGTCTGCCCAGCATCATTTGACCCAGTTGGTCACTTCCTCCTCCTAGATACCCCTGCCTCCCACACTCTCTGGATTTGCCTACACCTTCTATGGTTCTTCACTTCTCAGTCTCCTTTGCTGGCAGCTGCTCCCCTCCCCAACCTCTTGGTATAGGATATCCCAGGCCTCAGTGTTTGGTCTTCTCATCTTTTTCTACACTTTCTCCCTTATTGTCTCATCCAAGGTCATGACTTTGAAGTTTTCTCTGTGATGTCCTAGTCACATGGCCACTGGGGTATCTCACAGACCCCTCAAATGCAACATGTCCACCCCCAAGTGCCCACTCTCCGCAAACCTGCTCCATCTGCTGTATTTGCCATCTCAGCAAAGAACAACCCCGGCCTTCCAGCTTTGTTGCTTAAACATATTGGAGTCATCAATAACTGCTCTTGCTCTCCCATTATACATCCAGTCCACCAGGAAACCCTCTTGGCTTTGCTTCCAGAATATATCCAGAAGCTGAGCACTTCTCCTCTCCTCCACTGTTAACACCCTGGCCAGGGCCAGCACCCTCTCTACCTGGGTTATTACAATAACCACCTAACTTGTCTCCCGGCCACCATGTCTGCTCCAAACCCCCAGCGTATTCTCGATACAGCAGCCAGGATGAGCCTTGAAATCTGCAAGTCACATCAGTTTACTCCTCTGCTCAAAATCCCTCCATTTCTCCCCCGATTCACCTGAGTAAGAGCCACAGTGCTCCCAATGGCTTACAGAACCCTAGAACCTGGCCCACTTCACATCTCTGACCTCAGTTCCTACCATTTTTTGCCTTGTTCACCTGGCCTCCTTTTTTGTTTCTTGCCCACACCACGCATGCCTTGGGCCCTTTCTCCTTATATCTCTGTGGCACACATCCTCACCTTCTTCAGATCTCTGCTCCAAGGTCATCTTCTCAAGGAGGCCTTCCCATCTCCAGCCCTGATACTCCTGAGCCCCCTAATCCCTCCCCACTTCTTTCTATCATATTTATACCTTCTAACCTATGTACAATATCTTCATTTTTCTTGTTTGTTCATTTGTTTTGTCTACTCTCACCCCCCACCCCACAGCTAGGATGTAAGCTTCTTGAGGGCAAGAATCTTTGGTTTATTCACTAGTCTATCCCACGTACCAGAGGAGTTTCTGTCACATGGTAGGCACTTAATATTTGTTGAATAAAAGTTATTGGATAAAGATTATGAGAGATCATGTATTTATAGCCTTCAGTGCTGACACAGGGAGCATTCAGTAAATGGTGGTGATTCTAATCTTCTCTCGCGTCCAGGTGACTAGTGCAGCCTGCAGCATGACAGCCGAGGCAGGGTGACGGCTGGAGGACATGGGATTCAAGATAGAGGGTTGTACGGGTTTTTTTTTAGGGGTTTAAGGAGAGAAAATGGGGGTGGGGAGATAGAAGGGAAATATTTTATGCCTGGTTAAAAAGGAATAGATCTACAAGGCTAGACCCAGGGGTCTGCAGATAGTAGACACTCAGTAAACCTGTGGGATGAATAAACAAACCCCTTGGCTTGTTAGTACAAGTAGAGTTGACTTTGGAAACTGAGCAAAGACACTCAGTAAAAAGTTTTGGGGGCTGGACTGAAATAGTGATGACAGAAGGCAGTGATCGCCTGAGGCTGGACAGAGGGGGCAGCCTGCAGCAACCTCTTCCCGGGTGCTGGCTGGAGGTAGTCACCCTGTGCTCAGGAGGCCACATCCCACCTGGTACTTATCGCCTCTCAAGCCCTTGGGGGGCTGGACAAAAGAGACCGTCCACATCTCTGGGAAGCTGAAGTCCCAGGCTCCTCCTTCCCTCAGGGTCTCTTCATGAGAACTTGGTATTCGAGGATACCCAATACCAGCAGAACTGCCTCTGGCTTCGTCTTGCAAATAGAGTGATAGTTAATTTCAGGTTTGGAATCCAATCCCCTGATTTTTAACGTGCTAAGACTGGAGCTGCTCACCAGCTCTCCATACATCTGGCACTCCCCATCCTCCACCTCCCCCATCTCGGATGGGAAACAGAGCCACGTGAGGTGCACCTTTTCCAGTGTGTAATCGCAGAGCAGCTATTCATTTCTTCCATTCACTAGCAAAAACCCGGGGCCCCGTGGAAAGCTGCCTGCCAGGCTGAGCGCTCCTGGAAGGCAGGAGCGGCAGACAGGTCAATTCCTGCATTTCCCTGGCAACCATCTCTGACCTGACTCCAGACTTAGGACTGTTGGATGAGCAAATTCAGACCCCACCTCTATGTGAAATCCAAGGGAGTTAGAGCAGTCAATGTTAAAACAAGCCACACAACCATGAAATAGCTGGAAAAGCAGCATACAGGTGAATATTTCTCTGGTCGCAGGGCGGAGAAGGTCTGTCTAAGCATAAAAATCAAAGGACAAAATCATAAAGGAAAAGAAGGATGGATGTGAGTTACAACAATATTTGAAACTTCTACACTTTAGAAATGCCGTAAACAAAATAAAAATCCAGTGACAAACTGAGAGAACATATGTGCCACAAATATGGCAAAGGATTATTATCTTTATGCATAAGGAGCTCTTATAAATCAATAAGGAAAAGATGAATACCCCAAAGAACTAGAGGGCAAAGGATATATAGGTGATTCCAGAAACAGGAAAATTCATTAAAAATGGAGGGGCGGGGAATGCTTCAATGAAAGGAAAATGTAATTTCTATTAGTACAGACTTCGTTTAAAACCAACCAAATTTGCAGTTTGGGCTTTTTGTTGTTGTTGTTGGGTTTTTTTTTTTTTTCTTTTTTGAAGAAGAATATACGTTACAGGCAGAAGTACAAATTGCTTCAACCTTTCCAGAGGGTGATTTGATAATGCGTATTAAAATCATTAGCATGTTCATTGTGTTTGAACAGTAATTTTAGTTCTACGAATTTATTCTAATCTGATTACTTAATCAGATACATACACACGAATTTATGTAAAAGGCTGTTCATTGTAGTATTATTTAAAATAGCAAAAGAAAAAAAGAAAACCAAGTAAATGTTCAACAATAGATTGGTTAAGTAGAATACGTTCTATCCATATGAAAACGTACCACTAGCCATTAAACATCATGTTCACAATGAATATTTAAGGCTATCAGGAAGTCTTACAATATATTTTTAAATGGAAAAAACCAAATGATAAAACAGTAATTTCACTACAGTCTCAATTTTCAAAAATTATATCTTTTTATGCATGAAAAAAAACCCTAGACGAATGGAGAATACATCAAAATGTTGACATTGGATCACCTCGAGTGGTGGGATTAAGGGTGATTTTTATTTTCTCCTTTACACTTGTCTGTAATTTCCATATGTTCTCCAATGAACATGTATTACTTTAATAATAAGAAAAAAATGCTATTTGGGGAGAAAAAGAGTGAATGCTAAGAGGAAAAGCTTTAGCTACCCAAATGGTCTGAGTGCTGGTTGCTGTGGAAACTGTAACTTTGAATTGCCCAACTTTTTGTGAATTACTTCCCTGCTCTGCAGGGTTAGTGCTGGGGCTGGATTCAGTGTTATTCGGGTGTGGGCATGTTGCCAGGGGGGTGGTAAAAGTGGAGGGGCCCTGCCCCAGGCAAAGGTCCCCAAGGAGGGTCCTGGGTTTCATTCTGTCACCCTCTTCCCTTCCAGGTGTCCTGCACAAGCTGCCCTGTGTGCCCTCGGGGTGGGGAGCCCGCGAAAAGCCCCCTGCTTCCCTTCATAGGGCTCCCCAGTGCCTCTGTCGAGTATTTGGTTGTTCTCATGAATCAGCCTTGCCCTGCTCCCAGCCTGGTATCTAAAGATGGGGTCCCAGCAGTGGTGTGGGGAGATAGGGCAAGTGGCTTTCTTTTCCTTTTTGTGTCAATGATAAAGATGGGGATGTGACCGAGTCCCAGGGACATTTGCCCTAAGTGTAGCCTTTAATAAAAATCCCAATCTTGGCTTGAGCCTTGACCACTTGCCATCTTGCCTTCCTTCTTTTGGCCACCTGGCAAGCAATTCCTGCACTGAAGGGAAGACAGGGATGAAGCACTAGCCCCAGGGCCTTTCAGGAAGCTGAGAGGCTGGGTACCCTGAGTGCAAAGTCACTTTCATATGCCTATTCTCGGAATGAATGTCTCGCTGCCATTTGTGAATCCTGTTCCGAGCTCTAGGGTGTGGAGAACTGGTTGATTTATAGATCGAGGCAGCCACAAGTTGGAATTTTAAAAAGCAATGTGTCCTTTGAGCAGGAGCCCGGGCTGGGGGCTTTGCAGGCTGTCGCTTTGTCCCAGGGACCAGATGGAACTTGTTTTTCTGTTCACTTGGGGGTTTAACCCTTCGTGCACTCCCTCCCCTACAGCCCCATTCAGGAGTCGCTGCCTTTGAGGCCAGGAGTCAGCCATAAGGGAGAATCCACGTATGTGAGCCTCAGTGATATTTATTGAAAATGCCTCATCTTTTCAATCCCGTCTCTGCCGGATCATTTTGTTTTATTTAGCATTCACTGGCATGTGCCAGGCACTGTTTTAAGCACTTTAGAAATATTAACCCATTTACTCTTCACAACCATTATTATCCCTGTTTTACAGGTAAGTATACTGAGGCACAGATAGGTTAAGCTACTTGCCTAGAGTCACACAGTTGGCGGGTGATGAGGCCAGGATTTGAAGCCCAGCTGTTTGGTTCTCAAATCTGTGTATTTAATTACAAAATCATGGCTGCCTCTCAGCAGGTAAATGAATTCTGTTCTTAACAATTCAGAGCTTCTGAGGGTGATTCTCTCCACTTAAACTATGGGAGCATAGGGACCATCAGAGTGATATGTCCCAGGGGTTTGTGCCTGAAATATCACTGCCATCCTGGGTGTGTCTGACCTGTTACCCCCGTGTTGCCTTCAGGCACATCAGGCTGCAAAACCCCTATTTCTAAGGTCTGGGCAATGTAACAAGCAAAGTTCAGGGTTCGATGCCCACCTCCACTCCACCCACAGCACGTGCCAAACTAGTGCTACCCGGTGGAAGCGCGGGTCCCTGAGTTTGGATCCTGTCTTCTACAGGGGAAACTTTATGTCACATACATCTTCCCTCCAGCAGGGGTCCTGGGGCCGGCCTTTAGCAAACTCTCTTTCCCCTTTATGGAGCAGAGTGCATAAGGCTCTTTGAAACTTTAGGCACATTGGAACCCTAACACTTCCCAGGCAAAAGCTGTTCCCTACCCTAGGGAAGTCAGCATGGTTCTCTGTCCCCTTTCTACAGAGGCAGGATCTGGATGGAGTCCTGAGCTCGGCACTCACCAGGGCTTGGGGCTAGAAACAGCGTTGGGTGTCCAGGCTGTGTGGGGAGAGGCTGTAGCCTGGGGAGAAGCTAAGAAGACGTCAGACCCTAAACAAAGTAGGGTGGGGTTTGTCATCCTCACCAGGGTCACAGGAGCACGGGTTACACTGCCTCCTGCCGTGAGGTTACAGGGTGGGGGGCGGGCAGGGAAACTGTGATGGTCTATTAAGGAAGGATGTAGGGCTCCGAGTCCGGAAGTAGATTTTTGATAAAAATGGCAAACAATAATAGCACCTGTGAGAGGGAGCTGTTCTTTCTAAGCTCGTCTTCCAGACAATCACACCTTGCTCCTTGTACTCAGACTTCTTATTTTAATCATGTTCTGTATGGCTGTCTTTCTAAAATTGGTTACATATGACCCTGCCTTCCTCAACAGTCTAATGAACATAATTTAACCTCTGTTAAATGACTCCATGTCATCGTTGCAAACACCTGTCACAGAGCGTGCCCTGCTATGCACGGGCATTTCCTCTGTGTGTTGGCAGGAGCTGTTGAGAGTGTTCTAGCAGGGCCCATCTGCGCACTCCTATGCAGCTAAGGCCAGGCCCCTCGTGGGCAGGGGGCACCTAGCCCTGAAGGGGAGGTTGCCTGTGGTTATCAATCATCTAGGACAGGAAATTAGAACTCCGCGGCTGCCTCAGTCACTCTGCAATGTTTTCGCCCCACAGTACTTCTAACACCAAACGTGTGGGTTTTTTCCACACCAACAACCAGTTCTCCATCTCCCCGCCAACGTGGAGTCCTGCATTTCAGTTCAATCCTCACACTAACTCCCTAGACTTAGTATCAGACTCCACCAGTGAAGGGCTCAGTCTCAAAGACCATCCCCCACTTCAAACACCAGTCACAAGTACTGGGTGCCCAGAGTACCCACGCTTCTCTCTGACTTGGCTAAATAATCAGGAGTCCCCACTACACCCCCACTTTCAGGTTCCATAATTTGCTAGGACAGCTCACAGAACTCAGGAAAACAGTTTACTTACAATTACCAGTTTATTACAAAAGGATACAACTCAAGGAACAGCCAAATGGAAGAGATGCCCAGGGCAAATCATGAGGGAGGTTGCATGGAGCTGCCCTGCGCTTTCTGAGAGTACCACCCTGTCAGCACCTTGACATGCTCACCTACAGGGACGCTCTCCGGACCCATCATTTGGGGGTTTTCACAGAGGTTTCATTTACAAAGACGTGAATGATTAAATCATTGGCCACTGGTGATTAACTCAATCTCCAGCCCCCATGAAGGTCTGGGGTGGGACTGAAAGTTCCAACCCTCTAATCACGCCTTGGTCTTTCTGGGACCAGCCGCCATCTTAATGCTGTCTAGGGGCCCCCAACCACGGGTCATCCCATTAGCATACAAAAGACACACAACACTGGAGATTCCAAGAGTCCTCGCAGAGCTGGGTGCCAGGACAAAGACCAAATACATATCTCTCACTATGCCACGCTGGTGGTGGATGGTGTAGAGAGCTGGGGGGGGGTGGTATTGCGGAGGACTTCAGCTACATGCAGGCAGGCTGGACCACAAGGGGACACATGCCTTTCCCAGGGGTCACCAGCTGCAGACTGACCGCACACACTCCCTGCATTTGTCAACTTCACAGCTGACAGCCTTGGCCCTGGGGCTGTGCTGCCTCATGGCAGGGGCCAGATCAGTGTCTATCGATTATGCAAATGATGAGCAAATGGCTATTTTGCACCTGGTTTCTTGTGGCTCTCTTCATCCGCTTGTCTTCTGCTGTCTTGGGGTCGTCGGTGAATACGGGATGTGCCTCTCATTTCACAGTGGTGCCAAGGATGAACGCCTCGGTCTGTCTGTGCTCTGCCCTGGCTGGAAAGGTGGAACAGGACAGGGGCTCGGACAGCGGTGAAGGGATCTTGGGGAACCGGAGTCCGAGCTGCTGGAGGCCCAACTGCCACGCCCAGCATGGAGCTTCTTTTCCTGCCTGGGAAATATACATGTTCTTTTCTTTTCACAGGGAGGGCTGAATTTTTTTTTTTTTAGGATCACTCGCAAGTGATAATCTGAGGGATCAAAGAAAATTGTGGGGTTATTTGCTTCTACATAAAACTGCCCAACACTGTTAAATTATTTCAAAAATTAATTTTCCTCCTGTCATCTGTCGCTTTTTGTTGCTGTTAAAGATGATTAGTAGCCGTATATCTCTTCTGATCTGTAGTAATATGGAAAAGCTGATAATCAAGTATGTCAGAATTATTTCTAAACTAAGAGTAGATAGACTCAAAATGAGGATGTGAGTCAAGCACCTGCATTTCAGCCTAGGAACCCTGTGATGTACGAGATGCCTTTGTGTGTAGTTTTCAGACGTGGGGATCAGAAAAGCAGCATAGGAGAGTCGTCACACGGGCCGTGGAGGTCTCGAAAGACAGATCTGTGTACAGATTCCAGTTCTGTATCTAACTAGCAGGTTCCTCAGCCTCTTAGCCTCACTTCCCTCATCGTGAACGTGAATAACAATATCTGCATAGAGAGGCTTAAAGGGGAAAATGTTCCTAAAGCAACCAGTCTGTGTGCAGAGAGCTTTTTCCACAATAGGTGCTCACTAAATGTCAGTTCTCACCTTCCCTCCTACCCTTTCGGATGCTCAGCTGCGTGCTAGACACTGGAGCCGTGGGAGAAGTGACCCCCAGATTGGTCATTTCTGTTGGCTCTCATGGTTAGAGAGCCCGTTATATGTTTCAGATCCCTCATCCTTGTCTCAGCTGGGATCATGACCCTCAATGTGCAGATGAGAAAGCCGAAGCAAGAAGGGAAGGATCTTGTCCAAGGTCACACAGGCAGGTGGCGACAGAGGCCAAACTAGAAGCCGGGCCTCCTGCTTTCCCTGTGCCCTGCTCCTCCCGTTGCTACTCGCCTGGTAACCACAGGTGAGAAGGCTAACTCTTCACGTTCGGGCTTCCCTCCTGTGGCATGCCTGCCGCCCCAGGGTTGTTAGGTGGTTCAAGAAACAGACAACCCATGAAAGCTCTTTGAAAAATTAAGAGCGGTACGCACATGAATTCTGCCATTTTTCTGCAATATTTTAATCCCTTTCTAATACTACTAGGTAGATGAGATGGCCGACACTCCTCCTCCCTCCATCCCCAGCCCAGCAAGGGAAGAAGGAACAAGAACCAGAGCTGCTTTTCCCAGAGGCTGCTCAGCAGACACCATAGTAACAGGGTGAGTCGCAGGTGCCAGGAGCTCAGCATCGGGCCCTGACTTGCAGGGTGCATACCAAGAGCCTTCCAGAATGGAAAGCGAACAAACTTTTTTTTTTTTTTTAACCACTTCCTCGTCCATGCTCTGGCTTTTCAGAATAAATGATTTGGAAGGCCCAGCTGCCTCCTGTAAGTACTTCAGGCTGCTCAGACTTAGGAACAGGCTCCGCACGCTCCCTGCCACCCCAGGGCCAGGGCTCCCAGAACAGCCGCAGGTTGGGGAACAACAAGGAAGGGGGAATGATGTCCAAATGCCTGGCAACCCCCGGCTCCCTGGGTCTGGGTAAAGCTTGCTCAGGGCAGCCTTCCCACCTCCCGAGAGCAGGGTGTGATAACAGCTCCCTCTGTGTGTCAGGTGCGGTCTTCAGTTCTTTATGTACTATCAGCCTTTCATCTGCGCACGATGCTATGTGGTCAGTGCTATTATTGCGCCCATTTTCCAGATGAGGAAACAGGTGTGTAGCTTGCCCCAGCTAGTAAGCCTCAGAGCTAGCTTGAAACCCAAGCGATCTGGCACTGGTGGCCGGCCAGTAACCACAATGCTATACTGCTTGTCCAGTCCAGTCGACTTTAATTCATCAAGCCACATTTCCTTGGAAACATCCACAGTAGGAACTAGCAAAGGGAGACTTGGGTTCAGTTTCCTGTCTAGTCTAGTTTCCACGGTGAGGCCCGTCCTTCTTTGCCTTCCTGAGCTCCTCCCCTCTGGGGAGTAAGGGAGCTTTCTCAGGGCCCAGTCCCTCCAGATTCACCTCTTTATTATCCCACAGAGCTTCCTAGCCTGTCCTGCCCTCCATTCTGGCTGGCATATTTCAACCACAAATTTTCTCTGATGAGCGGAGTCTCATACATACCAGACCCTTGAGAAAGACTTAGTAACTGCAGAAGAGAAAGACATCCCAGGGGCCAACGCTAGCTTCCTCCTGGGCAGGCAGAGCATGAGGGAAACACCTCATTCCTTTCGGCAAAAACATCCATGGTGGTCTTTCGAAAGTTACCCTAAACCAAAGGCTAGAGCACTTTGTTTGAGACCCTTCATAATAGATAGCAATTTGATGGCTGGGAGGATAGAGTTACCATTTTCTGCACAGGCTGCCATAACAAAATACCATAGACTGGGAAGTTTATTCTCGCAGTTCTAGAGATTAGACATCCAGGATCAAGGTGCTAACCAAGTCAGTTTATGGTGAGAGCTCTCTCATCTTCTCTTGCAGACAGCTGCCTTTTCTCTGTGTCTTCATGTGGAAGAGAGACACACAGAGAGAGAACTCTCTGTAGATTCTTCTTATAAGGGCACTAATAACATCATGAGGTGCCTACCCTCATGACCTTATCTAAACTACATTAACTCCTGCAGGCCCCATCTCCAAATACTATCACATTAGGGATTAGGGCTTCAACATATGAACGGGAGGGAGAGGTGGGGGGTAGGGAATACAAACATTCTGTCCGTAGTAGATGGCAAAGACTGGGAAGAGTACGTTTGGGGGGTGCACGCAAGAACTCAGGCAATCTGTCTGGACATCCTGAGTGTGAAGTGTTATCAGACATCCAGAGAGGTATTGAGGGAGCATTTACATATGCGTTTGATATTCAAGGCAGAGGTCTAGGCTGGAGAAAGAAGTAGATCTAAAAGTCTACCTCTCCAAGCCACAGTCTTCTCAACTATAGAACAAGATTAATAATACCCATCTCTTAGGATTGTTGGAAGGTTTGAATAAGAAAAACAAAATAGTTGGTGATACTTTTATGTATATTAAAACTAGAGAGCTAATTCTTGAGAGTTAAGTGGCCAAGACACCTGGCTAGAATTATGGCATAGACAGCTTGTCTTTGGTACCTTGACCCTCCACATACCGTGTCCTTTTCCCCCTTGGACATGGCAGCCTCTTCTTCCTTCTCTGCCCCCACCCTCACCCCCACTCCTATTCCTGTCTATGTCTGTTCATCTCAAACACACCATATCCCAGTGTGGTGACTGATAGCAGCTTAAAATGTTATCTGCCCCAAGGGACTTTGCATGCCAAGAGACTGAACAGTCTTAAATTAAAAGAAGGAGAAAGAAAAGGGAAGAAGGAGGAGGAGGGGGAAAAAGCTGTATTTTCTCAATTAGCTGAAAAAATATGGAATTTACTCAATTTTAAGTTTTTTTCCCGTACTTTTCTTAAGTCTTTTTTTTTTTTTTTTAGATTTTATTTATTTATTTGAGAGTGAGAGAGAGAGAGAGCACAGAGTGGGGAGGATCAGAGGGAGAAGTAGACTCCCTGCTGAGCAGGGAGCCCGATACGGGACTCGATCTGGGGTCTCTGGGACCATGACCTGAGCCGAAGGCAGTCGCAGTCACTTAGCCAACTGAGTCACCCAGGTGCCCTTAAGTCTTTCTTAAATCATTTCCTTTCTATATCAATGTCTACATTAAGCTTTAGTATATTTGATATGTGTGCTTATATATAAATATATATATTAATATATTTAGTACATTGGGCTATTTGATTTAGTTATGTATATATTTATATCTATATAGATCTCTTTATATACATATATATAATTTTACATATACATGAAACTATATACATATATATGTGTGTGTATATATATATGTATGTATAAATATGTACGTATGTAGAGAAAAAAGAGAAAGAACCATCATATACTACGCATCAATTAAAGTTTAGAGCTACTATGCTAAAGAAAGAGACTAATTGTGGATTTGGAGACTTCATATATCTGATGGCAAGATGGTTGAGGCATTTTGCACTTCTGAAATACTGCCCCATCATAAATTGTCACTTCCTAACCTCTGTGTAATGCTGGTTCTACCAATGAACACAGTAGGTTGGGAGAGTCTGATTAAATTCTGAGCCTCAGCTTGAACAAGAATAGAGAGGCCAAGGACAGGTGTGGGGGATGAGAAATGAAATGGGTGATGTGGTTCTTAGGTATCCAGAGCTAGAAAAATCTCACTGGACAAAATGTCAGGGAAGTTAGTGTAGGAGTGCACCTGAGTCAGCCCCAGGAAACCCATGGCGGAAGGGGTGGAAGGAAACTGATCATTTGGATGATGGCAGGAGATAAGGGAAGACTCCGCTTAGACTGAAGGTACCCCTAGCAAGCAGGTTGGAACCCTGATAACACCCCCACTGACACTGCAGCCATCAGGTAATTAAACCACTGAGTATGAATTGATAGGTAAGCAGGGGCAAAATTCTGTTAATGGGTGTTAGTTCTGACCTGCGCTTCGTGCTAATTCAGACCTTCATTATACCACACTTGGGCTATGACCGTGGTTTTCTAAAACTCAGCTCCCCATCTTTTTTCCCCAGATTAATTCATCTTCCTCCTCTGGGCTCCCACGTCACTCTGCATTCCGAGGGCATTGATCACACTCAATGGCAGGATGTGATGTTTTGCAAACATGTCTTATCTCCGCACCTACATAACCAGCAACTCTAAGGCAGCTGTCTTACACCACATGTCAGACCTGCCCAGGGCAGAGAGAACACTCAATAGGCAGTAACTGGGGGTTCATGCCCCAGACTGGCATGAGGAAATCTGCCCGTGGGGAGCAGGGCTCATGCTTCTAGGTTGGGCTCAGGGCTAGGTCTCATGCCCTAGGAGGCAATCTCACGAAAAAGGCAGAACCTCCATCAAGGAAAACTAGACAGGTTTCTGAAATGGAACTTAGGATGAGCTTATCGACAAATTGGACATGATTGGTGAAAGAGTCCGTGAACTTGAAGATGGATAGATAGAAATTATCTAAGCACACATAAAGAGAGAAAAGAAGGATTGGGGACACAACAGAACATCCAAGAATTGGGGAACAATAGAGAATGGTTTAAACTACATATAGTTGGAGTCCCAGAAATAAAATACAGAAAGAACAGAGCAGAAGAAATATTTGAAGAGATGATGGCTAAGAATTTTTCAAAACTGATAGATCCAAGAAGCTCAGAGAGCTGTAATCAGGATTAACAACAACAACAACAACAACAACAACAACAAAGCAACATCTTGATGTATCATGATCAAACCATTGAAAACCAAGGGTAAAGAGAAACTCTGAAGACAACCAAAGAAAAAAATAATGCTGGTATCCCCTCACCAAAGTATTCTTAAATACTCACAAAGGAAGTATGTTCTCGGGACAGAGTTAGAGAACACACAAGGGGACCAATGTGTTAGCCTACCACAATTTTTCTATTGTTCTCTAGGTATTTGGGTTCTTCCCTTTATATTATATGAGGGAATTTCGATCACCTCAATTTTAGTTAGTATAGGATACCATTGAGTTCAGCAGTCATCAGAGAATGCACTGAGCAAACAGACCCGCACCCAGATGATCTAGCTAGCACTTTGGATATAGAATTCATATTAATCAAGCTGGGCCGATCTCAGATTATCTTCTTTCCTCTGATCTAGCACCTTACCTTAATATATATAGTGTATTTCTTAGGTTTCTGAGGTAACATATCTTTCTCAGGTCTCTGCCAATAAATATAAGAAAACAAATGCCAGTTATTTTGGTGTGGAAGTCTGCTGTTTTGGGATCAGACTTTATACCTGTCTCCATGAGGTATGCTGAAATCTGACTCTAGGATAGGTCCGGAGCAATGAGGGGTGGTCAGTGTGGGCATCAAGAACAGGTATTCTCTTGCAAGTCAAGATCAACCTTATCAGGCACAGAAGAAGGGGCGCTTCTGCTGGAAAGGGAGGCTCAGTTGGGTCTGAGCTTCAGCCATCTGAATCATGCATCCCAGATCACAGGGTCCCAATTTTTCCTCATCAAGTCTCTCTCCCTGAAGAGATCTGATGAGTATGAACTGAGGTTATAACTCAGCAACCTGCAGAATCAGAGTTGATGTGCAATTTGTTTTGTTGGCACCAAAGCTTGCAGGCTACCTCAAGATTTCCCACAGCTCACTGATGTACCATTCTGTTTTGGTTTTCTCCCACAGGTTCTTTCCAGGAAGTAATAAATGTTCCCTGGTCTTCTGATTACGCCTTGAGTCAATTTAAACCCCAAGTCTGTTTGTCTGTTTGTTTTTGAATCTTTCCACTTCAAGCAGAAGAAGCCATCTTATACCACTCTGTGTGTTCATCACTCCCAACGTAATCAACTATCCTGCAACTCTGCCAGTCAGACACTTCTCTTTAATGGGCACCTAACTCTAGGCAACCACACTTGATAATTGAGAATCTTTTGCATGTCATGGGCCACCAATGTCACATTTTATAATGTAGCCTGTTCCCCATCTTCATCCCTGGTTTTGAGCAATTTGATATGATGTACCTTTGGTGTAGATTCCCTCATTTTTCTTCGGCTTGGCATTTCTTTTGTTGGGCTTCTTGAATCTGCGGTGTATGGCTCACATCAAATTTGGAAATTTCAACCATGATTTCTTCTAATATTTTTTTCTGCCTCCCCCACTCTCTTCAAAGAACTCTAGTTACCCCTATATTTCGCTACTTGAAAATGTCCCACACTCATTGACCTGCTATTCTGGGTTTTTCCCCCAGTCTTTTTTCTCCCTGTGCTTCATCTTGGATGGTTTCTGTTGCTGTGTCTTCCAGTTCACTAAATATGTTATTCTGTGCGATAATCTTCTGTTGACCTCGTCAAAAGTATTTTTCATCTTAGACATTACACTTTTTTAGATCTTCAAATTCAATTTGAATTTTTAAAAAATAGATTCCATGTCTTTTGGGATATTTAAGCATCCCTACCTTCTTGAACATATGGAATATAGTTATAATAACTGCTTTCATGTCTTTGTCTACTACTTCTATCATCTGTGTCATTTCTGGATCTGTTTCTATTGATTGATTCTTGTCCTCATTACGGTGTCTATTTTTTCCTTCTTTGCATACCTGGTAGTTTTTTGTTTTTTTGGTTGCCAGACATTGTGAATTTTTACTTTGTTGCATGTGAGATATTTCATACTCTTATAAATATTCTTGAGCTTTGTTCTGGGATGTAGCTAGATTCATTGGAAACAGTCTGATCCTTCTAAGGCTTGTTTTTAAGCTTCGTTACGTAGGATCAGAGCAGCCTTTTTCTAGAGCTGATTTGGCCCACTGCTGCATGTTCTACCTGCTCCCTTATGAATTATGAGGTTATTTTGGGGGGTGGGGGTTGTTGTTGTTGTTTACTGTAGCTGGTAGGAATACAAACTGTTCTTAAGTCTGTGTGATCCCTGAAGATATTTCCCTCTATTCCTTTTGGGAGTTCCTTCTGTGGTGTCAGGTCATCTCTTCACATGCATGTGCTCATCAGTACTCAATTACACAAGGAGGCTGCCCTCTGTACAGCTCTCTCTCTCTCTCTCTCTCTCTCTCTCTAGTCCCTCTGAATTCCAGGCAACTTGACCTCCTTGGACCTCCAGCTCAGTATCCTCAGCTCAGAGTAACTGTCAGGCTCCACCTGGTCCCCTTCCCTGCACTACAGCCTGGAAACTCTGTCTAGGCGGTAATGGGGGTAATTGTAGATTCTCCTCATTTGTTTCCCCTCTCTCGCTGATCACTGCCCTGTTCTGCCCAATGTCCAAAGTCTGCAAACCATTGTTTCACGTGCTTTGTTCAGTTGTCTAGTTGTCTCAGGTCGTAGGGTGAATCTGCTCCCGTTACTCCATCTCGGCTGGAAGCAGATGACTTTTACCTGTCTTCAGACTGGACCAGGCAGTAACCAACCCCAAATATGAGGGTCTACTGCCCGCACCCTCTTCCATCCCAAAACACCGTCAGTCGGCATTTAGTTGCAGAAAACTGGAGCTACACTCTAGCTATTTTAAGCAGAAAAGTACTTAATAGAGGACATTCACTGCTTACAAAATTGTTAGCTGGGCTAGAGGAGTAGGCTCTAGTTTGGGCCTCCAGGAATGACTCTCCCGGGAACAAAACCACCCAACTGGTCTACCAGAGGAGCTGCTCTTTCTGCTCCAGTGAGGAAGCCAGGTAATCAGGAAGCTGCCCTTAGAGCTGTTGGCTTCAAAAGCACACCGCAGCTACTACACCCAGTGATCAGGAAGCAGCCACCACCTCTCAGGAGCCTCTCAGCTCCCATGATCAGTGACTAGACTTGAGAACAGTAAATCTGAATGTCTCTGTCACTACATCTCTCTCCCAAGACCTATGAAGCTGCCCCTCAACACTGGATCACCATGGGTGATCCTCAAGTCCTCACCTGGTGACAACACAGAGACCGCCATATACAGCCACATCCATTAGGGTGACAGTATTTGCGATAATTTCCTAGTCTCATCTTCAAACAGTGACAGTGGGAATCAGCAACCTGATGTAAGTACCAAGCTTGACTGAATAGGGATTGGGAAGGAAAAAAAGCAAACCGAAGGCAGGAGGAACACATAGCAGGTATTTTATTGCTGGTATGCTCAGTGGTACAGAGCAGAGCCCTTATCCGGGGGTTTGTCTATTGTCTGGAGACCCTGGCTAGGCTTTAGGGAAGCCATAAACCCCCTAAATTATTTGCAAATTTACTTCTGCAAAGTGTTTTCTGGAGTCCGTACTTTTTTTTTTCATTCTCTTTAGGGCTTTGTGATTTTAAAAAGTTAAGAATTCCTGAGGTAATCACCATTTTAAATTTTTTTAGTATTATTATTATTATTATTTATCATTATTATTATTATTATTATTTGCCTCTGCAAAGCAAATTGTCTTAGTAGTTTTTGAAACTATCGTTTCATTAATGTCACAATGGTGTATTACTGTGCCCATTTTCAAGTTATGAAAACCAAAGCCTGAGAAATTTGAATTTGCTTTAATTCCACATGAAACTGGCATTTAGCCATCACTTGGCCTGGAATCTTCTGGGCTCCTCAGCATTCACTTAATCCATCAAAGCATACTGCCTGCCAGCATACAGTCTGTAGTTTGATCACCCACTGCCTGTCAAGACCAATTTTATTTTTTTTTATTTTATTTTTTATTTAAATTCAATTAGCTAACATAGTACATCATTAGTTTCAGATGTCAAGATCAATTTTAGAAGCAGAACACAGGCTTCTTCTTTTGGTTTGGCTTATTATAAGTCAGGGAAAACAAAAGGGTCACCCTATGTGCCAAGGACAGACAAAGGAAAGGAAGCCTAGAATGAATAGCCTGAATCAACAAAACATTCGTGGAAGAGATGAGCCTTTAAGCCACTTGATGTTTACTTGGTATTGTCATGAATAAGAAAGGGCAGAATGTTCCAGGTGAAGGCACTGAGTATAGCAGAAACCAACATTACTTGAGCACGTATCCCATACCTGAATCTCATCTAGTCACCACAGTCCTAGGAGGCTGAGATACTATTATTTCTAGTTTATTTATTAGGAAACTGAGGCTCAGAAAGTAAGTGGCTTATCCAAGGTAATACACTTGTGAGTCATAATAAAAACAAACAAACTCCTGTAATGGAGAAAAAAGAAACATCCGAAACTTCAGAAACTTAATCTAGGAAATGTGGACCTGGTCACATGTACCTATTTTATTCTTGTTAATGTTCCTGCTACTCCTTGGCAAAATGTTACCTCCTAAATTTTGGAATTTGAGATTGCTATTTTGTTGCTATAGTCATAGTGATAATAAGAAAAAAAATCTGCATTAAAATGTAACCTAGGACCCTTACCTCACACTATATACAAAAATTAACTCATATGGACCAAAAACCTAAACATAAGAGCTAAACCTACAAAACTCATAGAAGTGAACATAGGGGGAAATTTCATGACGTTGGATTTGGCAATGATTTCTTGGATATGACATAAATAGCATAGGCAACAAAAGAAAAAAATGGACAAATTCAACTATATCAAAAATTTTTAATTATGTCAAAGTATCACAATCAACAGAGTAAGAAGGCAACCCACAGAATGAGTAAATATGTACATATTGTATATCTGATGAAAGATATCCAGAATATGTAAAGAACTATAGTTCAAGAGCAACAAAAAATAATCCAATTTTTAAAACGGAAAAAGGACTTAAATAAACATTTTCCCAAAGATATGCAAATGGCCAACAAAAACATGAAAAGATGCTTAACATCACTAATCCTTAGGTAAATGCAAATCAAACCACAATGTGATGCTGCCACAAATCCATTGAAATGGCTACTATTAAAAAAAGGAAGGAAAAGAACAGGTGTTGGCAAGGATGTGGAAAAATTGTAACTCTTGCACATTGTTGATGGGAATGTAAAATGGTGAAGCTGCTATGGAAAACAGTATGGTGAGTTCCTCAAAAACTTAAAAATAAAATTACCATATGACCAAGCAATTCCGTTTCTGAATATGTATCCAAAAGAATTGAGAGCAGGTACTGAAGAGATATTTGTGTACCCAATGTGAACAGTAATATCTACAACAGCCAAAAGGGAGAAAACACCCAAGTATCCATTGACAGCTGAATGGATGAAGAAAATGTGGCGTATACATACAGAGGAATATTATTCAGCCTTAAAAAGGAAGGAAATTCTGACCCAGGCTACAGCACAGATGAACCCAGAGGACATCATACTAAGTGAAATAAGCCAGACACAGAAAGACAAATAGTGTGTGACTCCATTATACGAGGTACTTGGAGTAGTCAAATTCATAGAGACAGGAAGTAGACTGGTGTTTGCCAGGGGCTGGGGCGGGGGGGGGAGAACAGGCAGTGGTTATTTAATTGGCAAGGAGTTCCCGTTTCGCAAACTGAAGAGTTCTGGAAATTGACTGCACAACAAAGTGTATGTACTAACACTACTGAACTGCGTACTTAAAAAGAGTTAAGATGATAGGCAGGGATATCTGGGTGGCTCAGTCAGTTAAGTGTCCCGACTCTTGATTTCGGCTCAGGTCATGATCTCAGAGTCATGAGATTGAGCCACATGTGGGGCTCTGTGCTGAGTGTGGAGCCTGCTTAAGATTCCCTCTCTCCTTCTCTCTCTGCCCCTCTCTTCCCCCGCCCCACCCCCACCCCCACTCACACGTGCTCTCAAGTGCTCGCTTATGCTTTCTCTCTAAAAAAAAAAAAAAGTTTTGTTAGATGCATTTTACCGTAACTTAAAAAAACATAAGTAAGAGATATTACTTGGAAAATTATTTCATATATTTTAGCACTAAATAGGCTGACTACTAAATTTTCATTTCTCAGAAGTTGGTTTAATTAAGTATGACCCTTAACCCTTCTACTTTCTCCTTTCTTGGTTTCTTAAGATATGAAGGATCCTGTGATGTATGGTAAAAAGATGGTGGATCGGGGTCAAAAGACCTAATTATAATCCAGCCTCACCCCTTCCCAGCCCTGTGAACGGGTCCAGTGAACTGGGCTTTACTAAGGGCCTTAGTTATCTCTCTGAGACTGCTCTCAATAATAACTCCAACACTCACCTCCATAACCCTGAACTCTACATAAGGAACATTCCACAATATGCTAGAGGCACTATCATGCCTAACCATATTATCACCCCCACACCCAGACTCCTCATTCCCCAAGTGGCATTACCCTCTGGGTGGTCAACAATTCATGCCAGACCAAGAGGCCAAAACGAGTATTTCATGCATTTGTGACTTGAGTTTCATTGGAGGGAGGTGAGGCTATGGGAGCCAACAGGTGGGGTATTATAGAAAGCAGGAGGAGCCAGGCTACATCCCTCCTACCCAGCCTTTTGCCCTGGCTTCTTTCTACCTCATGGTCTAGTATGAGCCACTTATACTTTGTTTGTCTCAACTACCTCTGAAGTATTCATTCATTCATCTATTTGGCAAGTGCATACTGAATAAATACAAAGGGAGCAGCTGGTCCTTCTTAAACATCTGGTGGTATCAAGCTCTCCGTATATGTTATCGCATTTACTGAGAGGGTAGATCTTGAGGAAAGAACTTTAGTCCCAAGTCACTGATTAAAATGCTGGGGCTTCAGGAGGTAAAATCATTTGCCTAAATGAAGCCTGCTTGTCAGTAAATGGTGGAATCAGAATCCAAACCCATCCTATCTAATGTCACACTCGCCCTTTCCACCACACGGCACCACTTCCTGACATCTGCCCAGTGGTCTCCAAACATGAGTGGTCTCTAGGTGCTCTCACTCCCTAGGCACTCACTGTGACGTGATGAGTGGAACCACAAGGGCACCACAGCGTACCAAAGCACAGAGGAGGAAATGGAATTAATTGGAAAGATAGAGCTAATGATATTGTCCCCATAAGAAGATCAGGGCATCGACCAGATTACTTCTTGGGTCTTTGTCTGGGGGTCTTTTCCAGCTCTGAGATTTGTGACTCTATGTCTCGAGGTTGCTCCTGGTCTGGAGACTTGCTGCCCACAGTGTGGCCCATGGACTAGCCACACTGGCAACCCCTGGTGGCTGGTTAGAAATGCAGTCTCAGGCCTCATCCAGACTGACTAAATCAGCATCTACATCTTAGCAAAATTCCCAGACTCTAGAGCATTCACTGCTACAGCTTCTCTGCTAGATGTCCTCTTGCCCTCCACCCTTCTGCCTCTGGAGGCTCTAGAGCACAACTGTTGCTGGGTCCCCCTGGCAAGGAGGCCTCTTCTCCATGCACATCTACTTCCGTGGCCTTCCGTCTCCCTGTCTGTGAAGGCTGGTGAGCGCTGGCTTACGTCTCCTCACTCCTCCCAAGGAGTGTGAGGTCTTCCAGGTAACATCTGGTAGCGCTCAGTGGCTTGCTCAGAGACCTCAATATTGCTTGGCTCAACCAAAAATAAATTGGAAAAGAAAATTGAACATTGCATCAATTTGAAGCAAGTTTATAAATTCTGCAGCTAAGCAATACCAATAGAAAATGATAGATCGCTGCAGAGCAGAGCGTCCCTGCAGTGATGTATAGTCACATTACCTGAAATACCGTATTACATGATTCTGCTTTATTACCAGTGTTGGTGGCAGACAGAAAAACAGATTACACTTGAGTTCAAATCGATAGGAACTTTATTTACTGGCCTTTTAAAAACATATTTCTGCACTTTATAAAAACATACGGTAGATGCTATTGATAGAGCTTGTCTGCTTGTTAAAAAGCAATTTGCCCAAAACGAGGCTTTTAAGCTATAATTTACGGCATTACCTTTTACCTCCTTTTTTCAGGGTTCTGTTCGCCTGGCTGTGCTTTGACGACTTCCTTAGACTTTTCTTGCCTTTAATTTTCTCTCCCACTTATCATCTCCCTAAACTCTGAGCTCCCCAGGGCCTTAGAGCAGGAGGTAGAAAGTAGCAGCATCTTCTCTTGATGAAGGCTAGGGTCTCTCCCTAAAGCCCACCCTCCCGCCCTCAGCTTCCTTACTGTTATTCTGGGTTTTGAGGGGGCTTCTGTGGGTTCAGATGGTCCATCCTCTCCCTCCTTCTGTTTCTCACTCCCATGGACCCTCCTTTGCTCTCCCTCCTCCTCGGAGAAAGGCACTTCTCTCCCCAAAGCCCTGATTGCAATCACCCTGAGTGGTAGGAATATCATTCCTACTGCATAGCTATGCAAACTCACCCAAAGAAGTCAAACTCAGATCTTGGGACTTCAAGTCAAATCAAGTCATTTTTTGAGGCTGGAAGATGAGCATCCCTTTTCCCCCAGGCTCTTAACCAGGTGCACCCACCCCTCCCATCTCAGATTTCTGTCACTGTCCCTGTTGCTGTTGCTGCCTGGTGAGGAGTGGGAGATTTGGACCACTAGAACAGAGTGGTCAGCGCCCCCACCTGGCCATGGTTCTGGGCAGGCATGCTGTTTGGGGGCCGCAGCCTTGCCCGAGGGCTGCCAAGCGTCAGGGCCCTGTATGGCCCAGAATGGAAAGGGGTCACATCCTTCCTGCCCCTGCATCTTGGCCTTGACCTGACACCCCAGACTTCAGATGTGCTGGATTTGTACACATGATTTCCATTTAACCCTTACAATTCCATGATGAGAAAATCTGGGGTCAGGAAATTTAGGAGTCCCTCAAGGTCCCCAGCTGTCAACCAATAGTATGATCAGATGCAGTGAAATTGAGGGCCAAATTCAAAGAGCTATGGGCTATATTAAGTGGCCTCCTGATAACCAGCCTGGATTTAGGAGTTGTCTTTTGCCTATTCCAGAAATGTGGCAGCTTACAGTCAAGGAAGGGGGGAAATGGAGCCAGATCATTGATCAGGAACCCTTGCTGCCTCACACCCAAGTGGCCAGGCACTGCGTTGAAGCCCACGGTGGGGGCTGCCTCTGGTCGGGTCTACTTGTCTCTCTAAAGTGCAGAAGTACCCAATGCTGGCACCTGACCCAGAGCCCATCTACTGCAGAGTCTGTATTTGTCTAGTAAGGGCTTTGTTATTAAAGAAATGATTGACAAATAAGTGGATGAGTGAGTAGATCAACAAATAAAGACAACCTCCCTCCTTAACCTGTAATTCCATGTTAATGATGCTTAAAGATCACAGAAGAGGAGCAAGCCTGACTCCTAAGAAGGGATGATAAATCCAAGTCCTCACGTGATATGTGACTAGGAAGTAATGAGGTAGATCCTTGGAGTGACCCATTAGCTGGCGCAAAAAGCAATTCCCAAACATGGGTGTTGCCACACTCTTGTGTCCTGGTCTTGTACCTGGAACACAGGCCTGGCTTCTCCCGAGGACCCCCAGGTGAACACCACCAAGGAGTATTCATTAAGCTGTGTGAGTCCTGACTTCATTCAAAAAGTCATAGTAACCTTGGCCAGAACAGCTTCGATAGCAGCCGTGTTGCAGAAGTCAGCGAGTGCCGTAATGCCTCCGGCCTGCCCCATGGCCTTCTAAGAGAGGCACCTTTAGCGTTTTTGTTTGTTTGTTTAGCCCTAAGACTAAAGAGTATGGCTTCAGTGAAGAGTTTGCTTCAGTGAAAAGGCCAGTGTCAGCTTCCTGGAAGAGTAGAGAGGAGTCAGAGTAGTGTCCGGAGCCTACAGCTGTGAAAGTGGACCAACAGGCTGGCAGCTAGAGTAGCTGAACTCAGTGCTCATCTTGTGGAAAAGACCAGTCTCAGCCTGATTTTTGTGTTTGGTCTCAAAGGAAAAGGGAGGGTGCTGGAGGCAGGCAGACCCAGACTAGGTTTGAATTCTAGTTCAGTCCTGTACCTCTGTGGACACTGAGCAAGTCACCTAACGTCACTAAGCCTCGATTTCCTCGAGGAAATTAAATGAGATGATTCACATAAAGTACTCAGCTTTCACAAGCGAGATCTCAGTAAGCAAGGGCTGTCTTACTGATTAGCATCAAGCAAGATGGTGCACATATCCTAGGGGTAGATAGTATCTGGTTTCACTGTTATCTCAAATCTTCACTTGCTTTGCCCAATGTGCAAAGACATATAATATTCCATTCTCACTTCCAGGAAGTGAGAAGAGAAGAAGTGTCCGCTTCATTTGGGAGAGTGCAGTGAACTCTGTGTTAGATGCAACCTGAAAATTATCTAACAGTAAATGTTGCTGTGACTCAGAACAGAGATAGCAATGCAGGGTAAGGCTTTCTGGAGCAGGTAAACCTAGCTACACTTTGAAGGATGGGTAGAACTTGTGTGAGCAGAAAGGAAAGGTGAACACTTTTCAGGCATGGCAGGGGAAGGATAGGATGAGGCAAGACTCCACATTGGAGAATGCAGCAAAATTAAGGAGAGACATCGGGAGAATATGGAGGTGGTGTGGATTTGAACTGGTTATGTGAAGGCTGGGGACAGTGAGAAACATGCTTAGAAGAGTAAAAAGGAAGTCAGAAGGCACTTGGGACTTTTGGGGGAAGTCCAAGTCGAGGGGACAGATGCTACCCTTGGAATTGGAGGCTGACCTTCTCCCTCTTCCCTCTCCTGATGCCCTCAAGAGTTGTGAGCCGAGTGAATCTCATCAGTTGGCTCTTCCTTGATTAACCTCCCAGGTGGTGGCTTGGCCATGATTTGTACTTGCTTCCCCTTAATAGCCAGTGCACTCCCCCATCCCACTGGAATGCACATCCTGACATTATAATAGGCTCTGCAGAGAAGGAAATGCTGTCATCCATGGTGGTGACAGCAGGCTCCAAGCCCTGCCAGGTAGCTTTAGCAACTTTCTAGTCTTCCTTATCTTGTTAATTAGGAGGGCCTATCTCTCAGATTTGGGCTATGAATCTCAGATAGCAGCTCTTCAACCTTCGTAACTGCTCTTAACTAGGTGATGGAACCATGTGCCTTCCATACACATTTTAGAGAGGCCCTAGGATTTAAGATCTGTGTGAGCCCTGCCTGCCAGGGATGGAAAACAGAGCGAAACTTCCACATGCCTCTTCCAGTGCCTCCAACCTTATTGTCTCTTCAGCCCTCATTGAGATATGGCTACTCAATCCCCTTCCCCAGCTCCCTTCTCAGATTCAAGGGCATAGGTCCAGGTGTCAGGGAACCTTTGCACTTCAACATAAACATTTGTGAACACCAGAGCTGAGAACTGGTGAAATCGGCTGATGGTGGAGTTTTCCCCCTCTTTTTGTATTCCCCGTAAATAGTATACAGTAATCAAAATTTAAGCCGCCCAAGATGAAATAATTGCTTAACAATCATATAAGACGAACTGATTCAACAAATGACAATGAGGGCCCGTGATATACAGAACAGATGCATGCAGTGTACCATATTATAATGTGCTAATACAAGATTGACAGCACAATAATAGGAGTGAGCAGCAATTCAGCCTATAATTCCAAACCAAATGTGAGGCTGTCCACAGAACTCAAATCCTAGCAGGCTGCAAAATTAGAGGTAACACCGCGCAAGGTTCAAGACGACTCATTAGCAGGTTGGCAGAGTGTTTCAGGAGCAAATTTGTCTGTCGAAGGAACTAATTTTGTGCCATCTTCGGCTCAACTTTTTTTTTTTTTTTTAAGTCTGCAGATACAGTTTTCCCTGGAGAGAAATGCAGGGCTGGGGGTGTGAGATCTGGTCATAGCCCATGGGGCACAGTGAGGTGGCTGGTGTCAGCTTTTGAGCGGCTAGTATTGGACGAGTGATCTGGGTGTGTTCAGGGGGTGTGCGAGGAGCAGACAGCAGCGATGGTGACAGACACTATTCAGAGTAATTTCAACACGAGGGAGTGAGGGACTCTCAGGGCTGATTCTACAGCAGAAAGGGCTTAGATCAAGGATATCATTCAGGTGTGATAAGGATCTTTGCACGTCTTAAATTTCTGAACCTCTAAATAAGCATTTAATCCCTGCTTGGTATGGATGCCCTCGTGGTTTTAAGGGTGCCCGGGATTTGCTTTTAGCAGATGGAGTAAGACACAGACACAGAAATGACTGTCATGAAGGAAGGAGTTTTTACACTTACACATCCCTAGAGACAGAAAGTGTGGCAGGCCACACAGGGCCACACAGGAAGGCACCAGAGGCCGTCAGGAGGCAAAGGGAGGGAGTGAGGGGGGAACTGTGGACAAGAAGCCTTTATTGTGGCTTCCACAGGAGGCCTGGGCGAGGAGGAGTGAACAGTAAACTATTCAAACTGACTAGTTT
Source organism: Ursus maritimus (assembly GCF_017311325.1). Taxonomy (NCBI): domain Eukaryota; kingdom Metazoa; phylum Chordata; class Mammalia; order Carnivora; family Ursidae; genus Ursus; species Ursus maritimus. The sequence goes on from NW_024423453.1 coordinate 70,193,932, forward strand.
GGATAATTTTAGCAGGCTCTGGGGCATAGGGCCCAACCCTAGTCCTCTCTACCTGGCCCTAGGGAGATAGGGTAGGGGCTGGTGGCCCAGAGTGTGATAAAGGAGGTGGTTGAAGGGGAAAGGCTCCAGTTTGGTTGGTTGGCATATGGAAGAGTTGTTCTGCTCTTAGGAATTAGCTAGCCCTGGGAGGGGCAGTCCCCCTTAGGGTCAGTGAGAACCCCAGGTGTCAAAGCAGCCTCAAAATATAGAATAAAAGGATATGATTACTACACTTTCATAGCCCCACACCATCAGCTGCCTTCCATTTCCTACCATTTCCTCCTCCTGTCCCTTGCCCCAGCCCCCTGAGGAAAAGCCGGACACGGTGACATCACCTTCGGCACAGATGAAAAGCCATGGCATACTCCCCAACACCACCCCACCCCTGGATCTGCGAGGCCAGGAAGGAGAGACTTCTACCCTGCTTCAACCAGCGCAGCTCTCGCCAGGCTTCTCCTCCTCTCTCCTCCCTCTGGGGCTGCTGGGTGTGGATAGCACCAGCCACGTCGCCACGGCTGACTCAGAAGTCCTCTCGATTCCACCAGGAACAGGCTGTGTGGCTGTTGGCGAGGCTGCTTCACATTTCTGGGCTTCAGTTTCCTGCCCTTCAAAGAAACAGCCTTGATCATCATTCTAAATGCTTCGTTTCTGTGAAAAATTGAGGGAAAGGATAGAAGCAGCAGAAAAGCTAAGGACATGGGGGGGGGGGTGTCTAATCCTCCCATAAAACCAGTGACATCCACAAAACCAGAGAAGCCGGCCAAGTCTCCTGAGCCCCCGTCCTCCATCCATCCTGATGAGATGGCTGAGACTCTCCCAGTGATGGTGGTGGTGGTGGTGGTGGTGGTGGTGGTGGTGGTGGTGATGATGACGATGACAGGTCAGCAGCTGTGGGGTGGCCAGGCTACTGAAGTATTACCTTGCTTAGTTCTTACAACCCTAGCATGGGCAGCCGCTCTCGGTTTAGAGAGATGAAGTCACTTGCCGGCAGCCACACAGGCAGTAAGTGATGGAGCCAGGTCTCAAGCCCAAAGCCATGTTCCTAGTCACTGTGCTCTGCTGCCTCTCTCTGTCATGGGCAGGATCATCCCAAGAGGATTTGATGGAGTGTGTCCCAAGCAGCAATAAATTGTGCTACTAGGAGGGGTGACCCCAAATAGGGAGACTGAACACCAAAGGAAAGTCACTGCCCTATGGGGAGAACGCTGCTTGGAACTGAAGGGGTTTCCTTATTCCTTCTTTCCGCAAATATTTTGTGTCCTTCGCCTTCTTGGCATGGCTGTCAGCAGTGAGGATGCACAGCCATGAATGTCCCCTGCACTCAAGGCGCTCTCAGCCTGGTGGAAGGGGACAGAGAGAAGCAAAGGGAGCAAATAAATACAGTCTCTGTAGAGAGCACCTGTCTGACAGGCTCTGGCCCTCCTTGTGTCAAGGCCTACAAGTTGGAAAACGCTGGACCCCAGAGAAAGCACAAGTCCTCCATCAGGCCGGAGGGCTGCCACTGCCTTCAGTGACCAGGCCAACCCTCAGGACTCAGGGAGCCACCAGCTGTGTTCTGCCAGGTCAGCAGAAAACCAATCTCCATGAAAACAGAGGGGATTTAATGCAAGAAATTGGTTATGCAGGTGATGGGGGTCTGAGAAGCAGAAGAGAGGATGAGAAGCAACAGCAGAAAGCCAGGGGAGCCCCAGGCTGAGGGACAAGGGAGGCTGTGGCGTCACCAGTCTAGGGCTTGGGGTATCCCTGAGGATACTGGAGCCCTGTAGGGCCTAGCAGACACAACCAAGGCCAGAGACACTGTCCGGAGCCAAAAGGAGGGGTAGCAATATCCTGGCTTCTCCCTCCTCTTGCCTTCTGATTTGTCAGTGACTCTCAGTGACCCAGCCGGACTAAATCCTGATGGTATGGGAAGTCTGGGAGACTCCGCCTGCAGGGCCCAGTCCCCACACCCCCTCCCCCATGCGGAGCAAAGCGGGAAGGTTGAGCAGTGGGCCTAAGTGCAAGCAAGCAGGCCAAGCCCCATGCTTTCCCTTCTCTCCCTTCTCTCCCTTCTCTCCCTTCTCTCCCTTCTCTGTGGGACACGGCTGGGTCTCAGGGCTTACAAAATGCCTTGGTGCGGCAGGGGAAGCACTTGCTTTAAGCAGAGCCTGGGGCTGGGACTCCTCCCCACCAGAGTCCCATTGGGCTTATGCCCTCTGTCACTGCTCCACCTTGGGCACCCCACACCCCATCTCTGCAGTGCTTACTGAGGACTGCAGAATGGAGAGAAAGGCCTCTTCCAGCCTATCTCGCTGAGACATGAGAAGCAGGGAAGGGCAGGTGGGGAGAGCCCCCTGGCCCTGAGTGTGAAAAGCAGGGCTAGGGACAAGGGCACAAGCCACCCTGAGATGTCTCCTAGAGCCGGCAGTCACCTTCTCGGTGAAGGGACGTAGACTCCGCTCTTAAAGGGCCTCAGGTAGTATCAGCAGCAAAGCAGTGCTCAGATAGCTGGTAAAAGAGAGGTCTGTCCTAGTGTAAACAGAATATAGCCAACTTAGGAGCAGTTTGAAGAATTTTTCCTTTTAAACTCTGAGGTGGCTATACATAGTTCCTATCAGCATATTTCTTACAGAATAATAACACCTCACATTTATGTCGCCGTTGGAGCCTCTCAACATAAGTTCACATGTCATTTGACTGTCACAAAACCCCTGCAAAGTAGATGGACAGGGACCGCGACCAAGTGGCCACAGTGACACTGAGGAGCCAGTGGAGCTCCTCAGCCCATGCTCCTTGCTCCGTCATCCGCTCCCCATTATCTGCTGTCTTCTGGTTCCGTGCCCCAGAGTCCAGAGGGCGGAATGCAGCCCCGTAGCCAGCTGGCCACACTGTCCTGCTCTGCGCCTTTCTCAGGCTCGAGTATGGGTGCAGCAGCTCCACTTTGCAGCCAAACTTAAGTGCATGCAGCAATCTGGACAATATTTTCAGCTGCAGGGACAAAAAAACGGTGTTCAGCACCCCCTTTTATGCAAATGCAGCGTGCCTCTCTGTGTGGTGTAGAATGTTACCACATTTTATGAAATAAACATACCACAAGATATTTATTTCTTTTCTTCTGTGGGGGAGGATGAAGAGATTTTGGTAATTAAAACTTCCATCGATCAATGCTTAGATCTCAGAGATAATTGCATTGCTGCTGCAGATGTGCGTTGAATCATGCGGTTTTGTTTTCAAGTGTATGTGTACCCCAAGGCCTGGAATCACACCTCCCCCCGCGTGAAGCGCCCCCACACCGTGCTCACCGTCCTCCCCGACCAGCGTGGGGCTGAACAAGAACACTGGGGTGGTAGTCCTGGGCCTGACCTGGATCAGCTGTGTGGGATTGAGGATGTGGCTTACCCTCTCTGGACCTCAGTTTTTCCTTCGTAAACTGAAGAGTTGGAACCTGATCGTCTCCATTTTCTCCACCTCTTTGACATTCCCCCTGAGAGCCGGTCGTCTCTGATTCATGGGTCCATGACACATTAATGGAGGGCCTTGTGTGTGTGCCAGGCCCAGTACGAGGCTTGGAAGTACAAGGATGTCTAAGGTCGAGTCCTGCCTCTCGGGATCTCCCAGTCTGATGGGCTCAACAGTCCAGAAGCAGACATCTCACAAGAAGACATGTGGAGTGCCTTTCCAGAGATAGGAACTCTCTTTGTGTGGCCTGCCTGTCTCGCCGCACTGCACCATCAGCTGTAATGAGGGAACATTTGCTGTGGCAAATCCTTTCCCATAGGGAAGGGCCCATCCTCTCTTTCTGCCCCAAGAAACCAAGTAGACAGAGGAGATACCATGGATGGGGACAAGAGCCGTCATCTGTAGCTCTTGCTCTCACCCATCGTGCTCCGGTAAGAAGTCAGGCCAGTATCATTCTAAAGGATCCCTTACAGCCTCTAGGGTCTGTCTGCCCATGGTGACTTGACCGTAATGACTACCACTAAAAAGCAAGAATACTCGGAGAAGGAGGGATATTTTTCCCTGGCCTTCCAGCATGGCCTGGGCATTCACATTGCTGCTCTGTTCTAGAAACTCTGAGCTTCCTGTGGTGAAGCTAGGGAATGCACCCCTGTTAGTTCTTGCACTCCACTCAGGAGCAGCCCAGAGGAGGCAGGCAGGAGACCCTCTTCCCAGCTGGCTCTGCCTCCAGGAGCACCATGAGCCCTCTTGTCTACTTTGTGATCCTAATTAAGCAACCAAATAACTCAGGGCCTCCACTGATAGTGATCTCACTAATGTGGCATGTCAGGTAAACTGAGCCAAAAAGCGAATGTGCCCCAGAGATGGGTGCCTTCTGAGGTACCACCCAGTTCCACCCCATCTCAGAGCCCTCTGAACATACCCTAGCCTCCAGCCCCTCCCACAGTTTCCATACACATTTCACCTGCAGTGTAGGTTTTAAGCAGAGGCCCCCCAAATGCCTTCTTACTACTGTATTCTCTAACCTTCCATTCTGGGGACTTGAGCCCCTTCCTCCCTTGCTACACTCACCCCGGCTCCACCCTCCCAGGAGTTGCTGGTGCAGTCAGCCTCCTGTGCCTGTGATAGCCTTACCCAGTCTGCAGTAGCACTGGAGACCCCAAGGATCTCCTTGCCCAACCAAATCTCACTTAGAGGGGAGTCTAGGAGGAGCCAGGGGCGCGGGGCACAGAGGTTGAGTATAGGCCCTTTGATTGCACCGCCTTCTTCCCTGACTCCCAGTTACTACTGAGCCATGCACGGCGGCTGGCTGGCTGGCTGGACGGATGGGTGGATGGACAGATGGGTAAATGTCCCCCTCTGTAGTGGGGTGGGGGAGCTGTCCTCTCACCCTGTGTCTTTCTGCCTCTCCCCCACTAAGCATCCCACACTGCAGGTGTCTCTGAGGCAGTGTTTATGTAAGCAGCTCATGTTCTGCAGAGTTACATCAAGAAGCTGTTGTCAATGGAGGAAAGCCCCCGGCTGCCCACATGCGTGGTTGTCCCCAGCAGGTTTCCTAACAGGACAGCGAGGTGGGGTAGGGGGCCTCCCCGAAATTGAGTGCTGGGTTGGACTGGGCTGGGGAGCCTCGGGCTTCCCAGGCACTGCGTCTGGAATCTGCAGCCTTCTTCTCTCCTCCCTGCCTGGCTTCCTGGCGGTTTGGCTGTGGAGACTGTAGTAAGTGCCTCCCACCTCTGGGCAGCCATGCAGAGCAACGCAGTACCTGGGTTGTGTTATTGGTTATATAAGGGCAAACAAACCCGACCTCTAGAAGGCATGAAAGTTGCAAGGATTACCATCCAACCCAGCAGGCTCAGATGAACTTTATATGGTCCCTCAGGTCTGAATCTTAGTCAGGAAAAGTAGCTCTTTAATTATGTGCTTGTTAGACACTAATGGTCCCTTTATTCCAAAGTCCCCTGACCTCATCAGTATGTACGTCCAAGGGAGTGAAAAAGTCTTTGAGCCACCAAAATGGTTGCAATGGCTCACAAATATATACCTGAGGCTGAGGGGCTCAGTTTAAGGATTCCCACCCGAGAGAGGTATCACTGAGCCTTGTCACTTCTCAACTGTTTTCTGTTAGAAGAGCCTGGTTTGGGGGGTGGGTTGGGGAGGGAATCCAAAACATGACGCCCATTTAACATGTCTGTGAGGGCAGAGTAAAATCCCAGAAACCCAAGCCATAATTAAAATAGGTAATGTTTATGAGGGCTTCTCTGTCCCAGATACATGCTATGTAATTTACATTTAGATCCTTACAAAGACAGCATGAAGGAGGTGCCATTATTATCCCCATTTTAAAGATAAGAGAGATTAAGTAATTAGGCCAGGGTCACCCAGTGATGGAAGAAGAGGATCCGTTGAAACTTAAAGGCTTCCTTTCTATACCTTTAATGTCACAGAAATTTGCTTTTTTTTTTTTTTTTTTTTGCAGACCAAACCAGGTGTTGGCTTTGCTCCCTGGAAGCTGATGTCTCACCTGAGACATCATGTTTAAGCAGCGGAGGAAACAATTCCTAGCTCATTCATTAACTTCTAACTGATATACTTTATGTACTGCTTATTTAACCAGTCTAAGTACTGTAAGCATACACTGTCATCAGTGAGGCATGTTTGTTGAGTGCCCCTGGGCTGTGAGCTAAGGTAGAGATGGGACGTGTCACCACTGCATCATTGGAAAGTGACCTCCTTCCTGAATTTCTGGCTTCTCAAGTGCTCCCAAGTAAGCACATGTAAATCCTTTCCTGGAATGGGGCCTAAAGACAAATCCTGAGAATCTTGAAGAATGAGCTGGATCCCGTCTGTTCTGAGTAATTCATTCATTCAATCCTTCAGCGAACACTGGCGGAACTTCACTATGGACACTACGTATCGATGATGCAGGAAGTCTTTAAGACACCGTCTCTGCCCTGCAGGGACTTGGTAGAGTCAGCAGACACAGTGCAGTAGAACGTATGGAATGCATAGGGGCTGCATCATCATAAAAGCAGTGCTCACAGAGGAGAGGACGTTTGAGCTGAGTACTGACAGCCAGGAAGACCACATCTAGAGAAGTCGTGGGAAAGAGCGTGTCTGGTGGAGGGAGCAGTAAATGGAACAAGAAGATCTGGAAAGGCTGTGCTGTGTTTTGAAGCGTAGCCTGTGACTGTGGCCAGTTTCAGGACCGGGTGAATGGAGACGGGCTGTGGGCGGCGTGCGTGGGCCCTGGCCCCTCAGTGTGGCCGGCCTCAGCGCTCTCAGACAGTCAAGGAGCCAGTCAAGACCGACTGGGGGCGAGGTTCTAAGTATCGTACGACAGTGTAGAAAGTGCCCGAGTTTGTAAGCAATCTCCTTTTGTAAAAAGGGCTTGTGTTTAAGATTATTACTAAAATAATATGCTACTTGATTTCCTAACTAGGGAGAGAGAGGGGTGGAGTTACCTTTTGTGGGCAAGCAGTGGTTCAGGACAGTCCGCGCCCTCGTTCCCAGCTCCCAGCTCCAGAGAGCTGGAGAACCATCTCTCGTCTCGCGCTTGAGTCTCACTGGTGACAAGGCTGCGCACAGCTGGCTCCAAGGGATAAATTCATTATTTCGCTAACAAGATTGACTCCCAGCACGTTGAAGGGTAAAGATGTAGAGGCCTTGGGTATATGCCCCATAGGGAGAAGCAGGGAAGCAGCTAGAGACCCCGCCTAGAAAACAAAATGGGGAGGTAGACCAGCAAGCCCTCCATTTCTTAAAGCCTAATGAACAACTGAAAATTACTTGCCCCTGGAAAAAAATAATAAATTCCACATTATCATTTCAATAGTTCCTCACATAAATACCAAAGAATCAGAAAAGCTGGTGCCTCATGTTGCTCCCAGAACCTAAGAAATGGTATCTTTCAGTTATCGGATTTTATTTCTTTGCCGCGTTACATTTTATACATATTTATTCATGCAGAACAGAAGCGCAGCGTTATTGAGGCTGCCATGGGAGCGGAAGGAAAAGCTGTTATACATAAGAATGCGTCGCATTTACATTGCTGCACTTTGCAACAATTGAACTATATGCAACTGTTTTTTTTTAATAATAAAAAAACTCCGGTTTGCATTTAATTTGCTGATTTTTTTCTTTCTGACTCTTGAATTTTCATATGCCATAGAAATGTGAAAGGGGGAGGGGTCAAGATCCTTGCAGATACAGAGGGTTGGGGGCTAGCAAGAAGCAGCTTTCATGGGGAGGGGTTGGGGACCCAGAGCAAGTTTATAACTATTTCTTTTTTAACAGAGGCAGTTAACTGAACTGGGAAACATTCATCTTCTGATTTAATAACTCATTCTCCCTGCATGGAGACGGGGTATTATAGTGCTGGATATTGCTTTTCAGGCTTTTGAGTGTCAATGATGAATCCCCATCTTCTAATAAAATACATTTTCATAGTAACTGAAATAATAATTTTTTGCCTCTTCATTTTCCCAGGTACTTAAAAAAGGGCTTTTGACTTCTTTCCCTTTCCCCTGTCCTGACCTTATTTTCTTTTAACTGAAATGCCTTCAGCTGTTGAGATGCAGAGTCCGTCCTTCTGGCATCTGTGTTCAGGTGGCTGCATGCTTCCCTCCCACCCCTGAGTTGCAGCTGCAGGATGGAACCGCCCCATCAGACCACAGGGGTGATTAGGGGGACTGAGACATCAAGACCTGGAATTGTTGGCTTGGTTTGGCTACTCCATTTGCTTGGCAAACTGAGCTGTCCCTAGGGAGGGACAAAGGCGATAACCAGGCAGCTGAGAGGAGTACCGAGAGGAGCAACGAAGGGTCCCAACCCTACAAATCCTGAAGCTCACACCCTAGTTAGACCCCTAAATCTACCCCAACATGCCCGAGGTCAAGATCTGGGACTGCCCCTCCCCATTGCACATGCACCCCTCAGGCTGCAGGGGAACTCATCTCTGAGAATTAAAATGAGTATCAGTGTGTTAAAGACAGCATTACTTTCTCAAGAATAAAATTTGAGGGGGTAACGTGGCAGGGATGATGTTGCATTGGGTGTAATATACTTAATCTGCAGCTCTGTACGCAGGGTTACTTTAAATGCTATATTGGTAAAATCAACTTGAATGGGAAAACGTGAAGTTGTGTCCTCTTCATCCTCTCCTCCGTGGCTGACCGTGATGAGAAAGAAAAAAATTTATAATTAGGACTGTAAAGGGTTTAAGAAGAACAATCGAGGTATGGCCTCTCTGGTAACGATGCCAGCTTTGGGAGATTGTCCTGGCCCTTTCTCTTCATACCCACCCAGGGAAGGATGATTTTGGCGAAAACTTGCTCAGTTTAAGCTATAGTTTAACTTTGCCTGTAGGAATTCTCCCCTCTCTGTGTCTAATCTTTCCTAATCTAGTAAAAAGAATTTGGAAGCCAGGAATCTGGATTTGGAACCAGTCTGGATCAGGAAATCAAAGTAGCTGTTGGGTAAATGGTCAGGGAGACTGAAAGTGTTTGGAAGCAATGCCTTCCATCTTAGCAATAGAAGTAACACTCTTCTGCCTGTTTGTTTTCCAAGGTACTTAGAAAAAGGCTTTTGACTTCTTTCGCTTTACCCTGCCCTACTGAGAAACTCACGTGTGATCCTGGCCTGTCTGGACGGAGTAGGTTTCACCTGCTCCTTGCAAATATGTAGGCTGTGGCCAGCATACGCAGCATCTTTGTGCAAACTATGGAAAGGACTTCTGTCTTTTGGCCTGATTCCTCCCTAGTCCAGGAGGCATGGTCTGGCAAGAGGAGCAGGGGCTGGATTTGAGCCTCCAGTCCCGTCCTTGCCTGGGGGGCCTTTGTGCTGTGCACACATTGTTTAACTCTACTGGCAGGAGATGGTAGCTTTTTTTTTTTAAGATTTTATTTATTTGAGAGAGAGAGAGAACATGAGTGGAGGGGAGAGGCAGAGGGAGAGGGAGAAGCAGACGCCCTGCTGAGCAGGGAGCCTGACTTGGGGCTCAATCCCAGGACCCCGAGATCATGACCGGAGCCGAAGGCAGATGCTTAACTGACTGAGCCATCCAGGTGCCCCAGAGATGGTAGCTTTTGAGTTAGAAAGACTCAGGTTCAAATCCTGACTCCACCACTTTCTAGCTGTGTTACCTTTGGCAAGTGGTTTGATTTCATACGTAATATATTGTACCTATATTATAAGAACCTTGCAAGGGCTAAATGAGATAATATATGTAAATCTCTTAGTGCTAAATCTGTCGTGCCTATTATTATTCCAGAGAGGCCTTTTTTGATCCTTCAGTATCCATGAGAGGCAGGAGTGAAAATACATTTCCTATAATAGGGATGGGGGTGACAACACGTGGGCCCAAGCCTGGATGTGAATTGTCCTTTGGACAGAAGTGCTGGGCTATGAGATCTGATCTGCTAAATACTGGAGGGTCAAGAAGGGAGAGAAATCCAGTGGCTTGTGTGACCTCAGCTTCCAGACAGAGGCTGGACTCCCGTTCCTGCATTTGGGGTCATCTGTCCCAGCTATTCTTGCTTCTCTGTTTCTCTACTCCTCATCCCCAGGGACCAGCAGCATTTCGGGGGATTAAAGGGACCTGCTTCTCCTGGGACTTTGGGACTGGGGGTGTGGGATCAGCAACAGAAAGTCTTTCTTTTATGTCCCTGTCCTCATTCTCTAGTGAAGCAGGAAAGGAACAAGTCCAGGGCATCTACAGAGCATCTTCCCAGGTGTGTCCCCACCCTACACAGCCCCATCTAGGGCTATCCTTGATGCCGAAGTTTTCTCTGGCAGTGACCAGGAGCTTCTTTGGATAGGTGAGAAGTAGCCATCCAGAGCCTGATAATCTACTGCTTGGAAAGACCTGGGGCCCATTCAGGTTTTTTTGCAGACTGTTTTTTTAGAACAGTTCTAGGTTCATAGCAAAAGTAAGTGGAAAGTACAGAAAGTTCACCTATACCCCATCCGCCACTATCAACACCCTGGGCCAGAATGTTACATTTATTATAATCAGTGAATCTGTGTTGAGTAATCATTACCACCCAGAGTCCATTGTTTACTTTAGGGTTCATTCTTGGTATGGTAAATTCTCTGGGCTTGGACAGGTGAATAATGGCACACATCCATCATTACAATATCATACAGAAAAGTTTCACTGCCCTAAATATCCTCTAAGCTCCACTGTTCATTTCTCCCTCCCCCAATCCTTGGCATCCACTCTTCTTTTTAGCGGTCTCCCATTTGTTTTGCCTTTTCCAGAATGTTGTATTGTTGGAGTCATACGATATGTAGCCTTTTCGTATTGTCTTCTTTCACTTAGTAGTAGGCACTTGAGGTTCCTCTGTGTCTTTTCATGACTTGATAGCTCATTTCTTTTTAGCACTGAATAATATTGTCAGGGTGTACCACAGTTTATTCATATATTCACCTACTGAAGGACATCTTGTTTGCCTCCAAGTTTTGGCAGTCATGAATACAGCTGCTATAAATACCAGTGTATAGGTTTCTGTGTGGACATAAGTTTTCAACTCCTTTAGGTAAATATCACTGAGCATGATTATTGGATTATATGGAAAAGGTATGTTTAGTTTTATAAGAAACTGTCAAACTGTCTTTCAAAGTGGGCTGTACCATTTTGCATTCCTATCAGCAATGAACCAGGGTTCCTGTTGCTCCACCTCCCCTCTAGCATTTGCTGTTGTCAGTGTTCTAGATTTTGGCCATTCTGATAGGTGTGTGGTAGTATCCCATTGCTGTTTTAATTTACAATTTTGTAATGATACGACGTTGAGCATCTTTTCCTACACTTTTTTTTTTTTTTTTGCCATGTGTATATCTTTTTTGGTGAGGTGTCTGTTCAGATCTTTTGCACATTTTTAAATTGGGTTGTTTGTCTTCTTATGGTTGAGTTTTAAGTGTTCTTTGTATATTTTGGATACCAGTCCTTTATCAGCTACATTTTTGCAAAGATTTTCTCCCAGCCTATGACTTGTCTTCTCAGTCTCTTGACCCCATTCAATTTCATGCCCTCTTCCTGTGTGTCCAGCAGACCCAAAACTCCTTCTCTTCCTGCAAGAGCTACAGAGAAGCCATACTAGCTGTGGAGGGGCATGGCTTCCTAGGGAAATGTGTGGACCTATGGCCACCCTTCACTTCAAACCAACACATATTTATTCATTCCTTAAACACTTAGATTTTTTTTAAGTCCTGGGGATGCATCAGTGAACAAAAAAGACAAAACTCTGAATCTTGTAGAGCTTACTTTCTGGTAGAGAAGACATACTAAAAAAATAAATGTAGAGACATATACTGAAAAATCTACATAAGCATCTTATATAGCTTTCTAGAAGTAAGTCCAATGTGAAAAAAAATGAGCAGAACAAGGGAGATTGGAGGTGCTGGCATGGGGGATGTTTGCCATCTAAATTAAGTGGCAGGGTGGGCTTCATTGGGAAAGGGATGTTTAAGGAAAGAGGATGCCAAGAGAACACAGAAACCAGGCAGAGGGACCAGTCAGTACAAAGACCACAAGGCAAGAGTGTGCCTGGTGTGTTTGAAGATCTGCAAGGAGGCCAATGTGACTGGAGTGAAGTAGAGGGAACACTGGGAAAGGTTTTCCTGATGGATTTGATGTGGGGGTGAGAGAAAGGAGCATCATAAATGACAACAGGATTTTTGACTTGAGCCACTGGAAGGATGTCATTAACTGAGACAGGGCAGAGCAGATTTCCAGGTGGTGGTGGGTGAGGGCAGAGATGAGTTTTTTTGGACACATTGAGTTAGTGCTATTAGACAATTTGGTGGACATCAGGTAGGCTGTTGGACAGATGAGTTTAGAGTTCAAGGGAGTTTGTGTATAAGACTCTGGGCTGGCTATGGAAAATAGGGAGAAGAATAAAACCCAATTCCTCTACCCCTACCTCTGTCCAGGGATCCCTGGAGGGCAGCACATAAAACAGGCACCCCCACCAGAAGGCAGCTCCTTCTAGCCTCCCTTGAGGCTTGAAGGCAGGTGAACAAATCCAAGCTACCAAAAATTACACTAAAGAGACAACCAGATGAAAGACCACCCCCAAACACCTTGACTGCTCATTAGTAAGAAGTCAGCAAGAAGGGGAAACCAGAGTGGTGTTTTCTTTCTCCAGCAGCAGTAAAAAAGACCCTTCAGAGTTTTGAGGATTATCACAAGGGCTCCTCACAGTCCATTTGCCTTCCCGTTCACCTGCCAGGCAGTTCAAGCAAGAGAGGGAAGGCTGATGGGGGCCTCCTGGCCACAGGGACAGTCACTTCAGCTCTCCCTTGCTCCTTTGGCTGTGCCCCCCAGCCACCTGTCAAGCAGCCAGATCAATGCCAGATGGGTCCAGGCGGAGCTGGGTCCTGCTCTCTGTGGTCCATGTGTGCCCAGGGCTAGCTATTTAAAGAGAGGAGAGCTATTACTATCAATTCACCACACACTAGACCAATATTAGGTCGAATCCCTCATATGGGTAACCCACGTCCCAGGGTTAGCATGCCAGCTGTGGTCTTCACTCTGAAGTACAGTCAGTTGCCCAAGGAAGAGCCGTGTTTTCACATTAAACATCCCTGAGCCTCTCTTGTTCAAGTGGCAGATGGTGAATTTCATGCAATGACGTGAGTAGAGGCCCCTCTATTTCCAGCCTGGAACTCGGAATCTGTGGAAAAGCCGTATCTCTGCATCCTGTGCCTGCGTGCTGCAGCTCTTGGGGTCAGGATGTGTCTGAGAGAGCTGGGGCCAGGTGGGGGAAGAGCAGTGAACTGGCCTTTGCCCAGGGTTGTCCAGCAGAGAAAGGGAGACCAGGGTGCTTCGGGAGGCCTAGGCTGGATACAGAGGACAAGACCTGCCATACAACCTGAAAATCTAGTGCTTTAATAAGCCGAGGCTGATATTGGAACTGGTGCGTCCAGGGACCTCGGAGAGATGGGCAGCATGGAGCAAGTGGGGGGTTACTGATGCAGTGTCTTTGCAGGCTAGGATCTGAGCAAAAGTAAACCTGAGTTATGACACGAAGGTCGGATTAATGAAAATGTGCCTGGGAACAGCCCATCCTCAGTGATTTCCATCCAGCACTTGGGTGCTTTCTGACCCAAATATGTTGACGGAGTCTAATGTCCTACATCCAGCCTTTTCACTGACAGAGACAGAAAAAGATTTATAACACAATAACCTTCAGGAATTTCAGCCCACTCCTGGTCTACTGCCTTAAATCCTCAAGGGAATTGACCCCTCAGGGAAGGTTCTAGGACAACATTCAGGGTTTGGAATTCTTTATTTGACAGGCTTCCCAAGAAATGTGATTGAGGTCTTATCTCCCACTCTTTCCCTTCCTCACTTCTGCCACACAGACTTCCATGCAGTTTCTCCTGCTGGCCTCTGGCCTCCTGCCACGCCTTTGCAGCCTTGGGGCGCACAGATCTCTCCCCCGGGGCGCCCTTCCCAGACTTCCCACTTAATTAACAACTCATCTTCCATTAGGGCAAACTCAAGCCACACCATCTTTTGGAAGCTTTGCACTCAAGCTGTACTTTAATAACATTTATTGCTTTTCTTCTTATGATAAAATTCATGTTCAGAGTAGGAAATATGGAGCTTATAAAAAAAATGAAGAAAACAAAAACCACCCATCATTTTGACATGTATTCTCCTGGTCTTTTTTTTTTTTTTTTTTTTTTCCTGAGCGTTTTTCTGTATTCTAATTGGGAGCATACCATAATACTGCTTTGTGATCTGCTCCCCCCCCCCTTTCCCTATAGTTAAGGGAAAAGAGGGCAGTTTAGCATAGTGGTTTGTGTGGGTGGGCTCTGGAGTCAGACTGTCTGAGTTCAAATCCTGGCAGGGCCACCACAGTCCTGACACCTGAGCAAGTTACTGAAACTGTTTCCGTGTTTAGAACAGTGTGGTTTACACCGAATTTTAATCTATAATTTTGTTTTCTCTTTTTCTCACTCAACTGTGAGTTCCTTAAGGTCATAGAGTGGCTCCTGTTCATTTTTCTGACCTCCACATCTTGCTCCTCATGATAAGCATCCCCAACTTGTTAAATGCATGGAAGACCCCAAAGGAAAAGGCCTAGCCCTAGGAATCAGATGCAAGTTCCTGAAACAGGATCAAAGATTTGTGTCAGAGGCCTTGTTTCTTACCCGGATTAGCTAAAGCGGGACAATACGTTTTCCGAGGCTCCCATTTCACCATTTGTCAAATGGAGACGCCAGCCCGAGTGTGAGACAAGCAAGACGACTCGTGGCCCTGCTCTGCAGACGGTAGAACTTTGCGAGTGAAGTTACTATTTCCTGATTTCACAGGGCTCCTCGCCGGCTCTCAGTGGCGACAGTCGCCCCAGCCGCTGCCCTCAGTTCGGGAGAATCGAGCCTGATGGCAGGCGGTGCGCGGCTGCGGCTCCTGGCTTCTCCGGGCGCCGGGAGAGTCAGGGGTGCGCAGGCCCCCGCGCTGGGTGCGCACCCCCCGCCCAGGTCCCTGCCCGGCTCCGAGCCCAGGAGGCCACCCTGGGCGCCGCTGCCACCCGTGTCCCCGTTATCAGGCTCCTTCTCCTTCCCCCAGGGCCTAATGTTGAGCCCACCAGATCCGGTGGGGGGGGGAAATCCTATCCCCTTTTCTCGGGGATCCGGGAGGGGAGGGGAAGGTGGCGGTGGCTAGAATTGAGGCTTCCTTTGCCTCCTACTCTCCGGCAAAATCCGATCTTTTCTGAGCAGGATGGGGCGGGGGCGGGGGGCCGCGTGTGCGCCCGGGCGGAGGGAATTCCTTCTCCGGCGGGCGGCGGCACCCGCAGCAGCGCCTTCCCTTTTTTTAGCTCTTCCCCGAGGCTCCTTCTCGGCGCGGCCGGGGGTGGCGGCGCGCTCCACCTCGCGCTGGGGAAGACAGTCGCCCCGCGCCCCGCCAGGCGCCCGGGCAGCGGCAGGTGGAAAGGGCGGCGAGGCCAGGGTCCCTGCGCCGCCGGCGCCGCAGTCGCGGCCGCAGTCGCAGCCCCAGTCCCCCGTGGGTGGGCAGCCAAGAGCTTTGCTGGAGGGAGACCCGGGGTGATTCCCATCCGCCCGCAGCTCTTCCAGGGCTGCCCTGAGCAAGGAGCTGTTTTGTCATTTTGAAAAAACACCTTCCCCCCCGCCCCCCTCCAGGCTGTTTCAGAAATGGCATTGAGTCAGATCTGAGTCACAGAAGGACGTGGGCCCCCTCCCCCTCTCCTGCGGTTCTTCCCCGTCCCACCCCCAGCCACGCTGTCTGCCCCGGCCCCGCTACGCACCCCAGCGCTGCGGCCTCAGACACCGCGGGGGCCCCCTGCCTGCCTCCCTCTGTCGCTGCGATACCTGCCCACCCGCCCGGGGTGCGAGCCCTGCCGCGCTGCCCGCCCTTGCTGCGAAGACAGCTCGTCTGGGGACAGCAGTCCCGTCCTCAGACCGTGAAAAGGCCACGGTCTGTCCCCTGGCTCCGGGCATGGCAGGCCACCTGCCCGTGACCTTCCCAAACAGATGGTGCGTGCAGGGGGTCAGGTTGAGAGGGGCGCTCAGCGGTGGCCTCAGTGTCTCCCACGGTAGTTTACTGGGGTGTGTACTTCCCTCAAGGCCCTGGTCAGCTTCTTCCACCTCTGGCTACCTATTTGCTCACCCCTTCCACCCTTTCCTGAGCTCTTTCCGAGAAGGTGCTACACAACTCTATTTTTAGTCCTAACAAGCTGCCTGCCTGAGCAGTTTCCATCTGCAGCACTCAGAGCCCTTTACAAATGCTAATGAATGGAAGCTGCTGCCTCCTGAGTAACTTAGATTCATCTTGCTCCCTCTTCCCCATCCCCCACACTTTCCCAGTGGGGAAACTGAGGCATGGGATTAGGGATGGAGAGGAGACCAAGGCAGTGTCAGAACTCCAAGCTTCCTGTGGCCTGTTGGTGGTTCTGCCTTTGCCAGTGCCTTCTGCCTCCTCTTACTTCACAGTGCTAGGTCCTGGACTAAGTTCAGAGGTCAGACAGTCTGTGTCCTCAGTGAGTTGAGGTCCAGTGAGAGAGGTGAGCATAAAAGTCGATCATTACAATACAAATAGGTGGCCCCACAGAGCTCTTTCTGCAGAGAACATTTTGTGAGCACAGAAGTCTCACCCAGCCAGGGAGGGAGAGGGGGAGAGGGGGAGAGGGGTTCATGCTATTAGTGTTCTATTTTGTAATCAGGTAAGGCTTCCTGGAGGAGGTGACACCTGAGCTGCGTCTATAATTGAGAATTGGAGTTAATCAAGCAAAAGGCAGGGGGCATTCTGTGACCAAAACACAGGGTGGAGAAGGATGCAGTTTGGAGTTGCTACAGGTGAAAATGTTTTGAGTGCTGAGGTGGAAGGTGAGGCTGGAGACGGGTAAGCAGGGAAAGGACCTGGTCAGGTAAGGGTTTGAAATGTATCCTTCTGATGGCCAGGAGGGAGAGTCTGATGGGCTAAGAGTGGGAGCCAGGAGACCAATTAGAGATGATAAAGGCCTGGATCAGGTGCCAGGGAGAGGGCCACGAGGAGGACAGGGAGCACTGAGGAACTGTTTGACAGTTACATAACTGTAAATCCAGGGTGACACAATCTTTTTCTCCCCCCTGTGGCCCACTGTTGGACTTGCAGGGCAAACATGTCCCTAGGACTTCAACTAGACATCGTCACACAGGTGGCACTCTTCCCTTTTGAGCTGGATGCCCAGAACTCCTGGGGGGCAGGACCTACCCTCTGTCTCTGCTGGGGCAACCTGCAGCAATACAGTCATTGTTTCTGAATGTTGGTTGAATGAATGGTGCTTTGATCATCTAAGCGTCATAAAAAAGGGTGGGAAATACTCAGCAACTGCAGGTAGGCGGATGTAGGCATGTGGGACCCTTACCACTGCTCACGCTCCTCAAAGTTAAAGCCCCATGCACACTTCAAGGGGAAGCCCACCCTCCCTGTGTGGCTTGCACTGTGAATCAGAAATTGCTGCCAACTGCAGCAAATGCAGCTTCAGAAGCTGTAGGAAGCCTCCTTACCACTTTCAGGGCTCTATTTTCCAACCAAAAAATCATGGAGCCATTTTTGGAACACCCCCAATGTGTTCCAGTTGGAGCAGACTGTAGAGAAGATGGGTGTGTGTGGTGGCCCTTGGGATCCACAGAGAGGAGGGAGGCATGGAGGGACTCACATTTGGCAGTTTTGTATATTGGGGTGGCAGGAATTTGAGGAGAGGCTCATTTAATTCTCCATGTTGTCTGAGTCATGTCAGGAGATTTCCCAGTGGTGCCTTTTGCTGCAAATAGCTTCCTCTGGTCATTGTCCCAGTGCTAGATCCCAAGAGGTCTGCCGTGGCAATAGAAGGTCAAAAGGGTGGGCTGTGGTCTAGGTTCAAATTCCTGTCTCCTCCACTCCAACTAGCTGTGGGGCCTTAGAGAAGTTAAGTGGCTCATCGGCCCTTCGAAACTTCAGTTTCTCATCCGTAGATTGGGTACATGCTAGAGTTATTGTGAAGTTTAGGAGAATTCATGCCTATTTAAGCACTTAGAACAGCATCTGGTATATGGTAAGCCCTCAATAAATATTAATTGTCATGAATATTGACAGAGTCCTCTGTCCTCTATTTAGTATGGCTGTACTTCTAGCACCTCTACCAGCTGAATAACCCCCATTGCTGTTTGGGGATCCAGTGAAGTCTTCCCTTGATCTCTTCCTTTATTTTAAGTCTTGGATACTTAGGAAGACAACCATTGACGCTGTGATCTCTGAGAAGCTCTTCCGGGGACAAGAAAATACACTTTATTTAGAAGAAAGTCCCATTTTTTATCGAAGATGAGATCGTCTTGTAGAAAATTGATTAGGACATAGAGTCATAGAATGTTAGAGCTGGAAGACATCTTGGAGGTATGATTTCAAGCTGGCGTTTTTCAGAGACCCAGAGAGATTGGGTTACTTGTGTGACTAGTGGAAGAGGGAGGGCAGGAACCCAGGTCTGCTCTTGGTGTCCCCCGGTCACTACTGTTCGGCTCCCGCTTCTCCCACCCCACACCTGTGGGCCCTTCCAAGTCCTATTGGTCTTTGCATCTGCGTCTCCCATCTCAAGTCTGGTCAAGTCTCCTGTGCCTAGTCCAGAACCGTACTAGTGTTCTGTCGCTGTGTCAGTCAGGGTTCAACTGGAGAGACAGACCCTGTGGGAGCTACATAGTAGGGGATTGACTGCAACGAGCTGGCTTGCAGCATTGCAGTGGCCAGCTTGGCAAGCCCACAATCCACAGTGCAGGCGGTCAGGCAGGGCAGGCCGTCACGTGGGGCAGGCCAGAAACTCTTGGCCAGGGGCTGACGCTGCAGCCCACAAGTAGGACTTTTCCTTCCAGGGAAATCCAACTGATTGAATCAGGCCCTCTCAGATCGTCTCTGATGGTCTCCTTTTCTCAAAGTCAAGTGACTGTGGGCATTAATTCCAATTACAGAATATCTTCAGAGCAACACCAGTGTTTGAGTGAATAACTGGACCCTGTAGCCTACCTAGCCTTGCTGGGGCCATAAGACTGACCACCACAGTCCCCTCGTGGTCTTGCTTTCTGTCCTCCTTCCAGCCTGTCTGACAGACTGCAACTGTATTAATCTTCCAAAACTCTGCCTTGCCCTCCTTTTCAGTTTTCCACAGTGGTCCCTGGGTTATAAGAGAAAGCCCAACTTGCCAACTGTAAACTCTCCGTTCTAGTCCAGCCAGTCTCCTTGGTCCCTG
Organism: Ursus maritimus; assembly: GCF_017311325.1. NCBI lineage: Eukaryota > Metazoa > Chordata > Mammalia > Carnivora > Ursidae > Ursus > Ursus maritimus. The sequence goes on from NW_024423453.1 coordinate 70,213,131, forward strand.
AACACTAACCACCTCGGTGGTTTTCCCTCCTCCAGTCGCTTCCCTGGCCGAACCCCACCCCTCCCTCCAAGGCCATTCTGTTCGGTTCCTACAGCACCTGAGTTCTGCCCCTCCTTCCTGCTCCCCAGGCACCCCTTCTCTGCCTCATTCATTCACTGCTTAGCCCAACAAGAAGTGAACTCGGGATTGGGGGAGAAGGGGAGAGAATCGCTGTTGGTGCCCCACCCTTCCCTAAACCAGCCAGTATGCTGGTCAAATCCTAACAAATGGCTCCTGAGATCTTATTGCTCAAGTGAAAGATTGGGTCGAGGTTATTATAAATGACAACTGAAACAATTTTCTCTCCATTTCTTTTCATTTCCCCTGCCCACCATCTCCACCCCACACCTTCCTGTCAAGAGAAGTTCCCAGTTCTTGCTATCTCTTTTTAATCAAGTTGGCATCCCTTGGACCTAAGGAAATTCAGAATCCAGATGGGCTGCACAGCACTGAAGGAGCCCAAACAGAAAACAGATCCCTGACGTCAGAGGGGCCCCCTTTTAATGTTTTAAAGAGATTCTCGAATGGGTTCTGCTAAATGTAATCTACATCAGATCCTGCCAAAGCAAGATGTTCATACCAGAACAGCAGAGCACGAAGAGTTTGCCTGCCTGGGTTTGCAGGCAAGTTTCTGGCAAATCTGATATCACTTAATTTCCCTTCTGGATGCAGGGGGTAAGGTATTTAGCCTTTCTGTGCCTCAGTTTCATCATTTGTAAAATGGGGATAGTAATAGATATTTGTTTATCCCAGATAAAACCTATCTCTGGGGTTTGTTGAGAGGATTCAGTTAGTCTGTGGAAAGCACTTAGAATGCCTGGTACATGGAAAGATCCCAACATACCTTAGCTTACTACAATTATTAGCTGTTACAGGGCTACTCGAATGTCTCCTTCTGCACATGCTGACATCAGCAGGCTAAGGTAAGATACTTTTATAAAGCCCCCACTCCACCATCAGGGATTAGAATCTCAGCCTGTGGCTGAACCCCCAGATCAGGAAAGTGCTCCAGCAGTGAGGTGAGCACCGACTTCTCACTAGCTGTGTCACTCATGGTCACTTAGAAGTCAGGAAGCCCTGCATTCCAAATTTAACTCTGCTCGAACAAATATTTATTGATTATTTCTTATGTTGGATCTGTCGTGCTGGGGACTGGGGATGCTGAGAGAAGACGTGGCCCAGGTCCTCGGGAGCTTCCAAGGCAGATGGCTTATGGGAAAACCATCAAGGAGACCTCAAGGCAGCATGGTGGGCCATGAACACGGCCAGGGAGGGCTGTCTTGGAGTCCTTCCTGAACAACGTGCCAGGAAGCTGGGCTTGGACAGACTAGAAGGGGAGACACCCCTGTGCTCTTGATGCCAGCACAGGGCTTGGTAGAGAGCAGATGCTCCAAAGATCTTTGTGAATGACTAGCTAGCTGTAACTGAGGGTCTTGAAGAAAGTTTCATCCAGTAGGTAACCTGGGTTTTAAGCTCTGTAGACAGAGTCAGATTTTGAGAGGGCAAAAAAGAGAGAAATGGATCAACGAAATGTGGTATATACATACAACGGAATATTGTTCAGCATGAAAAAGGGAGGAATTCTTACCATGTTACAACATGGATGAACCCTAGGGACATTATGCCAGTCATAAAACAACAAATAATGTCTGATTCCACCGATATGAGGCACCTAAAGTGGTCAGATCCTTAGAGACATGTAGCAGAAAGGTGGTTGCCAGGGGCTGGGGGGAATAGAGAGTTGTTTAGTGGGTATAGAGTTCCAGCTTCCACAAGATGAAAAAAGTTCTAGAAATCAGTTGCACATCAATGTGAATGTACTTTATACAGAACTGTGCTCTTAAAAATGGTTAAGATAGCACATTTTTATGTAATGAGTATTCTGGCACAATTTTTAAAAAAAGATGGGGAAGGAAGCAGCAAGAACAAAGGAGTTAAGGAAGGTAAAGAGGCAGAGTGTAGGATGTGTTCAAGGAAAGGACGCTTAACTGATAGGGTCAGAACTTAAAGCACAGGGAGGGAGGGACATGGTAAGAGATAAGGCCAAATGGAAGCCAACTGGGCCTTGAATGCTGTGCCAAAAAAGAGTGGAATTTAAAATTTTGTCTTTGACTCCATATATGGCTGAGGTGGGTCTTATAATATTCTCTTCCACCTTGGCTACTATACAGTCAGCATACATACTGTCTGGGCCAGTGTGCCAAGCTATTATTCCAGTTCTATGCTAACCCAAACTCTTCTGCGAAGCAGACCCCAAGGCTCACCTCACCTGGGACAGTGAGGGCCCATTGCACCCAGGCACCTCTGGCTGCTTCCTCTGCTGCCTTTGGTTTGAACAGGTCCCCCATGGAGTGTTTCAGCTCCAGCTGCACTAATGGAAACTAATGAGATCTCACCCTGATTAGCCCGACTCCTTTCAAATCGAATATTCGTAAGCAACCTCATTGCTACAAGCTCAACTCTTGGCAAATTACTGGCTCAGTGTCACAGACTACTCAAATTTCCCACCCCTGACTTCATCCCAGGGTGCAGTCTCCAGGGGCGTGTGTGATGGCCTCATGATAGGGCTCCCTGGTAGGCGCTGCCTTATTTTGTTTCATCGGCTGGGCTTTTCTCAGTGGAAGACAAAAGGCTTACTTGTTGAAAGTAGAAATGAAGTGGCCTATGACATTTTGGAGTTTGTTTTCCTTTGTAAGTGTTTGGGTGTCATGGGGACACCCATGCAACACTGACTTCTAGATGGAGTTGCAAACCAGATGGCCAAAGACAGACCTCTTCGTGTAGCTGTTATTTATTTAATATGAAATTTTAAGGATCCAGTTATCTTCTCTATGTCTCCATTTTTCACATCTAAAATGAGTGTAATAATTTCTTTCTTGCTTTCCAAGGACATCAAGAAGATGTATGGGATAGAGTTGATGACATACTTAGAAATCTGAATAACAGAGTGAATGTTATTGAATGTTAACATAATACTGCACATTCTCTAAGGATGCTGGAACTAAACATTTACCTGTGCAGGTGTATTTTGTAAGCCCCTTAGCACTGCATTTACCAAGATGAAAACAGAAGAAGAAAATTCTTGTTCTGAGATTGATGGTAGGCCTTAAACTAAGTGGTCATTCGTTAGAGCCTGGTTAATTCCCTCCTTGGGCAACAGTGCTAAAAACAGTTAAACTCATTTGATGTCTTAGCCATTTTGCTGCCCAGCCTCTGAGAAAGGAACTTGGTAAGAAGACTTGTGGGAATCTTGACTGTTCCTTTCACCATTTCTACACCCACACCATCCTGCTTTGACCAACTGTGTTGTTGGTACAGCTGAAGCTACACCTTCTCACTGGAGAGGACCCCTCCTTAGTTACAATAGCAGCAAGAACAAAATGCCTCAACCCTCGTCACCTCAAAGGATTCTACCACATGGACACCAGGCTCTAGAAAATGGTGCCAGACATGTTTGGGGTAACAACAAAGACCTTGCCCCACCCTTAGTGCATGAAACATGGACCGTGCACCAGGCACCACGTACCATGGGGCATCTCAGAGTCAAGCCATGGACAACCCCTATTTCAGGTAGTTCTCACAGAGAGCTCTCCTCTTGAATAGTGTTTCCTGTTCATCTCTATGGCTCACTACTCCCTAACTCAATACACTGCCCTAAATGCGTACAAAATGAGACAGAGAGAGAAGCTCATTAGGAATACTTCAGTATTTGACCTCAGTTACTGGCTTTTCAGTTTAGCAACTCACTCGCACCTCCTTCTGTGGTTCTGGACTCCACATCCCACTAGAATCGAGTCTAAGTTCCCCCAACTTAGGGTTCTCCTGTGGCTTCAGATCAAAGATTCATCCTATGAGTCCTGAGTTCAGAGACCCTCCCAAACAGGCTCACTCCTGATCTACCATCCTGGCTTCTAATTCTGGTTCTAGTATTTACTTGCTATGAAGCTTTTTCACTGCACATAGACCAAAATACCCTGTGCACCTACCCTTCCATTCCTGCTGGTTCTTCAAGAACTTGACTCTGGCCATGAGTGTTTCTGTGGTGAGTGATTGCGAGCCCAAGGCAGAGAGAAGAGTGTAGCTTTTGGTATGCACTAGGAGCCCCATGTGATATAAATGGCCACATCAGGGCATTAAACCAAAGTGTGTGTGTGTGTGCGCGTGTATACATAGGGTTACACCACTTAGTGTGCTTTACAAGTAACCCAAATATTTAAGATTTTGAACTATTCTGATTTTTTAAGAAGGAAGGAAGGAAGGAAGGAAGGAAGGAAGGAAGGAAGGAAGGAAGGA
>NW_024423453.1:70217472-70249296 GCF_017311325.1 Ursus maritimus
ACTTAGAAATCTGAATAACAGAGTGAATGTTATTGAATGTTAACATAATACTGCACATTCTCTAAGGATGCTGGAACTAAACATTTACCTGTGCAGGTGTATTTTGTAAGCCCCTTAGCACTGCATTTACCAAGATGAAAACAGAAGAAGAAAATTCTTGTTCTGAGATTGATGGTAGGCCTTAAACTAAGTGGTCATTCGTTAGAGCCTGGTTAATTCCCTCCTTGGGCAACAGTGCTAAAAACAGTTAAACTCATTTGATGTCTTAGCCATTTTGCTGCCCAGCCTCTGAGAAAGGAACTTGGTAAGAAGACTTGTGGGAATCTTGACTGTTCCTTTCACCATTTCTACACCCACACCATCCTGCTTTGACCAACTGTGTTGTTGGTACAGCTGAAGCTACACCTTCTCACTGGAGAGGACCCCTCCTTAGTTACAATAGCAGCAAGAACAAAATGCCTCAACCCTCGTCACCTCAAAGGATTCTACCACATGGACACCAGGCTCTAGAAAATGGTGCCAGACATGTTTGGGGTAACAACAAAGACCTTGCCCCACCCTTAGTGCATGAAACATGGACCGTGCACCAGGCACCACGTACCATGGGGCATCTCAGAGTCAAGCCATGGACAACCCCTATTTCAGGTAGTTCTCACAGAGAGCTCTCCTCTTGAATAGTGTTTCCTGTTCATCTCTATGGCTCACTACTCCCTAACTCAATACACTGCCCTAAATGCGTACAAAATGAGACAGAGAGAGAAGCTCATTAGGAATACTTCAGTATTTGACCTCAGTTACTGGCTTTTCAGTTTAGCAACTCACTCGCACCTCCTTCTGTGGTTCTGGACTCCACATCCCACTAGAATCGAGTCTAAGTTCCCCCAACTTAGGGTTCTCCTGTGGCTTCAGATCAAAGATTCATCCTATGAGTCCTGAGTTCAGAGACCCTCCCAAACAGGCTCACTCCTGATCTACCATCCTGGCTTCTAATTCTGGTTCTAGTATTTACTTGCTATGAAGCTTTTTCACTGCACATAGACCAAAATACCCTGTGCACCTACCCTTCCATTCCTGCTGGTTCTTCAAGAACTTGACTCTGGCCATGAGTGTTTCTGTGGTGAGTGATTGCGAGCCCAAGGCAGAGAGAAGAGTGTAGCTTTTGGTATGCACTAGGAGCCCCATGTGATATAAATGGCCACATCAGGGCATTAAACCAAAGTGTGTGTGTGTGTGCGCGTGTATACATAGGGTTACACCACTTAGTGTGCTTTACAAGTAACCCAAATATTTAAGATTTTGAACTATTCTGATTTTTTAAGAAGGAAGGAAGGAAGGAAGGAAGGAAGGAAGGAAGGAAGGAAGGAAGGAAGGAGTTAAATACTATAACACTAAAAGATGACTGGTAGTAATGATATCTTGTGTAAATTCCTCCAAAACTTTTATATCTATACTACCTATACTGGTTTATAATTTAATTTTTCACATAATTGTGTATCTATTCATGTCATCACACCCTCATCTTTTATTTTTAATAGCTGAGTGGTATTCCAGGGGATTATGACTCTACCAGACTTCATTTCACCGACTCCCCTTTGTTGGTCATTGTGTTGTTTCCAAGGGCTTTTTCTCTTCACTATTATAAATAACTTGCTGTCAGGAAAGTTTGACCTAAATCTTTGACTATATTTTTAATTCCTTAGGGTAATCCTACAAGAGGAATTAATAGGTCAAAGGGTATGCTCCTTTTCAAGGTTTTTGATATTCAGTGCCAAATCAGCCCCAAGAGAGTTAAACCAACTTCTATTCCCATACCTTCAACCCTTCACTTACGCTGGATATTATAATTTGTTAAAATAATTACCAGTTGATAAGTGAAAAATAATATCTCCCTCTTTGATCATACGAGTTACGTCAGATTTTTTTTCATATGCTTTTTGGTCATTTATATTTATTTTGTGATTTTTCTGTCCATTGTTGCCCATTTTTTCTATTCAGATGCTTTTCTTTCTTTTTTAAAAAAGATTTTGTTTTTTTATTTGAGAGAGAGCAAGAAAGAGAGCCAGAGAGAGCATGAGCAGGGGGAGGGGCGGAAGGAGAGGGAGAAGCAGGCTCCCCACTGGATGTGGCGCTTAATCCCAGGACCCTGGGATCATGACCTGAGCCAAAGGCAGACACTTAACCGACTGAGCCACCCAGGTGCCCCTATTCAGATGTTTATCTTCCCGATCGGTCACAGCTTTTTAACACATTAATGATATTATCCCCTGTCATATATGTTGCAAATATTTCGTTGGTCTTTTGTCTGCTTTTTACCGTATTTATGGTGTTTTTGTTATTGTTGTTTTGAGGGGGATTGTAGATGGATTGTACATTTTGGCATAGTTGAATCTATCAGTCTTTTTCCTTTATGATTTCTAGTTTGGTATCATTGTTGGGAAGACCTTCCCCACCCATTAAAGCATTCTCTCCCGCTTATTTAACGTAATACTTCAAGAACCCTGGGCTTCAGGGAGGCACTGCCTCCAAAAGACCCAGCGGGTAAAAGGGAGGACTAAGGAAGGTATAGATCTGAACACAGACCCCACATCTGCTCGACTCTCTGAGAGCCGAGAAAGGACTGTTCTAGCTTTCCAGTGACAATCTGACAAGTCCAGATTCTGCTTGAACATTTCACCCTGGGATTTTGCTTCCTGTTCACATCTTCAGACAAGGTCCCTGGGTTCAGAATAGTGTCAACGTCTTCCCAAGCATCTCTCTCTTAGGGGCTTGTCTGTGCCACCAAACCACGTGGGCTGTGCCCTGACATGTCCAGCCCATGCAAGGGCAAAGGGAGAGGAGAGGGGCTGGCTGCCCCCACCATGATGATGACAGTGCCCACATCAGCAGGGCCTTGTGCTATTCACACCTGGGCCATGACACCTCTGCTGGGCTGTGAAGATGCCTTTTCTTCCCGTGTGTGTGTATGTATGTGTTCAAGCATGCACATATATGCTCACTTGCACAAGCCTGCACACACATTCTCTGCTAGTTAATCCTAAGTGGGAAAAACTGCCCCTGTAATTTTGAAGGGGGAAGTGGAGCAAATAAAACCTTCAGTAGAAATAGAAAGAAAAAGATGTGCACTGAGCATGTGCAGAGTAATTTTTCTTCTGCATGCTTTATTAAAGAATTATATGACATAATTACATGTTATAATGTCTTTACACATATTTATGGTAATTACGTCAATGCACATTTGATGTTCTATAATTACAGTAAATACACAACAATCCTGACAAATCGCTTGATCAAGAATTCAAATTCTCCAAGTGAAGACGGGGAGAAAAGACATTAACTCTTCTGCTTCCTGATTGCCCCAGCGCCTGATTATTCCTCCGCCTTTTCCTGGCAGTTTTGGAGGTTCTTTATGTCCCTGGGTGTCATCAAGGTACAATTACATTCATTTCCACCAGGGATGTTGCTGAGACGGGTCCCTACAGCAACACCACTTATTTTTATTCTCGTTTCCTCCATAGCACTGCTGTGTGTGCCGATTGTGTAGGAGGAGTGGGTGCCAGGCCCCGATAGAGCCCCAGAGGCAGTTAGGGAGTGAAGGTGTGTTCGGTGCCCTCAGGAAAGGGAATTGTCCTGGCAGATGTGGGGAAACATAGAGAAAGTGCCAGTCAGCCTTCATCTCCTGTAGAAACTGGAGCCTTATGGACAGAAACAGCAGCAATAATGAATACCACAGAAGCAGCCCCCTTCCCATAGCCCGCTGTCAATCCCTAAGCCACTTTTTCCACTCTGTATACTCCTGAAGGGCGGGAAGGTGTCCCAATTCCCCAGCACCTGGAATCGAGTGTTGAGTTTTTCATGGTGAGGCTCTGATATCACCTATCTGTATAAAGCATTGTGTCCATTAACTATGCTGGATGGATAGTTCTTGGGTTTTTTTAAGATTTTATTTATTTATTTGGAAGGGGAGAGAGAGAGCACGCGAGCATGAGCAGGGGGGAGGGTCAGAGGGAGAGGGAGAAGCAGACTTCCCCGTTGAGCAGAGAGCCCGATGTGGGACTCGATCCCAGGACCCTGGGACCATGACCCGAGCTGAAGGCAGACGCTTAACTGACTGAGCCACCCAGGTGCCCCTGGATGGATAGTTTTCTTCTCTTACATGAATATTTTACGTTGTCTCATCGTCTCTGGATTCTGGTGTTGGGGTGAGAGTGGGAGTAAGGGATTACAGTTCCTGCTAAGGACAGCTAGTTTATCAGAAACCATCAGCAATTGGCATAACTGCTGTCCCTACCAAGATACATCTCCTGCGATCTGTCCAGTCCCTCCTAAGGTCTGGAGGGAATGTTTCTTTACCTTTGCCCTGACAAGATAAGAATCACCCCGATAAGAACCATCCATGGATTCAGACCATCGTGTATTTAGCCCAGAGAAGGAGTGTTGAGTCTCCAAGATTTGGGCTCCAAATCCCCAAAGGGACGTCACAATGACTCACCTCGGTGGAAGGAACTTACTATGCAAATTATAAATTATAGAATTTAAAGAACACAGGACTAGAGGTTGTGACCGTCTCTCTGGGGAGAAAGGCACCTGCCTACCAGGAGCCTTGAGCTAATAGATGTTAAGGAGTTTGAAAAGTTAAAAGCTTTCAATAAATGTGAGGAATTTTCAGGAAACTCCTTCTGGTGCCCAGCACTGACTGCCTTTAGTATGGAAGCAAAGAATAACACTCCTGTTTGCGTTCACCGATTTCATCCCACCTCCATGACCCGGAGAAACTAATTATCCCTGGAACAGGTGGTCTTGGAGGGAAATTGCACTGATCCCCACAGGTGGAAAAAAGAAATCTGTTACACTGGTTCAGACCAGTGTGGGAAAGGACCAAATTGAGGGCTAATGATTCATAAAAGTCACAAACTTATTGACTAATATAATTCTTAGTCATGAAGTCTCCATGTTCCATGCATTCTGGAATCAAAGCAATTACAGATTTAAATGAAGCTGGAATCCTTAGGGCGGAAAATGCTTGTTTTAGCCCCAGATGGGGCTAGAGGTGAGTGACCCGTTACTCCCCCGGTAATGAAAGCGCCTAGCAGACTGCAGGCTTCTCGGGATGGTAATTGCTGCGGGCTGAGATAGGGATCTCACTGTGCTAATGATGCCCTGTTCCTTTTTTTGAGGCCTCACTCCACTTTTCCTGTAGCACCAGGATTGCAAAGAAATGCAGCGCGGTAGAAATGAACACATTAACACGCGCGTCTTAGCATTTTGCATTTTTCAAAAACGTTGCCATCATGTTTTAGTCTTTTTTTTTTTAATTGTTAATTGCTTAGGACCTGGTAAATTTAGAGGGATGCCTCATCCATGTATTTCAACATGTGAGCAAGTGAAATGGAAACAGATGTAGCATTTTCTTTCTTTCTTATATTTTTTTTCTTTTTAGTGAGGACTTTGCACGGCCAGGAACCATAATTCATATTTTCTTCACACTCACAAAAGACTCTGCTGGAACCAAGTTTGTGTTGGGAAACAGATTTTTCCAGGCTCTTTCTGGTTGGGCGTTGTTGTGGTGTGTTTTTAACTGCTGTTCATTTACCAACTACTAGAAAAGGTGGGCTCAGAGGGAAAGTAGACCACGGCTGGCTCCCTTTTACATGGGTTCAGAAAGAAACTGGGAGGTCTGTGCTCCTTTGAAAGTCTTTGAAAGTGAGGAGTAGGAGCCCACAAGATTCGTTCATGTAATCAGAGCAAGGCCATTCATTTCACAAAAGCAATTTCTTGCCTCAAAACAACAGGTGGGGGGGGGGAGAAGAAAGAAGCTCAGCTCTTCTACTGTCTAAGGGTTGATGCTTTGGAGGTGGAGGGCAGGAGTTTGAAATTAAATATTCGGAAGAGAAATCAGCAAGAGGCAAAATCTCCAGGAAGAGATGTCCATTAAGTCACAGTGATGGGATTGCCAATAAAGTCTGTTTCAGCAGCACCCCCCACCCCGCATCGTCCCACCGGTGGCGTTTGGGAGTTCAATAACTCCCCCAGAGGGACTGTGCTCTATTCTCTACAGGTCTGTATAATCCTTGGCTGCTGAGCTACCGATGGCGGTCCCTGGGGATTGAAAATTAATTTCTTCCCCTGCCCCACACGGCTGATCCCAGCTGGCCTATGGCTCAGCTGTGAGCTGGGGTCAGATGCACGAGACCACCAGGTGCCTGGAGTAAATGATCAGGGCCTTGGGCTGCGAAGGCCTCTAACAATACGGAAATGGCATTTTCCACTTAACTCAATTGCTGTGCACCTGGCTGTCTCTGCGCACCAAGATTCAATTATCAGGGCCAGTGCATGTTACCCCCTTCCCCCTAGTCTTCACCTGCACTTTCTGGGGAGCTGTGTAGTGTCCTCTTTTTCTGGCAGTGTGGGTGATGGGATTCCAACAAGTAAGAAAGAGAAAGGATTTTTCTGCTCACGGTCAGCTTCAGAACCAACTCCAGTGTGCAGTAGGTGGCACCGTGGAAAAGCACTGGAGTGTTCTAGCTTTGTGGCCTTGGACAAGTCACTATACCTTCCTGAGCCTCAGTTACCTCCTTTGTACAATAATAAAGGTATACCAGATGATCTCCCATCTCAGCATCTAGTTCTAAAATCCCAAAGGGGTTTATCTGACGAATGAGGATCCAAAAGTACTTCTTGATAGGAATGTGTACAGTGTCAAAAATTAATTCAGAAGAAGCTGGAATACAAAGTCACGAATAATGGGCATTGGGTAACCCAGTAATCAGTGTGGCTGGAACTCAAGCCAGATGTTTGAACTTTCAGCCCAGGGTCTTTTGCATCCCCTTTCTCAGGAAGCCCAGAGGTCTCTGTAGAACCCTCCGTGTTAGCACTCACTAGAGGCACCTTGCAAGCCAGACGTGGATGGAAGGGAGGAAGTAGAGACTATCACCCAGGGCAAGATGTGTTTGGCATTGTCCCCAGAAAGTTGCCTCCCAGGTCCCCAGCCTCTCGATCTTCAGTTTGTGAGACTGTCAATGGAAACCAGATCCAAGTGTTGCTGATTCAGTGATGTTTGCCCAAATGCTGTTTCCTAAGAACTGTTGGATGCCCAAGATGCCTTCTGAGTCGGTTTTCTTTTTCCAACAAACCCGTTTCTTTTCCTGGAAGTGGGACATGGCATGGAGCCGGTGGAATCTGAACCCGAATCCAACTCCTTTCTAAACTTGGATCCCACTGCAAGGAGAGGGTTTGGGAACCCAGCAGAGGCCCCTTCCCCCACCCCCTGCCCAGGGTCCTGGAGGCTGGGGCTCTTAGTAAGCACCTTCGGCATGCAGCAGCCTTCGTGTTTATGAGCTACACGTGGCTCCATAGATCTGCGCTTCATGGCATTGTCAAACCACGAAGGTATCAGTACCTCCATAATTCAAATGAAGAATTAAGACAGGAAGTAGTAAATGGCAGACTCCACAGTCAGACGGGGGCCCATTGCCCTTGTTCTTTCTAACATCTCTCTCTCTCTCTCTCTCTCTCTCTCACACACACACACACACACACACACACTTGCTATGAAGATATGCTCTTTTTCACACCAAGGAAAACCCTTCCTAGGTGGCACAGCTTCAAGTCACTTTGTTAAAAAGGCGCCCCAACCCTTAGGCCAGATCGTAGCTTTTGACTCAACCATTGCTTATCTTCCTGGCTATTTGAACACCACTTTCTTCTCTGGCCTCCCAGCTCTGCCAGCAGACTGGCTCCCTGCCGTGAGGAGGCCGTGGCTTTGTTCTCTCCCAGATCCACTTCAGTCCCTTCCTCCCGCCAGGCCATCCCTTCTGTCCTGTTCCTGTAGTTTGAAATGCTGGCCACTGGGTACCAGCCTCTCCTCTCCTTCCCGTCTACAATCACCCCATCTACCCTGACCCTAAAGCAAGGGAGGCTCTGTCACGCACCAGCCCATGTCCTACGCCCACCACTTCTGCTTCCCAGAACACGCTCAGGACCTTTCTCCCAGCCCCACCCACAAGCTGGCGCCATTCAACAGCAACAGAAGACAGACTAAAGCCATGGACACACGAACGCCTCAGCTGGGATCCATGGGAAAGAAATCGGAAGCTTTTGACATCTTTTAATTTTTTTTTTTTCATAAAAAGTAGATGTGACAAGTGAAGAGTTGTAGTAACACCCCAGGCCAAGTAACACGTTCAAGACAGCATGGCAGGTGACACACAGGATGTCGCAGAGCATGACAGCAGCACTGGGGACGTGAATAGCATAATGCCACACATCAGCGTTGCCGGCAAAGCCAGTGTAACTTGGCAGTGGGTGTGGAAAGACCGTCTGGGTCAGAAGATGCCAGGAGGAGTGGTGTGTTATCATTAGCACAGGCAGCACTAGATCCAGCCAAGCCTGCTAAGACCGAGTTGCACGTCTTCTACCCCATCTCGCTGCCCTCTGGTTGACCTCAGGTTGGTAGCTTCTCGTTCCCCTGCCCATGCGGTGGGATTTCCACCTTCACAGCTAGACTGTGAAGCATCTTGAGAGCAAGGACCGTGTCCTCAATGTCTTTGGTCTCCACCAGGCCAGAAATATGTCTTGCAGGTAGAAGGCACAGGATATCTATTAATCAAGCAATAGCCGTAATCTATTTTGACGCAGTGCCTCAGCTTCTCCACTTGTCAAATGGGAGAATAATTTGTAAAGGATGGACAGCAAGAAATGCAATATCCATGGAGAATGTTGAAGTCATCTGTTAGAACTGCCTTCATCTTCATTTCTGAGTATGAGCTTACCCATCCATCCCTGCCTGAAGTCAGTGTCATCCCCAGCACTGGCTGGGAAATAAGCCACCCGGAGCTCTCCAGATCTCTGCGGGTGGACTACAGTACGGCAAAGGGGAGTGAGATACTCTGACTCTGGAATGGCAGGGCCAGGTGCTTCTATGAAGAAATCAGAGACGAAACAGTGCACTTCTGTCTTTAAGGGACACTTCTTCAACAGGAAACTGTTCTACCCCCTCTGCAGCCCCATCTTTTTGTCAAACCCTTTTTTTCTTGGTGACACTCATCTCTTCTCCAAAACACCGCTGAGGAAAGGAAATTTCTCCTTCATTCCTACCTCCATTGCTACTACCAAAAATCCAGTGTCTCTTCCTTTGGGACTCCCCCTCCTCCTTTCTACTTGCCTATTTTTCTCTGGCTACCAGGCATTCAAGATTGATCTGTTTCTTATGGCTCCAAGTGCAGTTTGACTCTGTGCAGGGAAACAGCCAGGAAGAGCTGACAGTGCTGTCAGACAGTGAGCACAGCCCCTGACATACGTGCCTGGGAGTGAGTGCATGCATGCACACGTGCGCACGCGCACACACACACACACACACACCCCTTTCTCTGAGCCCCCGCAGGATTCCCTCTTTCCATTCCCTTTGGCGAGTCCCACCTGCTCATCCTCCCCTGGTCCAGCCCACCCCACCATCACGCGGCCCATCTCTACTCCTGCCAAGCAGACAGCCCTCCCTTGCCTTCCCACTCCTCACAAATCCAGGACGGGGCACCAGGAGAGCTGCACTCCCTTGGATAATGAGTTGAGAACTTACAGCCCCTCGTCTCTCTCTGGCTGGTGACTGACACAAATGGAATTCATCTTTAATCATCTGTTAACTCGTTGTCTATTATAGCTCTTTAATAGCACCATAGATATTCTTAATGAAGCATGATTTAAGGTATTTACAGCACATGGACCGACAGACATCACTCACAGTGTGCAGGTAATGAGGCATAAAACGGCTTTTGAATTCCCCCCAAAAGAGAAAGCGACACAGAGAGAGATAGAGAAAGAGCTTTAGCACTGGGATAAAAAAAAAAAAATTTAAAAGCCTTGTGTTGTAAGGTTTGTTTTAAAATGTTTAGGCATTTAAAGTCATTTTAGCTCTTTCGAGGTGTTTGGCTCACAGAGTTCAGCAATTACCCCCGCTGAGAGTGGAAGGCTCAGAACCCAAGTGTTCTCCAGCAGCCACCTCAGACCCAGACATCTCTCCTGGAATATTTCAGGGTCTGGGGTGGTGCCAAGCGGGATGCTCAGGGGGGCCCTGACTTCCTCCACATGGAATGCAGGCCTTCCTCTGGTTTCCGGCACTTCCAGTGTTCCCTGGTGCTGTTCTGGGGCACCACATGTTAGAAAGAATAGTAGTGGAATGGGGGGCGGCTGCCCCCACTCCCCCGCGGGGAAGGGGACAGGGGCTGGGGTTGCCTTCCCACCCAATGACATATGCCTGGGGCTGGTGCCCCTGCTGTTGCACTTACTTAAGAAAAAGCCCGAGATAAGCAGAGGACCTAACCTACCACCCCCTCCAACCCTTCCTTTCACCAATGAGGAGACCCAAAGTTATCTGGCTAGTTCGTGACCAAACCAGAACCAAGCCTAGACCTCCCTCTCTCCACACAGCAGTGCTCTTTGTTCCTGCCAGACAGACCCCATAAAACCTTTAAGAGAGTGAGGATTTAAAGGGACCAGAGAGATGGAGTGGGGGACTCTTTCCCAAGCATATACATTAAAGATCGAGATCTCCCAAAGGAAAAGAGCTCCTTACAGACTTATGTGCCAAGGCATGAGAGTGTAGAGCTACACGACCAGGCTTCCAGCTCTGAGCCCTGCTTGTTGACTGAGCCTAGAACAGACTTCATAATATCCCCACTTCCCTTCTCTCTGCCCCAGAGGGATGGTTCAACAGGCCTTCCCTGCAGTCACGGGACGTTGCTAGGGAAAGTAAGTGGCTTGGGGATAGGGTGGAGGTGAACACCACTCACAGGGGTAGAACCAATGTACTTCTATCTTGGGGCCTGGGTCCCTAAGATTCCCTTCTTTATGTGGCTTTTGCAACTGTTATCGCAAGCACATGCTGTCTGTACTTGGTCTGAGCCCAAGGCAAGGGCTGAGCAAACTCTATATGCGTACGTGTCATTTGCATCAAATCCCCTTTCTGCAGCTGCCCAGTATTGGCCACTCATGGGTCATGGTAGATACAGACAGGGAATAGGAGCCCCCCAGGCCTGGCGTGCTCCCTCTCAGGAAGGAACAGAGTTGGGATGTTCTGGAATTGGTTGCATACCTCATATCTGGCTTTGGTGGGTATAGACCTAGGCTCTCTGCCACTCTAGCCTTCTCCTCTCCAAGAAAGAAGGCTTAGAATCACAGTGAGGTATCTTCTGTTACCCCTGGGTTACAGCCAAATGAGGGGGTCTGGGGTGGGGTGGGATTAGGACCAGATCTCTCAGGATAGGGTGACAAGGATGCCCATGTTGGGTTAACTAAGATTATCAGATCTCTCAATCAGGAATTCAGCATTTTTAAAAGCTGGAGCCCCTACCTTCTAAGAGCCCCATTTTACCTTTTCCACCCTGGAGAAGGAGTCACAGAGTGGAGGAGGGATTGGCCCAGGTCACATGGCATCAGAATTCTTGGTCCTAGCACTTCCCAGGCTATTGCCCTCCTGCTAAACCAATCTGCCTCCTGAGTATGCGGCGCCTTCCTATGTCTCTGAGGGGCCCACAACCATGGGAGGGTAACATTCTGAAGACATGGAGAGAAGGGGGTCCCCTGGACACACCCAAGGATGGAGGTCTGCCTAGGAGAAGCTCATTGAGCTCAACTTAAAGGGCATTCCTCCTGGCATTTCTAGCCCTTTTTGCTATGTTCTTCCCTACCCTAGCCTCTGCAATCCAAGCCAGTATGTCCCAGCTCTTGCCGACCACGTCATTCATTCATGTATTGATTCATATATTCATTCCAAGCCTGGCCAGACATCATGCCAGGTCCTGAGGATAACCGAGCATCTTGCCCAGAGGAGCCCATGGTTTGGTCAGAAGACAGAGTTCTAAAGAAATGATATCTTAGGGTAGGGTGGGGGCAGTGAGCTGTGCCTTATGGGGCATGAGGGCAGAATAAACCTGGATGGAATAATATTTAGGATGGATTCTCAACCTTAAGTTTGGCAAAACATTTCCCCCAATAGATAGCTAGATACAGAACGGACCAGCCCTCTGATACATGAAGACTCATAGGACGGCAGGACTGGAAGAAGCCCTACAATTTCCCCTACAGTATCCCCACCATGTGATGGTGAATTTACTCTTCTCCCCCACCCTACCCTTACTCCCAAGCTGCCCACTCCATGTCTGCTCATCTCTGACTCTTAAAAAGTCCTCATTCGGGCCCAGTTGAAATCTGTCCCTCCACCCCTTCCACGAAGAAGCTTGCTTCTACCCTTCAAGAAAGAGAAGGCTTATGTGGGGAATTTGTGAGGACCAGACAAGAAGTAGGTGGCAGGCAGGCCCCAGGTAGTCCCAGGATTGGAATTCCCTCCCCACTGCTGTCCTCACCCTTGGACACTGGTCATCCCAGCTCCTCATGACTCTTACCTACATATGACCCTGATTTCTACCACCCTCCACTAGAGAACCTGGTTCAGAGTGCTGGGGGCAAGTAGGATTGGCCCAGCCTAGCTTTTCTTGTGCTGGGCAGACACTAGGTGGTTTATGGACTGCCTGCCCAGGCCAAGTGCCCACTGTGGTCCAATCAAGGATAGGGTTGAGAGCAGGGAAGGAATCAAGGTCAGGTTTCAGATATGCCAGCCTCCTGCTGTGGGCAAGGCAACAGCTCTGCCAGTGGGTTAGGGGCACACCCATAAAATCCCCTTAGCTGGAAAGGACTTCTCCCTCTCTGAACACCCAGAGCCAGCATCATCCCCCGTCAGAGCTAATTTTCTAAATAGAAATGAGTAGAGAAGTTAGAATGCAGTTAAGTGAAAAAGGAGAAAAAAGCATGCGGAACTTTATGGGGATACTTGAAATTCTCTCACCAGACAAGCCTTGTGATTTGAGATATCCTTGTGGCATGGCCTCATCATAGTTTACAGTAACTTCCTTTTTCTAAGCTGAAAGATGCCAATTTCTATGGCATAAGTGTCTGTGGACACATTTTGGGGGCCTCGTCTTGATTTTCCTTCTGTAATTATTTCTGGAACAATATGAGCACTAGAGTTGATGATTTCTGTAGTATCATTTGTCCTTTCCTACCCATCTCAGTATTGACTGTGCCAAGTTGTGCTGATTCCTGAGGAGGATTTGAGATAACTTGTTCTGAAGATGGAGAAGGCAAGGCCTGAGCGTGAAGTGGTTGCTAGAAATGTCACTTTGAGGTGGCCCTTGGGTGAGCCTGGGCTGGGGCTCCTATGAGTGTCTTTTCTTTTTCCTTCACAATATCATCCTCACCCTTGATTCAGCATCCAGGCTCTTCAGGCTTCCCAGACAACTCAGGAGTGGCCCTTGTCATAAGCTAAAGTCATTACTTAAGACTGTTTCCAACAAACAGAGGAAGGCTGCCATTCAGCCACAAAACATCCACTTGAAACCAGGCCCATCAAGGCCTATTTTTTTTTCCTCTTTTCCAGATGGTTCTGTTCATGGATTGGCCATACAGCAGGTCATTGAACAACTCAGGTGTGCCCCAGGCTCCCCTGGGCCTTATTTCTCTTGTTTTAATTCCTGCCATTAAGAAACGTTTTTAGCAAAGCATGTGCATGACACTAAGATGGGGCCACTAGTTGCCTAGGAAACTGTCCACTCTACACATGTTCCCCTTCCTGGCATCATTTGGATCCAGCTGCCTCGATTGGCCTTCTCCCTTGGTCCTCCTTTGACCTACTCCCCCACTATTATTATGCCAGCTGAGTAGATCCTAACAAGGACTGCCTGTGTCATTTGTGGGGCCCAGTGCAGAACGAAACTGCAGGGCCCCTAGATGAAAAATCACTGAGAATTTCAAGATGGCAACAACAGAGCATTAAGGCAAGCACTGCCCGTCTGAGGGCTGCGCAGGTTCTAGGCCCTGCACACCCTTGCTGTGGCTCTTAGGGCTGGTGACAGAGGCAAGCTCTTTCCACTTTATCGACATAGCTCACCAAAGCTCCACGGGCTCAACCCTGGGATTTCTGAAGTTCCCCCTGTGGAACTTATGTGGGCTCATAATTGTTGGAATCAGGAAATTACTTTTTGTTCACCATTTTCTCTCTTCTCAGAATATATGCATAATATTTCTTACCTCCTTCAGCCCAAAAAGAACATCAGAATCGGCACCTTGGGTCAAAGTGAACCATTGTCTGCCCAGCTGGGAATGCCAGCCACCCTGGCCACCACATCCAGAGACTTTTACTGGCCCTATTCTCCTCTCTGCTATCAGGCCTTAAGGATCTCTTCCTAAAATTCACTATCTACCCAAGAAGCCATTGTGAATTGATAGCCCACTGATTTGTCCAAAACTTTTAAAGGGCAATTTATATTTTCAACCTGTCTCACCTCTTGGGTAATGACGTAGATGAGTTTATGGCTCACTGTGTAGGCTAGTGCTTCTTCTTATCTATTCTAACTGCTTTTTTTTCAAGTATCAAGAGTTCCCTCTTGGGGCACCTGAGTCGCTCAGTCGGTTAAGTCCGACTCTTGATTTCAGCTCAGGTCATGATAGCAGAATCTTGAGATCGAGCCCCATGTTGCCCTGGGTGTGGAGCCTGCTTGATTTTCTCTCTCCCTCTCCCTCTGTCCCTACCTCCCCTACCCACCTGCCCCCATGCGTGCTCTGTCACCCCCCCCCCTAAAAAAAGAGTTTCCTCTAATTCCACCTTCCAGGATCTGATGACCAAGACTGGGTTTGAACATTTGTAATCTTAGTGATTTGAAATACTTTGATCATTCCATATCTCCTTCTCCTGGCTTCATCCCATCCCTCATATTCGACTATTATAGTGGCACCTTTCTGCAGCACTGTGAAAGTGAAGACATTGCCTCCAAGCAAACATGAGGGCTCCACACAAATGCAATGCTTTAATTTACACGTGTTTCCTTCCGGTTGAGCCCGACCTTCCCGTGTCCTTGCAGGTCACAGCAGCCCCTTGGTGTCTAGAGGGAATGATCTATAGTGACTGTAATATCCTTTTCTGAGTTGTCCTCCTAGAAATACCCAGAATTCTTTCTGCCAGGCCCAGCCTGGCTTCAGCCAGCCCAGGAGCTCATCTGTCCATATCTCCGTCCTCGCACAGCCTCTCAGGGCCAGCCCGGATTTATCCCCATCACATGGTATTTTCACCTGCCAAAGGATTCCCTGATTATCCGATTACCTGGGGGTGCCATTGTAAACTTCCTCTCCCACACAATTTACATACCGGTGTAGAAGTTCTGGAGTTGAGCCCCAAAGAACTTAATCTGTAAGCGAATGGAGAGAGACATCCTTTTGTTGCTCGTTTGTTGCTGTTGCTAAGCTGTTCCCCACCAATGACAAAATATTTGGCTCCAAAGGTTCTTAATTTTGAAAGTAAACTTGTCACAAGCTTTTGAAAGACTGAATACATTTTCCTTTCCCGCCATTTTTTTTAGCCCCTTAAAAAACTGTAACAGATTAACAAAGCACTTAAGATCCCCAATTTTGGAATCAGAACTGGATTTGATTTTTGATTTTTGCCTTTGCCACTTACAAATAGTGTGCCCTGGGGCACGTTAGTCAATTACCCTCAGTCTCAGTGTTTTCATCTTTAAAATGGAAATAATAATGCTGACCTTCCATGTTCACTGTGGAATTAAATGAGGCAAGGGATTTGAAATCGTTGGCATATAATAAAGCTCAATTAATGGTACCTATTATTTGCTTGTTAATCTTTTACTACTACAGTTGCATCAGTTTGTACATCTAGGGTTCACTTTTTATGGACAAGCATTTACTTGAAGGTGAAGTCCTTAGCCATAAGTACCACTAGTAATATATTTCATGCACGCATTCAGAATACATGTTTATTGTACACCTCATGGATAGAGAGGACACTAAGAGGCTGCCCCCAGCCCCTAACCTGGAGGAGCCCCCAAGGAGGTGGTAGAAGCAAACATACTAACAATCAATATAAATTCATTCATCTTTAACACAGACAGTCTCTCAAGGATCTGATTCATGTTCTCTCCCATCAAGTCTTTAGCCAAAGGAGAAAATGTGGATTTTCCCAAGATTAATCTGGAATTTTCTGAATAGGCAGGAATAGTTCAAAACCCTCTGCTTTCCAGTTTCCTAATAGAAGAACCCAGGTTTTGGGGGGACTCCCCCAGCCAACAGTGCCACATTTTAATTCATACTTGTATATTTCAAAAATTCTTGAAGGCCCATCAGTATCTATGATTCACTGAGTCTAGTTTTAGAGTAGATCTAGAACTTTCTGATCAGTTTAGAGGGTAATTTGAAAGGGAAAGGCAGAGAAAATCTACCCAGTGTCTGAGAATTGTTTTGCGTTGTGATCATCATCAGAAGATGGTTCCCTGATTCTCTACCTGAGCTTTTCCAGGATCTTTTAAAAATCATTTTATAGGTTTCAGGAAAAGGATAGAGTACACACACACACACACACACACACACACACACACGAGTTTTTCACAACAAATGTCTTCTTTGCAGCTGACCAGTCCCGTTCTGTGGGTTTCTTTCAAATCAAAACACTTCCTTGAAATTGGAAGAAGCCCTAGAAATCACATGGCTGTGTTCCCTTAATTCATTTCCTTGTTTCTCCATCAAATTCACTTCTAAAAACTCAACAGTGCCTTCCTCCTTGGCCATTCCATTGGGGGCTCAGGCAAGGGAGATAAGACCACTATTCTTTAGTTTCAGAGGATGAAATTGGACACTTGGTGCTGAGCCCCTCACATGGACAAGCTGGGTACTGGGAAGGCAGACACCAGAGCAAAGACCCATCAGGTTGTTGTACTCATAGTTATGCCTTGTTTAGCCCCCCACAAAGGGACGGAACCCCCACACACTATGCTTACAAATCAGAATTCTTGGAATCCACAAGTATTTGTTTGGGAGCTTTTAATGATGCCTGTGTTTCACACACCACATCTTAATCACCCTTTACACTTCTCCTAACCCTCCAGCAGAAGAATTCTTAATATTTTATAGGACCCCCTCATTCTCCTAATGTCCCTCCCAACCAGAGATTGAGATGATCCCCTCCCATTTTGTGTGTGGAGAGAGGCCCAGACAGACCCAGTCGCTCACCTCACAACCTCTACCTCCCACCGGCACTTCATGATTCCCCAGCATTTCTTCCAGGCCTGGACCCCATCTAGATCCCTGGAGCAGGACATCCAGGCTATCTACAACATCTCTGTCTCTTCCTCAGGTCCCCACCCCTTCCCAGCACCTCCTCATTGGGTGGCCCGACCAGGGGTCCACCCACCTCCACTGGGGCCAAATCCCTTGGTGACCAACACCACCTCCAAAAGGGTGAGCCACCAGCCCAGCCACTTACCCCCATCTGGCTGGGCTTGGTCACCCCAAACAAGTGTGAAAACGCCACCTTTGCAGGCCGGAATCCGAAAGAAATTGGAAACCTGCTGTTAGCTTCATTCCCACTCTCTTCTCATGTTTGCTGTTATTTTTTAACACTTTTTTTTTTCTCATAAAAGCACTATCCTCTTCCCCAGAGCTTGCCTGTAGCGAAGGCATGGTCTGTACAACTGCAATTATTTCAGAGAACAGATGGAGTGAGGAGCAGAAAGTCTGTTAATAGTAATAGAAATGCTACATGTTAACCTGGACAGCACATGATGACAGTCCCATGACTACCCGTTCTGTTCCCACCAGCTGGGCCACCAAAGTAGGAATGAGATATTCACAAACACAGCCATCAGCCACGTAGCCACCTAAAGTTAGAACTCAAATTCCTTCACACTAGGGGCCTTGGCGACTGCTTAGGCCGAGAGCAGAGGAGGCCAAGCCACAGCCCAGCGCCAGGCCTGGCAGAATGGCCCCAGCTCTGTTTCCACTGCCAAGGCTTCCTAGATCAGCTGAGGCCCAGGTCTGGCTTTTAGGCAAATGCTGCATTTGCCAACCCTAGCCAGGAGCCAATCCAACCAGCTCTTGGGAGGAAGCTTCAAGTCTGGCTGAGCTGATCTTACGTCCTGGGAGGTATGGGTGAGTGAGAGGCCTGAGTCAGGAACCAGAGCTTCAGCTTCTCCAGGCTGAGGCTGGGAGACAAAGGCAAAGGCTCCCCGGGAAGCAACACAGTGTCAGGACCAGCAGTACAAAGGGCTTGTGGGAAATCTTTTCAGAAATCTTTTCATTCTTCTAGCTCAGGAGAAATAAACAGTGTCCCATCCTGGTATAGGAAATGGGTCCATTTATTTCAACAAATCTTTCTTGACCACCTACTATGTGCAAGAAAATATGCTAGGCACTTCAGGAACAACCAAAACACACTAGCCCTACCTTTGAGAAAATCCTAATCTAGTAAGAGGGGCCAAGAGAAGCCCACCTAGAGCCAGATACATAGCAGACCATGATAAGTGTCCCGCACTTATTGGAGTTCAGATACTAAGAACATCTTGTCTGGTTCGAGGGGCTCAGAAGAAGTCTTCCTAGAGGAGATGGGTAGCACTTGACAAGGGCCTTGAAGAATGGGAAGGATTTTCTGATGGGCAGAGAGACCAGTATAAATAAAGGCACCGAAGCCGGGAAGCAAGACCCATACTGGCGATCGGAAGCATCCCCAGCCTTCGTGGGCACATGTAGTGCTGTGGTGGGCTGGGCCAGGCAGGTGACTCAAGAGCAAGCTATAGGAGGCCTCAAGTGCCAGGTTACACACTTCATATTTAAGTCACAAATCTGTGGCAGGCTGTTCCTTAGATTATTGGGCAGTTGTATGCTTGCAAGGGCCAATTCCGGGCTGCTCTTTCCAACTCTGCATTCTGTGGCCTCACGTTGGTAACTGGGATGCTTGGATGGACCGTGGTGTGAATATTTACCCACAGAAATGTGGGAGCATTGCCAATCAGGCTTTGTTTTGGGTTGTTTGTTTTCTAGACAACTGGTTTACCAGGTCAGCCGCAAATGAGTAGAGGGGTAAGAAGGCCAGTGAGGAGACTGTTGAAATATTAGAGGCAGGAGAAAGTCTAGACTCACCCTTGGGTGCCAGAGACAATGAGGAGGGGGAGAATGGGGTCTAGAGAGACCCTAAACTTGGGAATCAAAAATAACTGGGCATGGTTGGAGAGGGAAGAGCCAAAAGATGATTCATGTTTTGAATTTGGTAGCTGACAAAATGGCAGTGCCATTCATAGAAATAGGTAAGTCAGAGGAGGAGCTGGTGAGTGGGATAGACATGAATGTAGCTTTGGAGGTGGAGATATCCACCTGATAACTAACTAGATTGAAGAAGTGATCCACACTCAGCATTGCTTTTGAGCTCTCATCTCCCATTCCTTTTCTTCCGTCTCCTCTTCTCCCTCCCATGCCCTGAGGATCATATCTCAATTCATCACTCGATATGCTGTGATTTCTCTGCCTGCTTGGCTGCGTATGAGACTTTGAAATTTAAATAAGTCCCTCAGCTTTATTAAGACAGAAAAGTTGCAATAGATCAGAGCACAGGCTTTGGGGAGTGGAGAGAGTACAGTGAACTCACCAGGACTTGAACTCACTGCTCGGCCACCTGTGCCCCCATGGCACACAGCCAGAATCCCGTGAGCTAGGCGAACTTCCCTCCCCCAGCCATCTTGAGCGGGCAGATGCTGTGGAGGGACCGGCATCCCCAGAGGACTGGGCAGCACAGTGGCAGAAGGCACTTGATTCAGAGATGCTGGAACATGTTGCCAACAAGTACATCTTTGTAGTATGTATGTTTTAGATTGCACAAGTGTCCAGAGACCTGGGTGTGGAGGAGTCTGCAACACACAAATAAAATACCGTCTTTTAAGTAGAAGTCAGCCCCAAATCTGTCCCTCCGCCTTCTGACCTGTACCTGCCCTTCTGTGAAGGGAGAAGAGGGTGGACTTGGGAGACCAGGGACATGGTTTTCAATCCCAGAGAAGCCATTCACTTGTTCACAGTGACTGGCATTTACTGATCACGTGCAGGGTGCTATTCTGAGCCATTTAGTAGCTCACTCAATGTGTGTAACAATTCAAGAGAAAAGCACTATTATTATTAATATCTCTAGTTTATAGGTAATGAACTTGAGGCCCAGAGAGTTTAGGCAACATATCCAAGGTCACACAGTGCCTGAGAAGGTCACATCACTAAAGTATATTGCCTCAGACAGGTCCTTGAATCCTTCTGAGCCTCGGGGTTTTTTTTTCCAATGTCACACTCAGAATGCTAATCTCTATTTAGAGGAGTTTCACCTGCAGTGGCCCCATGTTTCCAGTAATGTGACTCTGGTCCTACCAAATTATGGCCTTCACTGACAGGGACCCGAATTCCCTGCAAACTCTGACCCCAGCACTCAGCTCTTGCCATATCATCCTTTATTCCTCCTCCTCAACCCCCACCCCCAGCAGGAAGCCTTACCCCCACTCCGGCCCCATTCTGCATGGAAGTATTTAGTCCCTCACCTGTGTTCCCATAGCCAGCGGCATGTCACGTTCGTTGTGCTGTAGTTTGTTTACATGTCTGTCTCCTTGTCACTTTGTGAACCTTTCAAGGGCACCTTTGTGTAGATGGTGTAGGATGTAGCCCCAGGTAGCTGAACCAGTTGAAGGAAAGGACCTTTAGCCTGAACAAAAGGTATTTGTGAAGCTATGATAACTGCCTTCAAATGTTTGAAGTGCTGCCATGTGCAAGGACAGGACTCGTTCTGTGCAGTTCTTAAAGAAAGAACAGGATCAAGCCTGAGTTTTAAGGGGCAATTTTGGGGCTCCATGAGACATAGTCCTCTCTAACAAACGGGGCTGTACTGAATGAGTCATGTCCCCAGGGAGTGAGGGACACTCATCATTTGGAGCACCATGGAGATAACTGGATGGTTGCTGGCTAGGTTTGCTGTAAAGGAAGCTCTGCCCCCATTTCCTCCCACTATTTCAGGGTCCTGTAATCAGTCCCATTTCCAGACAAACTTAGTCTCTACAGGGCCATGGAGAGAGCACGAGTTAGAAGGAGGGCTGCGTCTGTGCATGCCCCAGGGTCCCTAGACTAGACTGGAGATGCCAAGGAGCCCTGTCTCTCTGGCTCCAGGCAGCTGGAGATGGGCCTTTTAGAGGAAGTCTTCTGCCTGCCAAGGTAACTGCTACTCCAGGAACCACTGGGAACAAACACTGAGGCCATTTGTTCAGGATAGCAAAACTTGACCCAGGGACCTTTCTTCACAGTCTTAAAAATACTTTCACACTTTAACTCACTTAATTTTTAGAATACCCCCATTGTGTGAGACACATATGATTGCCGTTTTGCAGATTGATAAACCACACCTGTGTAAGAATAAATAACTTGCCCCCAAATGCATACATGGAACAGCTAGGGCTAGAAACCAGGTCTCTGTCATTGACTTGAGTTATCTTGCACAACATCAAGATGCCTTTCTGAAGATCAGCCTCCGACACTTTTAAAACCAGCACAGAAAACTGATGTGTGTGTCAGGTAGGAATGTGTTTGGGTTCAAGGAAGAAAATTCCCTACCCCAGGAACTTAGCAGGTTTATTTGTTTCGTGCAACATGTTGAAGGGCTGGCAGTCCCAGGCTGATCTGACAGCTCAAGGACCCTTTCCATCTTTCTGTTTCACCATCCTTACCACATAGGCCTTCAACCTCATGCTAGGCCCCTCTTTGTCGCAGGATGGCTGCTACCCATCCAACATCACATCCACATTCCAGGTAGGGAGGAAGGGGAATGGGTGGAGACAAAAGGTGACAAGGGTTTTCTCCTAGTGAGCCTGTGCCTTTTATTCTGGAAGATATCCCTTCCCAGGGACTTTCTTCTACATCTTCTTGGTCAGAACATGGCCCCATTTGGTGAAAGAAACACTGAGAAGTCCAATGTTGTAGCTTTCCAGCCTCTACAGTAGAGGAAGGCAGGGAGGGATATCTAATCCATAGTAAAGATACATCTTTTCCAAATAGTGTCAAAGCGTGACATGAGCCCCAGTTCCCAGGCTGTGGTGCTTCTGTGCACATAGCTCAGAAAGTGTCTTTGTCAGCAGCGATGGAGAGAAAGGCTGTCTGTCCCTCTGGATGCCAGCGTGAAATGTGAGTCGGTCCCTGGGGATAAAAGGCTTTAGGCTCAAGGGGCAACGCCCAGACTGCATCCTGGCGGGACCATCAGCCCTGGTGAGGAACAGCTGTTACACTCAACCTCCCCCAGGAAGAAGGCTCTTAACTAGATTTCCCATACAGAACTTTGTGGGGGAGGTTCAAACACAACCAACCCACCATGGGCTAAATTTGTATTCCAACCAACATCATAATGAATAGTGGGAGCAGAGGGTGACTGGTGTTTGTGACTTCAGCTTCTCGATTTGGTGCTTGAGCCCCTTAATCTGTAGGGCCCCAGGCACAAGGAAATCCAGCAGTTTGGGGGAGGCCTGTCCTCTTTAGGTAGAGGGCACACACTCTTCTCTGAGAGTGCACTAAAGTAAGAGGTGAGAAGCCGTGGTTTTTAGCCAGTGCAGATTTGGTAAGGGACCTGGGACACCAGACTTCAGGATTGCAGTTCTCGCCCCTAACTCTACGTTAGCGTCACCTGGGAAACTTCCAAATCGACACCAGTGCCTTGGCCCCACTCCAGACCCCTTAGGTCAAGTGTCCAGCCTTGGTAGCTTTGAAAAGCTCCCCTAGTGATTCTAATATTCCCTCGGGTAAGAACTACTATCTTGGAGAATATGGCCCTCCACTTGACCGTGAAACTTCATCATATCAGGTCACCTCAATCTCCCATTCAAGGACCAGTGAGTACTGTAGGCATCAAGCCATCTCCATAATCGTATCTGAAAATGAGAGAGATGTGGTGCTGGTTACTCCCCAGTGTGCTGTAGCCTCCAGTGGGCTGACTGGATATCTGAGTCAAGGAGTCAGGGACCGTGTTGTAAGATGTACCTGGGATTTGTTTTAATCAGGTGTGGTAAGGCATGCAGATGGAAATGATGATCATGAAGGAAGGAGTTTGTACTCACAGATCCCTAGAAACAGGAGTCAGGGCACATGACACAGGGCCACATGGGGAAGTACCGGGGGTCTGGCAGGAGGCAGATGGAATGATGAGAAAGCATGGGCGAGAGTCTTTACTGTGATTTCATGGGAGAAAAAAAATGGGCAAGGGAGGATAATCAGGGTAGACAGGTTTAGGATTGGATCGTTTGAATAGTTCCAGTGGGCTCTGGGGCCTAGGAGCTGCCCCTAGTTGTCTGGTCCCTGGCCCTGGAATGAGTAGGGCAGGGGATAGTGGCTCAGCTCCGTAAAGGAGATGGTAAAGGGCATAAGCTCTGGACTGATAGACTTGCGTTTGAAGAACATGCCCTCAGGTGAGTGTTTGCTGTCTAGGAATTGGCAGCCCCTCCGGATCAGCAAAGCATCAGAAAACAATACACGATTAACATAAGCCCCGTCTTCTCAGTACTTCCAGCACTCAGGACTATCTACCAAAATCTTGTCATATTCTGTCTTAATGCTTTTCATTTCTTGTCTCTGGGAGAGGCAGGCACACATACTCCTCGGATGGCAAGGGGGAGGGGGAGGGCCTCGAGACTCAAGGGTGCACCTCCACGTCAGGCCCTTTCCCTGGGGAATCTCTGCACTACAGAGAGTGTGGCTCGCTGGCCTACTCTGGGAATGCCCACTCTTGAGGCATGTGACCCATCCCTCACATGATCAGCTGTCACTGTGCCCACTCAGAACCACCCCCCTCCCACCACCTGCAGTAATTCCATGTCTAACACCTGTGTCTGGCCATATCACCCCCACGCCCCATTTACAAACCTCCTTGGCATATACGACCTTGCCCATCTCCCTCATCACCTTTGCTGTCTGCCTCTGTTGCCCCTGCAGGCCTCAGCCCCT
The DNA here is from genome assembly GCF_017311325.1 of Ursus maritimus. Lineage (NCBI taxonomy): Eukaryota > Metazoa > Chordata > Mammalia > Carnivora > Ursidae > Ursus > Ursus maritimus. The sequence goes on from NW_024423453.1 coordinate 70,241,299, forward strand.
CGGCCTTGGGAACTCTGGGCTCCCTTTCACATCTCTGTGGCTTTGTGTGTGCTGTTTCTTTGCCTGGCGTGGCTTCCCTCCTGGGCAGACTTCCATTCACCAGGACCCTGCTCAGAGGCAGCATCGTCTGGGAGGCTTTATTTGATCAGAGCAGGCAGAGTTGGTCACCTCCTCAGGTTGGCTCCTGCAGCACCAGCAGTGTGCCTGGTCCTCACGTTATTTGCACACGCATCCAGCTCCCCATTAGACCACAGTCTCCTCAGAGGCAGAGGCCATGTGTCTCTCACTGCTTATCCTCAGCCCCTCTCATGGTGCTTAGTACATGATAAGAATTCAGTCAGTGCTTGCCGAATGAATGGAAGAGTGAACAAATGATTCAACAAACAAATGAACAATTGAACCACCTGGGCCACGTACAGTATTTGTTTCATTTATTCATTCAAAAATATTTATCGAGTGTCTTCTATGTGCCACATGCTGTAATCAACAGGGTATATAATGGTGAGCAGAAACAGACACCATCCCTGCCGCCAAGGAGGGTATAATCTGATGGGGGACATACACATTAATCAAAACTCATGCCAACGAATGGATTATTGACTGTAAACTGAGATGAATGTTGGAGGAAAAGAGATATGAGCATGTTTAACAAAGGAACTTAACATGGAACAGGGCTCAAGAGGACCCTTCTCTAGAGAAGACACCCTGAACTGAGCTCTGGAGTGTGAATAGGAGTTCACTACATTAAAGGGGTAGGCTAGGAATGAGGAACATTCCAGACACAAAGAGAACATACGCAAAGGCTATAAGTGGAGGGAGGAGGGCAAACCCTAGAAACAGGAAGGCCTGTGAGTGCAGGGGACACGTGCACAAAATGACAAGGAGAGGTGGGCAGAGGGCATCTTGTTCAAGGCCTTATAGAACACAGTAAGGATGCACAGAAAGCCAGTGAAGGATTTTAAGTACCAGGATAGCATGATCTTACTTGTGTTTTGAAAAAAATATTCTGGATCCAGGTGGGAAATTGATTAGGGAGTCAAAGTGAATATGAAGAAACCAATTAGGAGGCTGTTATAATAGACAATACGAAAGATGATGGCAGCCAGGGCAGACATGGCAGTAGTAGAGAGGGAGGAAAAGGGCGGAGCTGAGAGATGCTTGGGAGGCAGAACTGACAAGAATGCTATGGATTGGAACATGACTCCTGGGCTTCTGGTTTGCAATACCAGATGGGGGTGCCTTCGTTCGTGGAAGCAGAAAACTCTGGAAGCCCAGGCAGTGTTGGTGGGCATGATTAGCATGAGGTGCTCCTCTCCTCTCCATGGGGAGAGAAGCGGGTCATGGGGCACAGGGTCTGGAGCTCAGAGGAGAGCTGGGGGTGGGAGGATAAATGTGGCTGTGCTTGGAGACTCCTGAGAAGGGGGTAGGAGTAACAAATGAAGAGAGCCTAGGATCTAGTCATGAGCAAAACAAGCTGTGGGGAAGAGAATGGCCTGGAATCACAAAAGGCTTTCAATAAAGGAGTGGCCCGCCTTGGGAAGCGCAGCAGGGAGAGACACCAGGTCTGATGAAGATTGGAAAGTGCCCATTGGAGTTGGTGACACTAGCAAAGGGCTGTAGCAGAACTGAGGGGGCAGAGTGGCTTAAGGAGTAAATGGGAAGTCCCGGGGATGAAAGTACAGCACAGGGAATACAGTCAACACTGTCATGATGTCACTGTATGGGCACAGATGGTGACAACACTTTCCGTGGCAAACACCAAGTAATGTATAGAACTGTTGAATCACTGTGTTGTACACCTGAAACTAATATAGCGCTGTATGTCAAGTATACTTCAATAAGTTTTTTAGAAAGAGTAAACGGAAAGTAAGGACGAGGAGATGGTACTCTTCTGTACGGTTTGCCTATGAAGCAGGAAGCAGGCGAGCTCAAGGGGCTAGCCGGTAGACAGGGAGGGGGGACCGTCACCCATGACCCTTGAAGTCAAAGACTAGTCCTGATAGGCATAGTTGAAGAGTCAGGCTGAACAGAGAGGAGGTTGTGGCCATAATCAGTGTGAATTTTGGAGATGGAGCAGTTTGGGATGACGAGTGTTAGGGTGTGACTGTTGCTGGTTGAGATAGAGGAAGAGAGGACTGCCTGAGAGGTGGAGGTGCAGGAACGAGAGCGGCCGTGGTGCTGGGTGGGTATTCCACATGTTTGCTGAAGTCGCTGGGATGACAGCAGGACAGAGGGAAGAAAAGAAGACTGAGCAGGTGCCAATGTCTTCAGTGAATGAGCAGAAACAACCGTGAGATCATAGGTGACAGCAAACAGGCTAGAAAGAGGACATACAGTTAAATGGCCTGAGCCACAAAGAAGGACGTGGCAACAGGGAGCAGTGCCACCTCCTGGCCTCCTGACCCTGGGGTTTGTGGGGCACGAGAGAGCACACACCAGCCCTTGAGAGTGCTCAGGGGTTGGGGCCCTTCAGGGGAGATCCAGGCAAAAGCAGAGAAGCAGAGCGAGTCATGGAGAGACAGAGGACAGAGGGGAGATGCGTGTTGCTCGGTGGCATTTCTGCAGGGCAGAGTGGATGTGTCTGGAGGTGGAGGAGGAATGAGGAGTGGCTCTGAGGCAGACAAAGAAAGAGCATTTGGGGCATGATGGGGTGGCCGAGGACCAAGGGCTGAGAAAGTGGTCAGTGGGGGAGCTTTGGCTGAAAAACCCCAGAGTGGGAGGAAGGGGAGATAGGGCTCAACAGTCTCTCTGAGGGTGGCCAATGGGGCAGTGGACAGAAGATTCGGCTCACTAGGCCTGGGGAAGTCAGTGTCACTGGGTGTTTTCTGCTTGCCTGGACTGTGGTGGCTATCCATGAGGCTGACGTTTCCCTGCGGGAAGAATGAGCGTCACAGTGAGCTGCAGCAAGCAGACAACCGCATGTACAGATGGTGATGGAGGGCGGAAGCCCGAGGTTCAAGGATGAAGCATATCCGGCTCTGACAACTCTTCAGAGCAGAGTTCAAAGTCAATAGCCTCTTCTTCCCACTTTGCTTCCTTTTTTCCTCTCTCCCTACTGCTCCCATTTCCCCAACCTCCAGTTGGGACACACCTATTAAAACTCCTTCTGGAATAATAAGAAGAAAAATTTAAAGGGACAAAGATTTATACAGACATTTCACCAAAGATCTATGAATAACCAATAAGAACATGAAAAGGTGCTCAACATCACTGGTCATTAGGGAAACGTAAATTAAAAACATGGTGAAATGCCACATGATACCTGCTAGAATGGCCACAATCTAAAATAGACAGATGGTAACAAGTGTTGGTGGGGATGTGGAGAAATTGGAACCCTCATGCACTGCTGGTGGGGTTGCACAATGGTGTGACCACTTTGGAAAACAGTTGGGCAATTTTTTAAAGTGTTAAACATAAATTTACTATATGACCTTGCAATTCCACTTCAGATATTTTCCCAAGAGAATTGAAAACAAATATCTACACAAAGGCTTGTAGCAAATGTCCATAGCAGCACGCTTCGTAATAGCCAAGAAGAAGCAGCCCAAATGTCCATAAACTGGATAGACGAAATGCATGCCAATATCCATACAATGGAATACTATTTGGCAATAAAAAGGGATAAAGCACTGACACATGCAACAACATAGTTGAACCTCAGAAACATTATGCTGAGTGCAAGGAGCCAGGCACGAAAGACCACATATTATACGATTCCATTTACATGAAATGTTCAGAAAAGACAAAAAGGAGATTATCGAGACAGAAAGTAGATTAGTGGTTGCTTGGAGCTGGTTGGAGAGAACAGGGAGTAACTGTAAATGGCACAGGGTTTCTTTTTGGGGTGATAAAAATGTTCTAAATTTAAATTATGGCGATGGTTGCACAGCTCTGTTAATTTACTAGAAATTGTTGAAACGGATGCCTAAAAAGAGTGAAGTTTGTAGTATGGAAATTATGCTTCAATATAGCTGCGTTAAAAAATTTACCTGGACAAGTCCAGATCTAATTCTGCTTCTGTGTCATCAGCATCATCTGGAAGCACCATGATTTGTTGTTGTTGTTTTTTTAAGAGTTTATTTATTTGTTAGAGAGAGAGCGACGAGAGAGAGAGAGAGCGAGCACGCAAGCAGGAGGAGCGGCAGGCAGAGGGAGAGGGAGAAGAAGGCTCCCTCCGCAGCAAGGAGCCCAACGCGGGACTTAATCCCAGATCTCAGGACCTGGGATTATGACCTGAGCCCAAGGCAGATGCTTAACCAACCGAGCCACCCAGGCGTTCCGGCACTGTGATTTGTTAACATGGGTTCCTGCACCTTGCTCACGCCCTGTGCTATGGAGCCCAAGGCCTCGTCCACCCACTGCCCTTCACCTAACTGCCCTCCACAAATAGAATGAGGAGTCCCAGAGCTCTGCCTGCTGCAAAGGGACAAGGCCATCCCTCTTTACCTCTCAGCCAGTGAGAGACTAGAGGCTTACATCTCCAAGATAATACTAGGTGATTACTTGTGCAGGTCTGCTAATCCACAGATTTTTTTCGATCAATACAGTACATTACCTCAAATGTATTTTCTCTCATGATTTTCTCCACTCCATTTTCTTTCCTCTGGCTTACGTTATTGTGAGAGTACAGTATATAATACATATACCATATAAAATATGTGTCCGCCAGCTGTTTATGGTAGCAGTGAGGCTTCTGGCCAGCAGGAGGCTGTTAATTGGGGGAGGCAAAAGTTATACATGGATTTTCAACTGCACATGGGGTCACCACCCCACCCATTTTTTTTCAAAGGTCAACTGTATATATTCACATGGCTCAAAACCAAAATGGTAGAACAGGCATATGCAAGAGGTTGCCATCCCATCACTCCATCCCATCTACCCCATTACCACCACCACTTGCATCCTCTATTTTGCTTTTTTTCAGTATCCTCCCAGAGTTTGTTTATGCAAATACAAGCCACTGTAAATAAATATCTTTATTTTGTCTTTCTTCCATAAAAGTGAGCTCCTAGATATACTGTTTGGCATCTTGCTTTTTTCACTTAATTTATCTTGGAGAGCTTTTCATAACAGATCTTAGAGAGCTTCATTGTTTTTAACAGCTATAAAGTATTCCATTGTGTGTCTGTGTGAGTGTTTATTAACCAGTCCCCAACTGATGGACACTTGGGTTATTTCCAACTTTTGCTATTATCTTTCAGCTCTGTCTAGAGCTGAAATGAATACCTTACATACAAACTGTCTCATAAATGTGCAGATATCTTTAGATGGAAAAAAAAATCACAGAAATGGGATTGCTGAGCCTAGAGGTAAATTGCCCCCACTTTGCTTCCCCACAGCCTCACCAGCAGAGCAGACAGTCAAACTCTTGAGATTTGCAGAATATTTGACAAGGACGTTGGTTCCATCCTGCTTCTCCAAGTAGACTTACTTTTTAAAATTTTTAAACTTTATTCTATTGTGGTAAGAAGATGAGATCTACCCTTGACCAGATTTTAAAGTGCACAGTAAGATATTATTAACTACAGGCACAATGTTGTTCAGCAGATCTCTAGAACGTGTTCATCTTGCATAACTCAAACTCTGTACCCATTGAACAGCTTCTTCCCACCTCCCCCTCCCCCCAATCCTGGCAACCACTGTTCTGCTCTACTTATAGGAGTTCGACAAGTTCAGATACCTCATCTAAATTGAATCATACAGTATTGGTCTTTGTGTGGCTGTCCTATTTCAGTTAGCATAATGTCCTCATGGTTCGTTCCTTTTGTTACAAATGACAGGAATTCCTTCTTTTTTAAGGCTGAATAATACTCCAGTGTATGTATGGACTGCATTGTCTCTAGCCATTCATCCACTGATGGACATGTAGTGGTTTTTTTCACATCTTGGCTATTGTGAATAATGCTGGGACGAACGTGGGAGTACAGACATATCTTTGAGGTCCTGATTTCAGTTCTTTTGGAATAATACCCTGAAGTGGGACTGTTGGCTCATTTAAGCAAGATTAGTTTCACCCGATGTCTAGACACCCAGAATCCACTAGATGGATGTTAGAATCTGAAGTAGTAGTCCATCTATCAGTCCCCTCATTTTCTAGGAAAAAGCCAGAGAGGAGAAAGACTTAGCCAAGATTCCCCAGCCCACAGAGCAACAAGCCTTCATGAGTGCCTACTGCATGCCTGGCATTTACTAGGTCTGTGCGATACCCCTAAAGAAGTACAAAACAGTTTTGTCCCAGGCAAGAAGACATGTGGCAAGTGCAAAAATCTCCTGAGACAAATCCATTGTTGAAAATATCGATTGCACGTTCTCCTCAGGCTGTGCCTAGAGGATGGACCACCATGGTCAGACATTAGTGTCATGTGCCTGGAGACTGGCTCATCTCCTTCACCCCACCCTGTGCCAGCCTGTCTGCTCCAACGACCAGCAGGGAACAAGCGGGGGCCTGGGTCAGACTCCAACGGGTCTAGCTAGCTACAAGCCAAGCTCTTGAATAGCCCATTTCCCAGTTTATCTGCTGAACATCACCCCACCTCTGCTAAATATTTGCTAGGGAGCTTCTGTTGGCAATTGGGGTCTTTGAAAGGGCTGAAAACCAGCTCCCTGAGTGCACTGAGAGAGAAGGCTAAAGACCGTCACCGCAGAAGCCCTCTCTTTCCTGCTGAGTTTTAGAAGAGGTCTGCTATGGGGTTGCTTAGCAGGGAGGGGACGTAGGGTAAACCTCAGTATGTAACCACCTCAGAGAGCACCGTGCAACAGGGACTCACCCACGGAGACCAATCTCCTGGTTCACCACTAATAGAAGCAGAGTGGGGAGTGTGGGAGAGCTGCAGGTGGGGGCCGGGAAGGGCAGTGAACGAGAGGAATGGGAAGGAAAAGAAGCCTTCCACAGAGAAGAATTCCTCTGGGCATTGTTTGACCAGGAGAAAAATGAGGGTTTGGGGACTTCTTACATTAGCTTTTTTTAAGTACGAGTCTTTTTCCCCCCTTATGTGTAAAAGCAGTGCATTTTATTGCACAAACTTTGGAAAATGCAGAAAGCACAAAGAAGAATATAGTTCATAATTATCCCATCACTTAGAGATGGTCAACATTTCAGTTCTGCTTTTCCTGGTCCTCTTTCCATGGAAGGGTATATATGTGTATGATAACACATTTTTGGTCTTCTCTTCTGGTTAACAAAGACAATGAGATCATATCTTACATAAGATTTTGTAACCTACCCCTTATTTCCACATACCTTAAAAAACTCTCAGAATAAACATAAAAATATGTGTCAATTTCATAGGCAAAATGGGGTTTTATTTTATAAAATTTGCATATCTTGATTACTAATGAAATTGAACATTTGTTCATATGTTTGTTGATCATTTGTACTTCTTATTGTATGAATTTATGCCTATTCATGTAGCTTATCTATTTTTCTATTGGGTTATTACTCTTTTTCTTATTGATTTAAAAAGTACTTTACATATTAAGGTTAACCCTTTATCATAGATCTTGTAAATATTTTCTCCCAGCATTATCTTTGAATTTTGTTTTGCTTTCCCTTTTTTTTGGTCATAAAAGTTTCAAAATTATATCTAGTTAAATATATCAATCTTTTCCTTCATGCCATTTACTGTTAACAGTTTGGTGTGTACTTTTCCAGACATTTTCTATGCATATGCAAATATATCTATAAATATATATATATATAGTTAGATATATAAAGTTTTCCTGCACATTCTAGATGATATTCACACTATTCGGCAGCTTATTTCACTTACTAGTATATTTTAGATATTTTTCCATATTAAAATAAAAAGATCTTATTCTAACAGAGTATTCCATTATATGAATATACTAAATTTCATTAAATCACTTTTTAAAGATTTTTTTCATTTTCACATTTAAATCTGGAAATTTTTTGATATATGAAAGAAATGGAGACTGAAGTTTATTCCACATGGTGAGCCAGTTGTCTTAGTAGCACTTAAAAAATAATCTATCCTTTCC
>NW_024423453.1:70249305-70492471 GCF_017311325.1 Ursus maritimus
TGAAATAACATTATCGTATATTAAATATCATATATGTAATGATTATCTATTAAATACACATATATTAAGAACATGGGTTTCTCTCTTGATTTTCTACTTTGCTTCCTGTAGTTACTTGTTCTTTAATCAGCACCACATTGTTTGAATTATTGTAGCTTTATAATATGTTTTAATATCTTCAAAATCAATACCATTTCCCTATTGTTCAATATTGCTTTGGCTAATTATTTTTTTCTTCTATTCTGAGCTTCAGAATTATTCCATGAAGTTCCCAAAACACCTATTTAGGACTTTGATTGGACTTGTGTTAAATTAGCTAATTAATTAAAGGATATCGACATATTTGTAAATGATTCTTTCAATTTAAAAGCATAGAGTGTCCCCACATCTATTCAGGTTTTCTTTTTATGCACATCAGTAGTGTTTTGGCTTCTTTATCTAAGTCTTGGATTTTTCATCAAGTTTATTCCTAGGTATTTTATACTTTTTTATTACAATTGTAAATGGGATTTTAAAAGTGTATTTTCTGGTGATTATTAATAAGTACTGATTTTGTATGCATTTTATAACAACTCACTTTACTGAATATTAGTCTAGCTGTTTCCAGCTGAGCCTTTTGGATTTCTCACATAGGCAGTCACGTCACTTGCGAAAAGAAAAAAAATAAATAAAAATAATAATAATAAAAAAATAATAATTAAAAGACAGAAAGAAGATAGATGGTTATATTTCTTTTACAGTATTTACACTTCTTTTCTTTTTACTTTCTTATTACTTTGGCTAGGATCTATTCTTGGGTGTATCAACTATACAGTTTTTCCTTCTGGGATTCCACTGGAATCACACACACACACAGACACACACACACCCTGGCTCTTTGGGATATGATCCTACATTCCCCCTCATATTTTCTTTCTCTCTCTCTCTCTCTCTCTCTCTCTCTCTCATTTTTTTGTTTTAAGATTATATTTATTTATTTGAGAGAGAGAGAACACAAACAGGGGGAGGGACAGAAGGAGAGAGAATCCCAAGCAGACTGCCCATGGAGCAAGGAGCCCAATGTGGGGCTTGATCCCAGGACTCTGGGATCATGACCTGAGCCTGAAGGCAGACACTTAACTGACTGAGACACCCAGACGCCCCCTGCCTGCACATTTTAACACCAAACTCAAGGTCTCCCAGATTTGTTACTCCTAATATTCATGGCACCATCACCCACCTAGTTGCCCAAGATAGAATATCAGGGTCATCCTAGACATCTCCCTCTCCCCCATCAGCTCTATCCAGTCACTCCATTCTGTTGATTGAACAGTACAAATGCCTTTTTCTGTCTTCATTACTACTACTTTCATTTTCAAGCTCTTGTGATCTCTCTTCAGAATATCCCAGTTGTCTTTTTTTTGTTCTTCTTCTTTTAGTTTTTTGCTCAGCATTTATCTTGTGCCTTCCCAAAGCACACGCTTAATCATGTCAGTGGTCTATTCAAACAATTTCAGTGAGTCCTGTTGCAAAACAAATTCCAAACAACTTAGGACACTTAATGCTCTCTATCATCTAGTCCTTGTAACCTCTCAACTTCGTCACCTACCATTCCTTATTAGATGCCCCGTGTCTCAGCATACCAAGATTCTTGCCGTTCCCCAAACCTCCCCATTCCTTTGCACAGTCCCTTCCCTTTGCCTACAGAGTCGCTTTCCTGACCCTGCTCATTCTTCAAGATCAAGTTCAAAAGACAACTCTGTGAAGGCTGCCTGGATTCCTGAGGTAGAGAGGTTTAAGCTCCGTCCTCTGTGTCCCCTGAGCACTTGGTAAATGTTCAGACACTTGCACATTGTTCTACCCCTTCAGATGAAGAGGAGCCCTGGCTCTTCTCTATTTACCTTACTCACATCTTACTCTCCCCCTCCCTTCTCATCCTGCATCCTGACCAGTCTGAGTCCCTGTCCACATGAAACCCAGCTACCATCCATTTCATGACTGCACCTGAGCAGTTACAAGCACGCAGATGTGGAATGTAATATTTCCTAGGAACCTTACTACAAACCTATGGTATATTCAATTTCTCACTTTCCGAAATGACTGTCTCACCCTTTCTTCTTTGTCCCCAAACTTCCTATAATCCATCTTCCCCTAATGACCTTGCCTCTAATTCACAGAAGACAGTTTCCTCATTACTCACCATCACATTCTCCAGTTCCCTTGCATCTGAGCCTGTATCCTTTGCATCTACCAGAGGCCAGTCCCTCTACTTTTGCTCTGGATCCTGTCCCCACCCACCTTTCCAGAATCTTGGCTCTTGCAATGATCCCCTTTCTCCTGTCTGTCACTTCTATCTCCCTTTCTCCTGGATCATTTCCACTGGCCTACAGACATGCCTGACTGTCACCTCTCTCTTAAAAGAATAATTAAAATAATTTTTTAAAGATCTCTTGACTCTTCCTTCCCACCTAGTAACAGCTAGTCCATGTCTCAGCTGACCTTACACTAAAATTTCTTTGATCATCTTTACAAACTATCTCCAATTCTGCATCCCCCGTCTCTTCTCCACCCATCCCAAGCAAACCTCAGTCTTTTCTACTCCACCGAAACTGGTCTTGCCAAGTTAGCAGTGTCCCCAGGTTGTCCAATCACATTGTCATATCTGTATCCTCATCTTGCTCTACCCTTCAGCAGCATTCGGCATAGTTGACCACCTCCTCCTTTTCAAAAACTCTTTCTGGCTTAGCTTTCATGATACCTACTCTTCAGGTGTTCCTCCCACCTTCCTGGCTTCACAGTCTCCTTTGCTAGATTCTCTTCTCTTCTAAACATTAGCTGTTCTAGAGAACTCTTTTCTGTTCATGAGACCTCTTTTCTGCTCCATGTCTAACCAACCCAAGAAGAATCTCATTAGCCTATGGATTTAAGGACCATCTATATTTCAATGTCTTCAAAACTTAGATATCCAGTCCTGATCTCTCCTCCAGACTCCAGACTCTGACTTGAATACTTTCAGAAGCATTTCTAACTTAATATGCCTTAAACAGAACTCTCAATATCCCCTTTCAAACAGTCTCCTTGCCAAGTCTTCTATGTCACTAAATAGCACCATTCACCCAGTTGGTCAAGCCAGAAACTCAGGAGACATCCTCAAATTCTCTTCCCACCCCCTCAATGCCCTACTGTCCCATCCATCAGCAAATCCCATTGATTCTACCTAAAAATACTTCCCCAGTCCACCTACGTGCTTCTCTCTCTGTTGTTACCATTCTAGTCCAGTATGCCACCATCCTTCCCTTAGCTACTGCAGCAGTCTCCTGACTGTCCTCCTGGCTCCCTCTCTCACCTCCTGCTAACCATGCATTCTCCACCCAGCCACAAAAAAATAATCTTTGAAAAACAAATCAGAGCGTCTCACTCAGCTGGCTGATACCCTCCATTGGTTCTCCATTGCACGTAGAGTAAAACCCTCCTCCTCACCCTACCACGGCCTACAAAGCCTTCTGTGGCCTGACTCTACCCCCATCCCTCCAACCCAGCTTTGTCCATTCTCCCCCTTGCTCACCCCTAGCCACATGGTATTCTTTCTGTTCCTCAAACCCTCATTCTTTCCCACCTGCAGGCCTTTTGTAGTGGCTATTTCCTCTTCTTGGAATGCTTGCTCCGTCTCAGCCACCCTATTTTTTTTTTCATCAGAGCAGTAATCCCAGTTGGACATTTCCTTGTGGCTTGGGTTTGTTTTTTGAGTTTTTAAAAAATGTGTGTGTCTTCCCTAGAATAAAAGCTTCCTGAAAGTAAGGCTCACACTATCTTGTTCTCTGTTGGATGCCTAGCCCATAGAACAATTTCTAGCACATAGTAGGTGTTCAGTAAATGCTTGTTGAAGGGATGAATGAATCCTAGTATTCCTTGCCACTGGTACCCTTTGACACAGACTAAGTTCTCCTGTGTTTGCCGCATTCATGGATAAGTTGCTCCGACCATACTGCAAACTTCTTGAGAGCAGAAACCCTATTTTAAATTTCTTTTTTCCATCACAGCACCTAGCATGATGCTAGGGACTTCCAGATGCTTAGTAAATATGCTTGCTTGATTTATTCTTCCTCATAAGGGGAAAGCCAAGCTTTTCAGCTGTCTACTTAATAGACTTCATTTCTCTGAGAGTAAACACGTGACACAAGAGGAATGTCACGAGAACAAAGATGGACTGGGTAGGAAGCTACAGAGGTTGGCCAGCCATTCTCGGCTGCAAGGGAGATAAAAGGAGAGACTGCACCTTGCAGTTTTCCTGTCAGAATTCTAGCCATGACGCTACATTTCTTTCTGGTGAATGTGTTACAGGGTGCGACCTACATCCTGGTGATGGTGGACCCAGATGCCCCGAGCAGGTCTTCACCCAAAGCTCAGTTCTGGAGACACTGGCTGGTAACAGATATAAAGGTAAGCAGGCCAGAAGGCACTTTCGGATTCATTTGGGTTTATAGCTGGAGGATTCCTCTTCTGTGCAGTTCTCGGCTTTCACTCAGGAGGGCTGGGAACGCTGAAGAGCAAGGACTTCCGTGTCAGGTTGCCCCCCACACCCAGCTGTCACAGCCCCTTCCAAGTTTTCTTTTTTTTTTTTTTTATAATGATTTTTTATTATATTATGTTAGTCACCATACAGTACATCCCCGGTTTTCGATGTAAGGCTCGATGATTCATTAGTTGTGTATAACACCCAGTGCACCATGCAATATGTGCCCTCCTTACTACCCATCACCGGCCTATCCCATTCCCCCACCCCCCTCCTTCCAAGTTTTCTAACAATTTTGAAAAACATCCAGGATCAGTGGTACACAGGTAAATGGACTCTCAGTATAAACCAGGTGGGGAGAGCCCCAATTTGTAGTGTTTGCTGATTTCTGTAACGTAAATACTTCCATCATGGCCAGTTTTGAGTTCCTGGTGATTTAAGGATTAACTCACAAATTTTCTGAAAATTTAACAGTTGGCTCTAGTGCACCACCACAAGGGGCCTGGATTTGGAGGCCTGGGGGTGATTCTGTGCAGTCCAGGGGGCAGAGCTGGTCAGAGGGCATCCTGCAGGAGCTCCCCCTCCTGATGGGCCGAGGGGCCTGGGGGAGGCATGGTGATTTCCTTTCCTTTGTACAGAAACAGGTGGCCTCCCCTCATCTCTGTCGCTTTGCCACCACGTAATTGTGAAGGACACTGGCTCCTCCCTTCTGGAGTAGGTCTGAGGAACACAAATCTGGTGCATTGTTAACAGGCATTATGTGGGGGAAGAAAAAAAGGTTCTATTCTTAAACAAGTTTTGGAGACTCCAGGTTGCACTGTATTAATCCCATTCTTCACTGAAGGGTTTGTTGTTTGGTTTTTTTTTAGTGCTTTTAATATTCTAATGTACACTGTATAATATGCATTTATTTCCCAACCTCATTTGACTATTGAATCTTGTGTTCACGAGTGCCTGGCCACGCACTTTGGGAAAATCCACGCTAGCTTCAGCCATCGTGCATCTGTGCCTAGAGAGTTCGCGGATGGCCTTCACATGTGTGCAGAGGCATCAAGCCGACAGATAGTAAGAATCCAGAACTAGAAAGACTAAGTCTGGATCTAGGTTTGGCTGGTTCCCAAATCAATGATCACCATTCAGTTGCCAGAAGTCCCTCTGGGCGTTTCATGTTTATCTGTAAAATAGGAACCATGGTACCTCCTCTGTGTGGTTGTCATGATAATCCAGTGAGACAGCATCCCAAGAGCCCTTTGGAAACCATAGTACCACAAGTGTAAGAAGTTTGTGTTTTTCCTCCTACCACTATGGGGCTGAGGAAGGGGTATCGGTGTGAACTAGCCATTGATGCTCGTGAGCAAGGCGGGGGCTCTCACCCAGAGTGGGGGGCTTGGGGAGGAAGCTACCCTGTCAGCCAACCCCGGCCCAGTGACCACAGGCCCTTCACAGGATGCTCAGGTCGACAGCCTATCCTCAGAGGCACTGCTAGCTACAAATGGCCTTGGAAGGGGCCCCCTCCAGGGAGGCTTCTGGCAGCAGCTTCTTGGACAGCCCCTGAGGGAAGGCAGGGCCATTGCTCTGACACACTTCCCTGGCCAAGCACCCTTCGGCCCTGTAAAGAGCCTTGGAAACACCATAAACATACAAAGGGGCAGAGCTGTGGGATTTTCATGCCGTCAGGGCAGGGAGAGGAGCCGAGGGCACAGAAGGGAAAGATGCTGGATCGTACCCCAATCTAGAGCCTTGCCATTTTCTGTACTTGGGATTCCCTGGCAGTCACAAGGGGATGAAGCTCTCAAAAAAACGGGTATTGGTCTGGCTGTCATGTGGAACAGTGCAGCTCCTCACACACCAGGCTGTCCATAAGAGGGTTCTACGGGGCAGTTCTGAGGCAGATTTCAGAAACTGTGGTGGACGGAGTAATTTCAGCATCGAGGGCACCTTGGGGCCACGAGGCTGCCTCTCTTCCAAGCCTGAAGCCCTCCCATCCCGCCCACCCCCTCACCCCGTATGCACTCGGGACAGTTCTCTTGCAGAGGCTTTGTGGCACAGGCATGGGTTCTCAGCAACCCAGCTGAGAAGCAGAGCAGGTGGCAGGTGGCAGCTGTCCGGCAAGATTGCTAAGCCGCAGAGCTTAGCAGGGCCACCTGCCCGGGTGTGGCCCTTAGCCTTCCCGCTCAGACCGGAGGAAGCTTGGGTTTCAGGCACATTTTCACCCACTTTCCCTGATCCTAGGGTCCAGCAGGAAGCAGCAGCTCTCCTCAGCTATATCCACTCAGCCTGCCCACCAGCCCGCAAATCCCTCCAGCTGCATAGCCAATATAAAAACCAGACTCGTTTAAGTCTCTGCTGTGGACCTCAGCCAAAAAAAGGGAAGGCTCTAATCAAACCCAGAAGCCCTTCCTTTGCGTTGGCGTTAGCTGCGGCTGAGTGGGTCTCAGACATTAGCGCATGTTCAAATCCACCGGTAAACGTGTGAAAATGCAGATTCCCAGGCACCACTTCCGTCAGTGTGGAGAGAATGAGTCTCCAGAAGGGAGTTTAGCCAATTGAAGGAAGACCACGGAACTCAGTGTCGGAATGCCTTGGTCATTGCTGTCGTCACCCATCTGTGGAGCAATTTTCAAGTGACAACCACTTCTGACACTTCCTTTTGAACCCCACAATCGCTTTGTGAGCTAGGCATTATCCCCATTTCGTAGGTGGGAAAGTAAAGTCTAGGGGGTTGGCTGATGCAGTCTCTCAGCTAGTGGGTCACAGAGCTGGGTCTTCAGTCCAATCACATGGTCTGGTTCACACCACATCTCTGCTGGCCACTCCGCTGTGGCAAGAGGCATCCCACCGTGCCCTCTCTGTCAGATGGGAAACATAGTCTCTGTGGTTCCCCTACCATTCCAGGGCTCTCTTTCTGGTTCCCTCTTACGGATAGATGCTGCCAGGGAACCTCCCCAGGGAATGGTATCTTGGGCAATCAAATACACTTGGGAAGTATTTCGAACCCTTCAGTAATTTTAACCCTTGATATGTTAGGTTAAAAGTAAGCCCTACCTAGTATCATTACCCTCAGCAGTCAGTGGCCTCAGAAGTAAGGCACACCATAAAGTCACAGCCGACATAGAGTGACGACAGCCCTGTGATTCACAGTGGCCACAGAGGTGGAACCCCAGCTGGTCTTGATATTAAGGGGCCAGGTCTAATTGAGTGGTGGGCAGGGCCACGGCCATGGGAGCCCCTCAGTAAGGACAATTTGGGGACCATCTGTCCAGGTTGAAACAGCAGTCAGTTCTTAGGAATACAGGGAACATCTGTAGTACCCTGCCCCAAAGAGAGGCTGACAGGAGTCGACTATAGAGTGGGATAAAGCTCTGGATAAAGGAAACGTGTACAAAAACTAGAGAAGTCTGCTAGCAGGAACCAGGCATTCACAGTACCCTTTGTTCACTGAATTCAACAAATATGGATTGACCATTGTTTGCAAGTGTAAACGCAAGGACTCTGGAGCCAGACAACTGGGTTCAAATCTGAGTCCATCAGTATAGCTATGTGATCTTTGGGGGCAAGATATACTCAACCTGCGTCTCAATATGCTCACTTGAAAAGTGGGGCTCATCACTGCCGCACACTGTTGTTATTAAGTTCAAATGAGTTTTTAAGTAAAGCGCCTAGAACAGTACCCGGAACACATAGTAAGCTGTATATAATTGTTGGCCATAACGTTATCCTTATTGTTACTAAGTCAGGCACCACACTGGTCCTGGGGCTACAGATGTGCACACAGCAGGGCAAATCTTTGCCTTCCAAGGGCTTCTGCTCTAGGGAGGCAGAGGAAGGAGGCTGCAGCACAGGGCTGGGATTACAGGGGCACCAGGGGCTCTCCCAGGGCGGAACTTCCCACAGCGGTGGGCTCCCATCAGCTCAGGGGCAGGACGAGGCTTCAAAGCTGGCCAGACTACTGCAGGCAGGGACTCCTCGGTAAAGCATGCTGTCCTTCTCCGCCCCCTCTTTGAAAAATCTCTCATTGAACAAAAGAGATTTCGAAAAGAGCACTGACAACTAACATCTCTCTCCCCTCAGTGCCATGTCCTCGGCTTTTTCTTTAAGATGTTTTTCAGTTCTGATTCAATCTAACTAATAATCTTCATGCTAAAGCCTAATTAAGATATCAATTAATTTGCATCATTCATTTCAGAAGAAAAGCTTATTGGTTCATCCTCTATTTGTCTCTGAAATCAGCGCTCAGAGCTTTTCATGCAGATATTTTCATTAGACTTTTTATTGTTAATGGGAATATTGAACACAGGAAGATGGTATATTAATACCTTCCACAAAGAATATCATGATTGGTGACAAAGAACACTAAGAACAATTAAGGAGACAAGAGTACCTTTTTTCTTCCAAAAAAGAAAATCTTCCTAGAAACCGTCAATGATTCTAAAATTTGCCCTGAATATCTTTTTTGTTTTAAGAAAGAAAGCAAAACGGCAAGTTCACGTTTCCCTTTCATTCGGTGCCCTCAGCCTTGGGCAGCTGTAAGCGCAGCCAGTTCTGGGTGGGATTAAAAGGACCTCTAAGAGTCCATTATTCTGTCCACTTTTCTATAAGGGTTGAATTTTTCCATGATGAGAAGTTGTTTTTTTAAAGGACCCCTAGGTGTGTTAGGTGAAAAAGATAAATGGGAAACCAAATAAACAGGGCAAGGATCTTAGCCCCTTGCTTTCCAGTGATGCGGTTGGCACATGTCGGGACACTTCTGCCTGAATGATTGGTCCCACTCCTGAGTGATCTCAAGAAAGTTACTTGACCTCTCTGAGACTGCGGCTTCTTGTCTGTAAAACTGACACAAATCCTTACGCTTCAGGGTTGCAACAGGAAAAGGAAATTACATATGCAAAGAGGGGGAGCCTCCCTAGAGAAAGGCTCTATAGAAAACAGCAAATTTATCCTGTTCCTAACCAGTTGAGCAGCGGATCCTGTGGAAATTTAAATATACTGTGTGCGCACACGTGTGTGTGTGTGTGTGTGTAATACTGGAGTATTATATATATTCTGATATTATATATACTATGCAATATATATATTCAATATCTATGCTCAGAAGCAAGCTAATGATAACAGAAGAATAAACAATCTTTAATCAGGACCACAAGTTCAGATGAAGAGATCAAACCAAGGAAATGGGATTAATTAATTAATTTCTTTATTTAGACCTGTATTTTTAGTTTTTCTGCTCTTTGTGCACGTGTCCATACATTCTTTGCCCTGTACTGTGAGGGTCCATTAATTTAAGTCATGAACACCAGGAAGGCATGGCTTCTGCCCCCTAAAGAGCTACAGGCCATAGAGGGCTTTGCGTGATGGCGACAGTGCAGGGGGGGTCTGGTTGTAAAGCAGACTTGTACAAGGCCACCCTGAAGGGGGAGGGACCAGGCCTGTACTTTTGGGTCAGATGGACCAGGGGAGGCTCCAGGCTTTGGCACTTTCACATGGGAATTTCTGAGCCTCAGTTTCTTCGTCAAGAAAATGGGCATGATAATAATATCTCCTTTCCAGTGTTCAAGGAGATTAAGGCTCCTGACTGAACAGAATAGTAGGACCTTGGTAAATGTGATTCTCTCCCCTACAACCCCCAACTTGGAGATTTGACCACAGCAGCCACTTATAACTTAGCAACTTCCCTTAGGCTTTTGGACTCATGCTTTGCAAAGTAAGAATTCTAGACAATGAAACAAGCCTTGCTGTAAAAACAGCTCATCCTTTTGCCTTTCAAGTCCAGGTGGGTTCAGGCCCAGCTTTCAGGATCCGCTTTCCTGGAGGCACTAGGAGTTGGGGCAGGGGGATGGGTTCCCTCATTCAGCCTTTGGGAATTGCCCTGTGCCCCCTTGGACCAGACCACAGCCAGGGCAGGGGGCTGGGCTGCCAGGGCCGGTCAGGCCTGGAGTGTGCTCACCCCATCAGGACTGCAGTCTTCCCGGACACTTTCCATCTGTCTTTTTAATGCAAGCCAGCACCCGCTCGCCATTTCCTTATCACTCACAGTCCCCACCTTGCTGTCATTGTCCCACCCCAGAGATGCCTTCGTTCCCATTCAAAATAATTTAAATAAAATGTTGCTACAAAGTGGAATATTATCTTTTGATGAATGTTTTTAAAGCCCTTTAGGTTTTCATGGTAATTTGCGGTGTAAAATTATTTGGAGATAAGAGCCAAATTAGCTCTCGTATGCTGAGGTCGCTGTGTCCTGTTATCCATGTGAGCAGTGTTTAAATATAATCAGCCCTCAGACTAATGCAGCATAATTGTTCATTTGAAATAGCTTTTTTTACTCCATTCAATGAGTCATTAAAATATTCAAGGGATAATGCAGTGAATTGGAAATGAATTTATCATATTATCCCATACATACTGGAGTGCTTCAGGTAACTAAGGAGAGAGAGAGAGAGAGAATGAATATAATGTGTACAAACAGGAAAGGGGCCAGGATAGACAGGAACATGGTCAACAAAGCTCGTCAGTTGGTTTTTGGAAACTGTGTATAGAGAGGCTGACCGGGAGGGTGGGAAAAAAAAGGAAAGTGCTGTTCTTCGAAGAGCTCGTGCGCGCGCACTCCCTCTCTCCCTCCCTCTCTCTCTCCCTCCCTCTGTCTCAGCACTCTGAGAGTCTGTGCTCCACCACAGCTCCACTGTTAACTTATTTTTATCAAATATGTTTATATCAGAAAGTCGTTATGGAAACCAATTCTGCCATCCAGGAGAATTCCTGGATCAGGCAGAAAATTCTCTCTCTCTCTCCACCCCCCGCCCCCCGTCCTCTCTCGCCCTCCCCCAACCCTGTCACATACACACACACACACACACATACACACACACAATCACACACACTCACACACACATACGCACCCCTCCCTCACACACACACATGGATGCCCCAAAAAGAACAGCAACGTCTTGCCCACCCAATTCTGAACACAGCTCTGACAGGGACAGAGGGTGGTTCCCCTCCATGGCACTCCATAAAAATGGATAAGCCCAAGACAGACACCCTGCCCTGACACACGGAACCTGGAGTTGTCACTGTCTACTGGCCTCGGGCCCCCTCCCCTGAGCACATGCTCTTCGGAAGAAACAAAGGAGGGGCTGGTGGCAGCATATTCGAGGGATCCTTCCCTGATTTCAGGAGAGTTCTATTAGTGTGCACTGTTCATACCACACCTGGAAGAGTGTCTTCCGTTCTGGCCACAGTATTTTAGGAAAGATCGTGAGCAGCATGAGGAAAGTAACCAAAGCGAGGAGGCTGTGTAAACACTATGTCAGGTGAGCAGGACCTGAAAGAGGTAGGGATGGTTAGCCTGCTGGAATAGGACAGGAAGGCATAACAACTGCCTTTAAAAATTCTTTGAAGATTTCCTTAAAAATTTGAAGAAATCTAATTAGAAAGCAGGGACGATCCTGCTGTGCTTCACTGGGCAGAATTAGAATGAATGGGTGAAATTTACATGGAAGTAAATTGTGGCTCCATAGAAGAAAGGACTTTCTAAGAATTTGAACTGCCTAAGAACTGAGCATATACTCCACAGAGGAGGGAGCTTCTTATCATGTGTACTTATTCATGGTGACCCAGGGAATTCCCCCAGTGCATGGAAGCCTGAAGCAGGTGACTTGTTGGATGTTTCCACCTGCATATGTCCTCTCCTGGCTAGAAACACTCTTCTTATAGCTTATATTCATGTAACATATTAACAACAGCAGTAATAATTAAAGAAGGAAGGGGGCACCTGGGTGGCTCAGTCAGTTAAGTGTCCAACTCTTGGTTTTGGCTCAGGTCATGCTCTCAGGGTCGTGGGATGGAGCCCTGTGTCGAGCTCTGTGCTGGGCATGGAGCCTGCTTGAGATTCTCTCTCTCCCTCTCCCTCTGCCCCTACCCCCCCATGCTCGCTCGTGCCCTCTCTCTCAAAAAAAGTAAATAAACAAAATAAAGAAGGAAGAATAGAAAGAGAAAAAGGAAAGAGAAGAGGGAAAAAGAAAATCTGAAGAAACACTTGCTCACTTAGCATGTGGTTTGGGGCACTGTGCTTTACATGAATATCTCATTGAGTCTTAACAAAAGCCAGAAGAGGAAGGTAATAAAGACACGAAAAGAAGGCCTCAAGGGACTGAGCCACTTGCCCAAGATCTCAGCTACCAAGTGGATGATTGGGATTTGAATCCAGAGCCTAGACATGTGCTCATGATGCCGTATTTCCTCTTCAGAGTGGCCCCCGTATGACAGCTTCCGTCAGGGCCAGGTATGGCCGCTAAGAGTGCCAGTGTGAGTGCTGTGGTTTGAGCTTCCTGGCCCTCTACCATCTGCCTCTGCCCATGGCCGCACCCCCTCAGTCAGAGCACGGCCCTGACTCTGGGCTTTGGACTGCAGCACAGACCCAGGAAGTTGATCCTCTGGCTTACTGGGAAGCAGATTATTTACGTGCCCAAGTCTGTCCCCTCATTTGTGAAAGGATACTAGCATCGACCTTGCAGGAACACTGCGAAGACTCAGTGGGATAAGTTGTGTGGCACGAACAGCGCCTTCCCTGCTAGCGCCCTCCGTCCTCCGCAGGAAGCTTGGAAAGTCAGGGGCGAACAGCGCTCCCAAAAGGTCAGGCACGGCCTGGCCGGGAGAATGAGCGGTCTGCTGGTTACCAGTGAAAAGAGCTCGAGGAAAAAGGACAATGCAAGCATAGCACTTAACAGTGAGGTGTTGGGACCAGCTACTTAATCGGCACTGTGCTCAGCACTGTGGCCATAAAATAATATTAATAGATTATAGACAGATAGGTTTTTGATAAATAAATGTTAGAAAATTTAAAATGTGATTTTTTTCCCGCTACTCAGAAGAACAAGGCTAATGTGTAGGAAATAGAGAGTAGAACTCAAGGGGTATGGTGTCAACTCTAACTGGACTCTTGAGACTCAGCTATAAAAGACTCCTCCTTCAAGGCTCAGCTCCCGATACCTCCAGCTTTGTCCTTCTTCACTTTGTTATTATTTATGGGTCTCTTCTCCTGACTAGACCATGAGTTCCCGGAGAGGAAAATTGTATCTTATTACATCCCCAGCATTTACTAAAAACCCAGAAGGCCCTTAGTAAATGTTGGTTCAATCAATTAATGAAGGCATGAATAAGAGAATGAAGGAAGGAAGACTGGATGGATGGGTGGATGGATAGTAGTTGGGTAGGAGGAGGATAGATATGACAAATTCGCAGTGGAGATAGAAGTTGAGCTGGGCATTCAATTATGAGCAGGCCTGGAAAAGTCAGAGGCTACCAGAGACTGCATTCCAGGAAGGGAGCAGAATAACTAAATGTGGGGCGCCTGGGTGGCGCAGTCGGGTAAGCATCTGCCTTCGGCTCAGGTCATTATCCCGGGACCCTGGGATCGAGCCCCACATGGGGCTCCGTGCTCAGTGGGGAGCCTGCTTCTCCCTCTGCCTGCCACTCCCCCTGCTTGTGCTTTCTCTCTCTCTCTCTGACAAGTAAATAAATAAAGTCTTTAAAAAAATAACTAAATGCTCAGACGTTTGAATGGGGTAGGAAAAAAGAAGAATCATAAACATAAAAGCCAAGACGTCTGAGTTAATTAAAGCCCTTATCACTTCTCTCTTGATTATTATTGCAAAAGCCTGCTAACTGGTCCCCCTTCTACAATCCCAACCCCTCCAAAGTTATCTATTTTTCTAAAATCCAAATATGATCATGTTACTTCACTAGTTGAAGCCCTGCAGTGATTCCTCAGTATCTCCTGTCTGGCCAGCGTGTTATTCAAGGCCTCTGAGGCTCTGGCCCCTGCCCCGCCAGCCCCCGTGGTGCCCCTACTGAACTGCTTGTGGTATCTCACACCTTCTGTGGTCCCAGGCCTCAAGGGACCATGCTTGCTGTGTCCTCTCTCCCTAGGAAGCCTTTCTGCAATCTGCAAACAATTACTTGCCTTGCAGGAGTTAATATCCTCATGAGTTAAGACCTTCAAAGTCCAGAAAGTCCTTAGATTTATGATCACAAAGTCACTTCCAGAAATAGGATAGGAAAATGTAAATTCCCGAATTTAGGCTGGTAAGTGTGATATCAATCCGCATCAAAATTCCACACCGATTTAATAATGTCTGAGACAACACAGAAAATAGTGAACACTGGGAGTCAGCATAGGTTCACTAAAAACAAGTCACACCTCCCCACTCAGATTTCTTTGTTGATCAAATCACTGATCCAGTGGACCTCCACAGTACAGCTTGACTGACCAAGGCATTAGACCAAGTCAATCTGGGTAAACTTGTTGGCAAGGAAGGGAAATATGGCTTTGATGACTATTGTGCTAGGTGGGTTTGTGGCTTGTTAACAGTTCCTGAAGAGTGTTTACCAATCACTGTCACCCACAAGGGTGGTCCCTGGTGACACAGCACGGGACTCTTGCATGGGCCCTACGTTGTTTGATATCTTTATAGATAGCAGGCTCGCCAGATTCGTAGATCACACAAAGTTTCAAGGAATTGCTGGTATGATGACTGACACAAGACAGTTAATTTTAATGAATTGGAAGGATGGGCCTACATTGAAAGACTTAAATTTAACAGGGGTTAATCTGAACTTCTGTATTTAGGTTCTGAATCAATTGCACAAGTACAAAATGTGGAATATCTGGCATGGCAGGAGTTCATGAGGAAAAAGGATCAAAGGAGTTTTAGTTAATTTTTAAGCTAATCTTAAGCTAATAATAGAATGTCAAACCATAATGCAGGAATTAAGAACGTTAATGTAATCTTTGATCACGTCGATGGAAGTAAAGGCTTTTAGATCATTGAAGATTATAATTTCCCTTTTCTGCATCAGTCAGACCACCTCTGTTCACTCAGTCATTCCTTCACTCATTCATTCATTCAGCGTATGTTCAGCACATCTTAGGCAATAGTTTTCATTCAGGTGCTGCAGATCAAAAGTTTGTAAAGTCAAGTCCCTTCCAGGGAAGAGCAACCTGTCTGGTGAGAGGAGCAGAGGAATAAATCAATGACTACATACAGTACAGAGTGGGAGTGTCAGGGTGGAGTTAGGTCCCAAGAACCTGGAAGGAGAGGGGGTGGGCTCCACAGAGGAGGGAGGTGACTCTTTTAGCAGAGTAGAAATTGGGCAGGTGAACAGTGAGGAGAGGGCACATAGGCAGAAGAAGTAGCAAGAGAGAAGGTCCCGGGACAGGAATGAAGATCCTGGGACAGGAACAGGCTGGATAGGTTCCAGAAACAGGAAGAAGGCCAGTGCAGCTGGAGCAGAGTGATCAAAGGGAAATGCACAGGAGGTGAGCAGTGAGGGAGGCTGTGAAGGACAGAGGGTCTTAACCTTGATCACTCCCTGGTTAGAATCACCTGGGCGGCTACACTCCAGGCCACCTAGATCAGAACCCCTGAAAGCAGAACCCAGGCACCATTTCTGTTAAGATTTCCCAGGTGATACAAATGTGCGTCTGGGTCAGGGATTGGGAAACGGGAGTCGCTAGTCAAGGAGTATAAAGTTTCAGTGACACAAAATGAGTAAGTTCTGAAGATTAAAACTGTACACTTAAAAATGTGTTAAGAGGGTAAATCTCATGTTGAGTGTTCTCAACACAATTTTAAAAAGGAAAAAAGAAAATTGAAGGAAAAACAACGTGCATCTGGGATTGAGAATTATTGTCACAAGGCTTTGTGTCCTGTCCTAGGCAGGGAGTTTGGCACATAGCTATTGGAGGGCTTTAAAAAGAGGATGAAAACTGCTTTGTCTTTTTAATTCTTACTTATTTAAGTAATCTCTACACCCAACATGGGGCTCAAACCCACAACCCCGAGATCAAGAGTAGCGTGCTCTTCCGACTGAGCCAGCCGGGCACTCCTGCTTTGTGTCTTTTTTTTTTTTTTTTTTTAGATTTTACTTATTTATTTGAGAGACAGAGGGAGAGAGCACAGAGGCAGAAGGAGAAACAGACTTCTCGCTGAGCAGAGAGCCAGATGCAGGGCTAGATCCCAGGACCCCGGGATCATGACCTAAGCCGAAGGCAGATGCTTAACCAACTGAGCCACCCAGGCACTCCCTGCTTTGTGTCTTTCAAAGATCACTCTGACTGCTGTGTAGGGTGGCAGCAGGGTGGCCACAAGAGGCCATTTCACTCCTTTGGGAGAGATGAGGGTGGCTTGCACCAAGGGGACAGCAGTGGGCACGGAGAGGACAGCTCTGGGGTCTCTTTGAGGTTAAGAGCCTAATGGACTTGCCAGTAGATTAGACATGGGTGGGTGAAGGATGGTCCAAGGGTGGCGCCTAGATTTGGGGCCTGAGCAAACAGGAGCGGTCATTTACTGAAGTGGAAAATACTGGAGGAGGGGCGGGTTGGAGTGCAAGGCAGGGGGTAGCGGATGGGAGGATCTGAAGTTCTGTCTCAGACAGTTAATTCTGCGATGCTCTTAGATCTTCACTGGAGATTTCAAGTAGGAGACTGAAATGAGGCTGGAAGTCAGGGGAGATGCCAGGAGAGGAGGCCTGACTTTGGGATACATCCGGGGTGTTGGTCACCACGGGGCCTTTAAAGGCTGTCCCTTGAGGAGGGGGATGACTAAGTTGTCTTTGGAGATGTTCAAGAAGAAGCCATCTGCCAGAGATTGGGCAAAAGGTTGGACACATTGGCTCTAGGCTGCTTCCTCCAGCTCTCAGCTGCTGGGATTTCATAAAAGAGCCTGACACCCGCCTGCGTAGAGCCGAGCGCAGAGAGGCAGTGAGGCCAGGGCTGTGGAGGCACCGTGGAGGCCGTGAGAAGTTGGTTCTATTTAGCAGGAAACCGTGTGACTCTGAGAGGAGCTTGGGACTCAGAGACCAGTGTGCTGGGCCCCTTGCTAGCTGGATGACACTGCTCCGGGTCTGCCCCTCCGTGGGACTCTGCTGTCTTGCTGAGCAAGCTAGGTAGATTTGGACCGTCACATCCAGCTCTGAGCATCTAATTCTGAGACCTTTCTTTCTGTCAAAACGTTGTTCATATGTACACCGCATACCCCTGGGTCTCTGAACACGTAAAACAAGCTACAAGTTCCGAGCAGTTCCCTGTGCACGTGCTCTCCCGTCAGCAGAGTGTTTTCAGAGTGCCGGAGAGAGTGGCATTGGAGGGCCGGAGAGAGTGGCATTGGAGGGAAGACGTGGAAGCTGCGCCAATTTGTTGTTAAAGGTAAATCGTTTGCTGCAGCTTTATGATTAGCAACGCCTGCCCTGGAACCTACTTCCCTAGTGATTTTCAACCCACAGCTGGAACTGGTGTCAGGACAGTGTTGCAAACGTCAGTAACAGACCTTAGAGGACCAGAGTGGGCCAGGTAGCAGGGAGAGGCCTGCACAGCTCTGGTTTAGGAGAAGGGTAGCTACAGCCTGCGTATCAACTGGAGGAAGACGAGCCCGTGGCAGGAGGCCTGCTGGGGGTGGCTGCAGGAATCCAGTCATGCCAGGGTGAGCAGTAGGCCTTGAGTAGTGGGCAGTAGGCTGCAGGGGGGAGGTGCTGGTGTTCCTCATGCTCTCCTGCCAGCCGCAGCCCAGGAAGACATGGTGGAGTCGGTGTGGGGCGATCAGAGACCGAGGGGCAGGAGAGAGCAACCTCGCCACCACCACCCCCTGTACCCCAAACCACCCCCACAACCTCCCCCCTCAGCAGTGGGCTGTGTTGCTCCCCAGAAAGATGAGGAGGAGGAAACCACAATCCAGAGCATTCTGGAAGAATCGGGGACTCCTCTTGGGTATAGAGGAGGGGCTGCAGGGAAGGACTTAAATAGGGTGGAAGAACAGACCCCCAGAGCTCCTTGGGCTGCTGCCCTGTCAAGCCCTTGGCTAAGAATTAGCTCTTTCCTTTCAAAGAGGGTGGAAGTCACTGTTTTCTTGTCTCAGTTGATGAACAGATTCTGGGTGGCAGGAGTCACCATAGAAACAGGTGCTATCTTAAGCAAATGAGCCTTATTAACCTTAAGAGTGGTGGAGTTTTCACAAGATTGCACATATAGGGTAGGAGGAGAGCCGGGTTTGGTTGGGGGAGGGCCCCAGTGCTGGGGAGCCATGCTGCGGTGGCTCTGGGTGTGGATGTGTGTGTGTACGTGTGTCTGCGTGTGTATGGATGCGTGTCTGCATGTGCTTTTTGTGAAACCATTGCTCAGGGAGTGAGCTCATGTTCTGCCTTTTCCCTGAGAAATACACACATCCCCCAAAGAAATCTTGGATTTCTTGGGATCTCCTTGGGAACTGGCCTCCAGGTAGCAAAGGTCAAGAGCCCAGCCTCCACCCCTACTCTTCCTCCCGCTGCTGTTTCTAGTCCCTGCGTCTACTGCGTCTACAGCAGGAGTGCTGACCTCAGGTGGGCCTGGGTCCATGTGGCTGCCCTGTGATTCTGAACCAATGACCTGCCTCCAGGAGCCCCAGTGTGTAAATGGCAGGAACACAGGGCTTATGTGAGGCTCAAATGAGATGATGGATACGGATGTGGGGTGTCCCACAGCCCTCCCCCTGTGAGGAAAGGAGTCTTTCCCCTCAAGCGCAGCTGTGACCTCACATAGATTTTCCAAAGCAAGGTATCTTCCCGCAGCATTATCCCATCATACAGGTTTCCACTCATAGCTGCTGGGCTTGGTCCTGGGAGAGGACAAAGAGCCTGCCCCCAGGGGGTTACCATCACTGGGGGGGCAGGAGAAAGACTTAAAAACTAAGGACTACCACCAGGAAGTACTGAATCCGGTAAAGAGAAGAACTATAGCTGCTCAAAGGGTGTGAGCTGGGAGAGGGTAGAAAAGAGAGGTGACCGGGGCTCTGACAGCCAGGTAGGCCTGGGGTGGATGGGAGGAGATGGCCAAGAAAGCGGGGCATATATTCATCTCTTGAGGCAAAGTCGGCCAAATTCTGGACTGCTCCCACATTGTGAAGGGTAAACAATGAGCTGGCGCTCTCCCACAGAATCTGGGAGCTGCGCATCTTGGCTCCAAGAAGTAAGTCTGCTGCCCTCTGCAGCCCCGCCTTGGGCAGGACAGTCAACCCGCCCCTGCCTGGCTCCAGTTCTGGGAAATAACGCTGAACTGTCATCCCAGGGGCTCTGAGGACTAGTCCCATGAGACCCCGCCACGTATACCGTGCAGCCTGAGGTGCTGTTTGTCCCAGGAGGAAGGATGGAACCAGCCTGGCCTGGGAGGGCACACCACTGGGGCACCTTTATTTTCCTTTGCCATGAGGAGCAAAGGGTCCCAAAACATGCCTGAAGCTGGGATGGGGTTGGCATCACGCCTGATGGATTGTTCCCTGCCTCAGAGATTCTAGATCTCTAGAGCTGGAAGGACCCTCAGATTTATATGGTCCTAATCCTCCATTTTACAGATGAGGAAACTGAGGCCCAAGGTCATCTGAGCTTATTGTGCAGGGCGTAGACCCGAATTGAGTCCTACTGCTCTTTCCTCTCACTGCCCCAAGCTAGCTGAACGAGAGAGGCCACTGACTGGCATGTGCCCTGCGAGTCTGAGGCACTCGCTGGGTGACTGACCAGGTCCCCAGAGAAAGAGAAAGGGACCATCTTCCCTGGGCAGCTCAGGTCTTACCTCCTCTCCCTCTCCAAATCGAAATTTGGCATTTCATGATCTTCACCTGGCGCCAGCCAAGGACTGCAACTATAGAGGTTCTGGGAAAGTTCTCCCAGTCCACCTATCCCTGTCTCCCAAACACTCTCCCCACTGGCTTTAGAAATGCTCAAAATTCCTTAATGGCAGGGAAAGCATTGGGCCACAATTGAAGGCAAGGCTGGAAGGGCTGCTTACTAGGGGAGAAGTCATGGATTGGTTTAAGCCCCAAACCCAAAGCGGTAATAAACAATGCTGGAGTCTTGGCTGGGCCACTGGGAGCAAACCAGAGCAGAATGCCACTGGGCAGTGAAGCAAAGTGAGATATGGGGGAGGAGGAGCAGTGGGGAAGGCGATGTGAGCCTAGCCGTGTCCCCCCCAGTTTCTCCTACACGAGCCGCTCCCAAATATGACGGCTGTTCCCTTTCCCATGGCAGATGACGCAGAGATCAATGCCATTGAAAGGAGTTTTATTCCTCATAGTTCCTAGGAGAAGGAACACACCGTGCATGCCACGCCATGCGGGGTGGCATGGGGAAACACCGAGGTCAGTCAAGAGGCAGAAGGAGCAAGAGGCCAGCATGGCCCAAAGTCTTTTATCTGTGGTTTCTCCTGGAAGGAATTGGCATGGGTGAGGCAGGGGAGGCAAGTTTGAGCAGTTCTAGGATTGAGAGTTGGAATAATCTCGATAGGCTCTGGGCTATGAGTCGCTGGGTACCTGGCCCCAGGGTGATTAGGACAGGGGAATATTGGCTTGGTGTGTGAAAGTGAGATGTAGGATGTGGTTGGCAGTATGGACTTTGTATTGGTTGGTCTGCATAGTGACTTGTTCGCCATCTCTAAGAATTAGCTAGCCTTGAGAAGGGCAGTCTCTCCAGGATTAGCAAACCCTTGGGATATGAAAGCATCATAAAATACAAAAAGTGAAAAACCAGACTAATAACACCTGGAGCCCACTTCCCTCCAAAAGCTGCTCTTTTTAAAAGTTCTCCTCAAAACCCACCTTCCTTATGACTCCAAGACCCCTCTCCTCGTCTGGCCTCCCACTTAGCACTTAGTCTGTGCCGCACAATTTAGCACGGGATTCCACGCTGTCTTATTTTCTAGTTGTCCCAGGGCACTTGCCCTAGTTTCCCAGCCCTGTGGGAAGACTCTGCTCACCTTCCTCCTGCCCTAGTACACATCCAGCCCTCTACCTGGAACACAGCCATTCTTCTTGGCATTAGCCCTTCCGGGCCAACCGTCCCAGGCAGGGTACTTACTCTGACCACCTCACCTTTCATGCTTTCGTCTCCTGGCCAGGCTGTCACAATACACAGCATCCTCCCACCCACAGACAACAGCAGGACCCCCTTCTCCCACTCCTCTGACCACATGTCTGCCAGCGGCCTCCTCCAGCAGACACCCTCCACCAACTGAGCACCCACCACTGACCGCCACTTCTGCTCACCACTGACCACTTACTCCCCCCTACAAACCTCTTCTTCTGCCGTCCCCCTACCCAAAGTATCCACTGCCCCTCTTCTCTCCCAAATCCACGTCCTCTCAGTTTCCAAACTCTGCTTAAAACCCTCCCCATCCCCTTCTGAATGACACTAAACTCCTGCCAATCAGTTCACTAACGGAGTCGGATCGTTCATCCCCCTGGGCTTTGGTGCCCTCCCAGGGGAAATGAAGAGCTGGCCTGCATGGTCCCCAAAACCCCTTTCAGTTCTAACCATGTGAGGTGCTGACATTCTCCAAAGAATGATTCCTTGGTGTGTGGCAAATATTTCTTCTTAGCCAGCGTGTAGGCAAAGAACGGGCTTTCATGCTTGGCATGTCCTCTGCACAGAGCCTGTGCAGACTGCTGCCCAGAAGAAGTTTCCACAGCTGCTCATTATTGACTACACTGCCTAGTTCTGATAGCAAGAGACAATCCCTTTCAACTCAATACAATTTACTGAGCACCCCTTCTGATTCAGCGCTCTGCTGGGCATTGTGGGGGCTCCGAAAGGATAGAATTACATTCCTGCCCTCGAGGAACTCAAACGCAGTGGGGAAATGAGTTACACACACACACACACACACACACACACGCACACACACGTATATGTCATTTGAGAAGTGCCAGGGGAATTGGGTGACTCTATAGGTTGAAGAGCCTGCTGGAGTCACTGCTTTTAATCCTTACCTTGGTTTTTCCGAGCACTGAACTCTACGATCTGACGGTATGTCAGTGTGAAGCCATCCATAAATATTGAGTGTCCACCATGGTGCAGGCACTGTCCTGGGCAGCTTGGCCTTGGAAACCAGTCACACCTTTGGGATTCAGCCAATATTCTTCCAATTTTAAATATTCCCATCTTGTCCTCTTAACCATAGAAATGCTCAGAAATTCCTCGTTTCAACATACAAACTATACCTCCTAAATGTCTTTGATACTCGGAAAGACCAAAAAATATATGTATATATTTTTTCAACATGTGTGTTGATTTGGGGCTCAGAAAACATGATAAATCCATTTATATTTTATACTAATAAACAGTAGAAAATATTGACAAATAAACTACCCTATAAATGTAAAGAATTTCAATAAAAAAAACTTTCAAGGAGAGTATGAAAGACTTTAGTATATGGAGACATAACGTAAGTTCACAAATCAATATTTTCCAAATTAATTTTTGTATGTGCTCTTTGTTGATAAGAAAGGGATTTTTACTGGAACTTGACAAAATGATTTTTATTGGAATTTAAGGTTACTTTTAGATATTAATACAGGTTATAAAACTATAATTATTAAAAGAGGGTACTGGTGAGTGAAAACACACACATCATTGAGACTGAAGAAAAGGATAGAAAACAAAACAGCATCTAATAAAGGAGTCATCTCAAAACCAAAGGGAAAGGACTGATTATTTCATAAATGGTTTGGGGTTGATTGGCTAATCATTTGGGGGGAAATGATGTTGAAGCTCTTTCTCATACCATAATCAAAATAAATTCTAAATGGATCAAATATTTGAATGTCAAAAATTAGGCCATAAGAGAACCAAAAGAAAATATAGCTTAATATTTCTCTGATCTAAAGATAGAAAAAGACCTTTTATAACCTGTATTTGCAAAGGCAGAAGTGAAACGTTGACCAATTTGACCTCACAATACCTTCAAACTTTTACAGATCAAAACATCCATAGACAAAACCAAAAGACAATCAACACATTTTTTAAAAATGTGATATATAGGACAAGGGGTTACTATCGTCCATATATAAGGCACTTACAAATTAATAGGATCATAATTGTACAAAACCCATTAGGCTATTAGAAGGAGCAAAGGAAATAAAGCAGTATATAAAGTGCTTGGGGCGATGCCTGACATACAGAAGGCACTCAATAAATGTTAGCTGTTAATTCATTTTTTAATAAATAGAAAAATGAGCAAAGGACAGTAATAGGAATGGTAATAGGAAGTCCTTTAAAAAGAAATACAACATAAACATATGAAAAATGAAGATGTACACAGGTACAGAAGTCCAAATGGACACAAGAAATCATTGCTACCTCTCCATCCCTCACACCAACTGTGGCCATTAAATTGGCAATGTTTGGGGTTTGTGTCTTTAAAAACTAATAATAATAGCATCCAGTGTCCTCTCATATAATGCTGATGGGCATGTAAATCGTGGAAAACACTTAGGCAAGGTTATTTGGTGGTATGTATCAAACTTCAAATGCCTTTAAAATGCATATAGCCTTTGACCCAACAATCTCCTAGAAATTTATACTAAGGGAATTATAATGAATGTGAGCAGCAGTTCATCCACAATGCTATTCATCGCAGTGTTGCTTATAATAATAAAAACCAGAAACAACCTATCTGTCCAACAAGAGATGATTAGCAAATAAATTATGGTCTGAAGAATATTACGCAGCCATTAAAAATGACTGAAGGTGAATAGGTGAGGCCATCAATAAAATAGTTGTGCCAAATTGTTATGAGAAAAGAAAAAGAAAATTAAAAATAATTACATGGAGCGTGACCCATTTTTGTTGCGTGGGAAAATAGGCATGGGGAAAAGAAACTGGAGAATATATGCACGAAAATATTCATAGTAGTTAGGTCTGAGTAGTAGGGTTATGAGTGCTGTCTTCTTTTTTGGGCCTAGCTATTTTTCTAAATTTTCTATAATCTATATTGTTTATAATCAGAATTTTCAATTTAAAATACTGTTTTAAAAATTAAATTGCAGAGAAAGAAAATATGATTATCACAACTACAGGGAATATAAAGAGAATTAGGTAAGGTCCCCGTTCCCAGGAGTCTGGTTTCTTTTGGGAGCATTTAAGCATCACCTCTGCTGCAGAGGCCTGAGAGCCACCCCACCCCAAGCCCCCTTCACTGCCCTACCCCCATAGCACCCCATGCACACATGTCATACACCTGGTACTAGTCAGTACAGGTTTGCCTGCCTTTCCCCCTACTGGGCTGGGAGTTCCTTACGGGCAAAGCCAATGCCCTTTCATCGGTGTCCCCCAGAATGCAGGGCCAGGCAGGCACTAAACAAATTCCCTGAGTGTTCGTTGTAAGAGCAACCTAAGCCTAGAACAAAAATAATACTTCCCAGAGTAAGGTTCAGTGCCCGCTGAAGTTGCCCAGGCAGTAGGATAAGCTCATAAGAGGGAGATACTGGTTATGATTGGGATGAACAGGGAAGGCTTCATGGAGAAGGGTGTTGAAAACCTCCCGGACACTTGCCTAGGATAAACCTGTCCCGCCCATCCCCGCCCCCAGCCCTTTGATCTCCATCTTAAAAACACCCGGAAGTCCTCTGCGCTGAGCACTGAGAGGTGGCCTATGCAGGGAACCCCACCGCCACTGTTTCACCCAAATGGGCTTTCTCTCCCGTATTAAGGAAACACTATCTGTCGACATACCCTACTAGCTCACTTGATGGCTGTCAATACAGATTTCTGCACATTTGCTGGAAACCTTGTGTTAAGACTCCAGTGGATTTCAATGTTAGCCCCCCTAAGGCAGGAGCTTTATCTGACTTGTTCATTGCTTTACTGCCAAGACCCAGGACAGTGTTTAATGAATAGGAAGTGCTAATTAAATGTTTGTTGAATAAATTAAATATGATAACTTAAATATTGGCTTACAGGAGTCTGTGCTGTATTACACATATATGTGATGAATATATATATATATATATATATATATACACTTCTGTAACTGCCTTGTGAATATGCATTACGTGTTTGTACATAAGTAGCGAACCCTAAAACAAATGTGCATGTGTGTGGTGCATGAGCACTCGCGTGCGCACATGCACACACACATACACACACACAGAGTTTGGGAAAATATCAAAAGGAGAAGCCCACAGCTTTCTCAGGAGTCAATTGCATCCTTTGAGAATAGGATTCCAATAAAATAGAATTTGGATGGTGTCACAGATAAATTTGCCTTTCTAAAAGCTCCCAAGTTAAAATTTGAGAAAGGCTTGAGCATGAAGACAGGATGGCAATGACTAGATATGAATTTGCTTTATTTGTGTGGCTCAGAAATCCTCCCAGTACCATTGGGTTGAGGCAAGGGGACAAGATGGAAAATGCTGAGGCTCGCCTGTACCTTGCCACCTCCAGCCTCCTCTCCTTCCTCTTCCACCCCCGGCCCCCCCCGCAAAAGCCCATGAAATTCAGCTTTCTCGGGGCGGGGGGGGGGTACGGTTCTGCATGGAGGTAGCATTCAGATTAATGGTGCCTGTGAAGTTACCCAGCTTCACTATTTATTCTTCTGGGCTACTGGCCAATCAAAGGGCACTGACTGCAGCCTCCCCCACGTGCCCCCCAGTAAAAAAGTTACTGCTGTCATATTGTTCCAACATCTTAAGCCCTGGGGGATCTTTGCTTGTCCCAGTCACTCACAGATCCCAGTGCCTCATGCTAAAGACTGTATTTAAGGGTAATATAAACAGTTTGATCTTTAAAGTACCCTGGATGCATAATATCTATACATAGTTCTTGAATTTTTATTCTAAAAACAATTAGCCAAAAAGCCCTTTTTATATGATATTTGCAACTACACTGACAGTAACAGCAATTAAACCCCGTCTGTTTGCTGAGAAAGGAGCCAACTCTCCATTTCTCCAGAAGCCTGTAAAATGTACAAATTCAGAACTAGAAAACGAAGCCTCCAAAGGTAGCCACAAGACCCTTCAAGGTCAGGCCCTAGCCCAGCCTTTCAAGCCCCCCTCCACCCCCCATGAGTCCATCATTCCAACCAGCTGCAGCAACCCCGAAATATTCCTGGTGTTTTTCCCACTGCTAAGACTTTGCCATGTCTGCCTGCCAGGATGTCTTCCTTCCTCTTCCCTCTCTTACCCCATTCATACTTCAGGGCACCCTTGAAACTCCCGCACTGTGAAGGCTCCCTAGCGTCCTGCTCTTGACCAGGTGCTTCCATGTGTTTCATAGGGTGGTCCATTCTGGACGTGACTGCTCCCCTTCTGCACTGTGATCTCCTTAAGGGCAGAACTGCCTCTGGCTCTGTGCCTCCTATGTGGTGAATAAATGAGTGAGTGAGTGAGTGAGTGAGTGAGTGAGTGAGTGAGTGAATGAACGAGTGAATCATCAAACAGCCCGCACAATTGAAGGCTAGGTTGGAGGCTAACACAAGGGGGCTTCCGGGATACAAAAGGAAGACTCCAGGGCTCAGAGTTAGAAATGGGGGTGAGGGGTAAGCAGACTTCCATTTAGACTTAAACCACTTTCTTACTCCCGCACATTGAGCTGCCTCTCATTGGAGCACTGTCCTAATTTTCCTCTGCGTGTTTTCCTGATAAGGGAAATATTTCTAAGTTCTGAACGTCTCCCCGTGTTTTGCTTTCATTCAACAAATATTGTTTTGAGTGGCTACCCTATGCCCCCTCTCTATTCTAGGTACTTTGGATGCATCAGTGCATAAAACAAAGTTCCCTCCCCTCATAGAGCTAAGACTTCCTAGAAGAGGGAGACAGACAAGCAACAATAAACATAGCATGTAAGTGATCTGGTACGGGTAGGAGGCTTAACTACTTGGGGGAAATGCAGAGCAGGATTGTGGAGCCAGAGTGCTCAGGGAGGGGCTCACTGAGAAAGTGAGATTCAAATGAAGACTCAGAAGAGGTAAGGGAGCAAGGCCAGCAGAAATCTGGGGGGAGAGCCCTCAGGGAGAGGGACCAGCCAGTGCAAAGAACCTGGGGCAGGGGCTGCGGTGTCCCAGGAAGAGCTAGCTGGGAGGCTGATGTGGCTGCTGGGGGTGTAGGGGACAAGTGAGGGCTTGTGGAAGAAGAGGTCGGGAGGTGAGGGGACCAGATGAGACAGGGCCTGGTGAGGGCTCAGGCCTGCTCTGTGTGTCTTATCAGGAGGCCCCGGGCATGTGAGAGAAGAGGGGTGTGTTTTACTTGGGGTTTAGTAGGATCTCCTGGCTGCTTCGGGTCAGGGGTAGGAGCAGGGAGACCTGTGGCAGGAGGCTCTTGCAGTAGTCCAGGCAAGAGATGATAGAGTGACTGCGGTGGTCAGCTGCCCATAGGGCCCCAGAAGGGGCAGGCCCAGCACCCTCTCGCCTGCATGTGGAAGAGGGCTGCAGGGCTAGTGCAAGAGCATGCACAACAGGATGCTTGCAGCCTTCTCCCTAAAGTTCAGCTTAGCAGAAAGGAAGTGAGGCAGTCAGGCCAGAACAGCCCTGCAGCCCTGGAGCAGCTTTAGGCTACACAGGCTTCCTGGGCTTGAAAGGAAAGGAGGAGCCCCAAGCTGGACCTTGTAAGTAGCAGCAGGGGCTCTCTACAGGCCCAACCCCCCAGCCTCCTGGCACAAACTGGAGGTCCTCGTTCTAGGCCTGGCTCCCCAGCACGGTCCTCGACCAACAACTGTCCAAGACTTCCCGCCAAGCTTGAATTTCTTCATCAAAAAAGTGAGGAAGGTGGGCTCCATGTTCTCTAGGGCAAATTCCACTTCCAAATTTCAGAATTTCTCCACTTCCTTGACTCAATGACAGCCTACTTTCGTTTTTTCTAATGACTTAAAAATGTACATGAACACACTTAGTATATAGCTCTGTCTTTCTGTTTAGTTTTTTAGTTACATTATTCCAGATAATACTCTACTTGCTTGCCAAGAGAAGAAAAAAATGACATTAATTAAAGATTTGGTCTGTGTCCTAATCAAAAATTTTAAAAATGAATGTATCATACTGTACATTCTGTAACGTAGCCTGCTTTTTTACTTAGCAATATATCATTAACATTTTCCCATGTCAACACATATTCTTCTAAACCATGATTTTTAGTGCAGAAGTAGTTTACCATATGGATGTACTATAATTTACTCAGCCAATCCCTTACTATTGGACATTAGGTTGTATCTATTTTTTTTATAATATTACCAATGCTACAATGAACAAAGTTGTGCATACCCACTCTTCATTCACCTCCGTAGTGACTTCCTTAGGATAAATTCCCAGAGGTCAAAGGTATCACACATTTGAAGGCTTTTGGATAGATATTATGAAAATGCCCTCCAGAATTTAGAAATTCCATCAGTTTAGAATCCTACCAGTAGCATGCGAGTAACCATCAGGACGATCCAACTTTAGAGTTGAAAGGAGACCTCCCAGGGCCATGGTGCAGCCCCTTCCTCTCCCAGGTTAGGACGCTGAGGCCCAAGATGGTGTGGGATGAGGTAGGGGTCCTGGGCACTCCCCACAAGTGTGTGTGAGACTGGCCCCCCTCTGGTCACACCCCCTGTCAGCTGTCTTTCCCAGTCAGGCTGCTTCCCAGGGCCCGTGGCATGTGTGCAGTTTCTCCTTCCTCACTTCCAGTTCATCTCTCCCACACTGACACTGTTCCTTCTTTGGCCCTCTCCCTACCACATTTGATGGAGACTTGTCATCCTCACCCAGTGGTATCTCTGTGACCATTAGGCACCAGCTCCCATTTTGAAATGTGCTTCTCCTGGGCGACCATGATTTTCCTCCCAGAGTCCCTCCACCTGACTTCCAGTGCCTGCAGCTGCCAGGTTCTCCTGGCGCCCTTTTCCATCAGACTTTCCCAGGATGGGCTCATCCATTCCCACAGTTCACAGCACACCCATATTGCCTCTTCCTGAGCTCCAGAGCCGGGTGCCTGTTGCCCATGTGTCTCTCTGGATGCTCTGCAAGCCTATTCTCAACGCACTCCAAGTGAAATGGATTATCTCCCACCCTCTACTCCGCCACCCTGCCCCTGACCCCTCCTCCTCCATAGCACCACAGCCGCCCCAGGTGGAAAAGCTGCAGCTCACCCTGGAGCCTCCCTTCTCCCTGCTTCTCCTGTTCTCCCGTCCAGCCACTGCCTTGTGCCTTCTGAGTCTCTGGAGCCCACGCTGTCTTTTGCAAGCCCTCCCCAAGTTCCAGTCTGGAGCAAGGTGGTCACTTCCCAACTGGTTACCTGCTTCTAGTCTCTGTGCTACCCAGCCTGTCCTCTGGCCCATCCCTGAAGAATCTCCCTAAGAGTGGCTGCCCTCATGAGACTGCTCCCCTACTTAACCCCCTGACTGCTTCCCACAGGGGGTTAAAGCTGCACACCGTGGCATGGCACCTAGAGCCCTCTCTGACCCGCGGGCCTCCTCACCAGCCTCGTGCCTCACCAGCCCCCATGTGGGACCCCCATTCCCGTCCCAGCAGTCACTTCCTAGGCTCCTCCTTGACATGTGGTCAGTTAAGCCCCCAGCTCAACCCTCTTGTCTGCCTAGATCATCTTTTAAGACGAAGCTTAGACACCTCACCCTTCACAAGGTTTTCTGGGGCCCCCTTCCTTTAGGCAACATTAAGCCCCCTCTCTTCTCAGAAATCGCCATGGCTCATGCACTCCTCTATTACGGACCCGAGCACAGAAGTGTAGGTACTAGTAGTTTATTTCCTTGACTCCCCAGTGAGACTCAAGTATTTGAGAGTAGAAGCCACCTTTAATCCTTCTTAACCCAGTGCGTGTTTGTTGCCTGAAGAGCAGTGGCAGAGAAGAATGAGGGTTACCATTACCAGTTCACACCTGTTTTCTCCTTGCCACCATCAGCCAACTGGGGATCCATAGAAAGAATAACTTTTGACTGGAAGGAGAGCATATGAGTACTATGGAAACAAAAATGACCTGACAAAATGCTGGTATCCCCTCTTCTTCCGCTTCTGCCAATTCCCAGGCTGGGAGAACGTCTGCCAGGCAAGATGAGTTTGAGATTTTAAGACCCTGTGTAATACTTGCCTTTCTGACCATGTCCCCAGTGCAAACTCTTCCCCTGACTTAACTGACATGTCTAGAAACAGACCCCAACTCTTCAGCTTCACTCACTGTGCCATTCTTCGAGAATACTGCCCGTCTGCCCAGCTATGCACATCTTACCCCCCTGCCAAGATAGGCATCCGGGAGTTGTTCCTGGAGGAACCCACCCCTGAATTAGAGGGGACCAGCCCTCTTCCCTTGGTATGACTTCCCAGGCACTAATCATCCACTTTCCCTGCCAGCTCCCTTGCCTGCAGCCATAGAGCTTTGTAAGAAGTGTGTGCTCTGATGAATATCCTTTGATCAGTCGGTTGAAATCTGACTGTTGGAGGAACTGAACAGAAAGAGATTGCTTCCTCTCTGCACCCTCAAACTGCAGGGCAACTTTTTAAAAGCCGCCAAGAGATGGGTGTTCAAAGTCCAGAAGTATATCTAATAGGTCGCATCCTATTTCTAGGGAAAACATGCCCCTGAATACCATGATGTATCCGAGTCCTCTTTCCCTGGTGTCACTAGTCCAGAACCCTCCACAGTAGAAGCTTAGCGGTTCTCTTGCTGGGAGACAGAAGGAGGATGCATGAAGTGGGTAGAGGGGAAAAGGGGGAGGTAAGCCAGCATATTGTCCGTCTCTGCTCCGTGCTGGACACTGCCTACACCTGCATTACGTCATTCCATTCTCACTACAGCGCTGTGAGATAACACGAATGCTATCTGACACAGAAGGAGACCAGGGTGCAGAGGAATCTGGACCTTATCCAGGGTCATGTAGCTAGTAAGGAGCAGAGCCAAATTTTAAAGTCAGCTCCAGGCTCAACTTTGAGCAGCAATGATCCCAGGAAACTGCACTCCGTTGGCCCATCAGTCCTGTCACTTCCTCCTTTATTAGCGCTCATTAAGGACTTAACTGGATGCCAGACACCATTTGTAGACATTCTCTCACTGACACCTCACAGGACACTGTGTGATAGCTATTGTTCCCATCTTATTTTTTTTTAAAGATTATTTATTTATTTATTTGACAGAGAGAGACAGCCAGCGAGAGAGGGAACACAAGCAGTGGGAGTGGGAGAGGAAGAAGCAGGCTCCCAGCGGAGGAGCCTGATGTGGGACTCGATCCCGGAATGCCGGGATCACGCCCTGAGCCAAAGGCAGACGCCTAATGACTGCGCTACCCAGGCGCCCCACATCTTTTTTTTTTTTAAGCATTTATTTATTTGAGAGTGAGAGAGAGAGAGCGGGCAGAGGAACAGAGGGAGAGGGAGAAACCCAAGCAGACTCCATGCTTAGCGCGGAGCCCAACGCAGGGCTTGTTTTCACGACCCTGAGATCACGACCTGAGCTGAAACCAAGAGTCAGACGCTTAACTAACTGAGGCCCCCCCCCCCCCACCAAACAACCCTGTTGTTCCCATTTTAAATCAGGAAGCAGTCTCAGAGAGATTCTGTAGCTTTCCCAGGTCACGCCACTAATCAGTGGCCCAGCAGGGTCCATCAGAGTCCAAGCAGCACGGACCAGCCCTGCCTCCCTGACTGGGCTTCCCTCTTCGGTGCCTCTCCCTGATACCAGGAGCAGCACTTGTGGCGGTACGTCACCCCAGGCTTGTCCCAAACCAGACTTACCTTGACATTCTTCAACCCGCATCCTTGCCTCTTATTCTTACCCCATCCCAGAGATGTGGCCTTCTCCAAAATTGCAGATTGCCCAGGATCCACACTGCAGGATGCTTGGGATCTTGATATGGCCATAGTTCTGTTCTGGGCACTGGGTAGGAGGCACCGAGGTGCGGTCTGGGTCAGGTTCCTGCAGGTGCCCCGGAAGGTCAGGGAATTCAACTTGAGGAAGTGGCCACTCCCAGTTCCACTGCGTAAGGCCTGGTGTCCTTGGTGGTGGGCGGTCAGAGAGACTTTCCCTCGGTAAAGCCAATGCCGTGGAGAGGTGGGGTCCCCATGGGTCTGTGCTAAGCTGTTCTGTTGTTCAAATGCGGAGCCGAAGGAGTGACAAAGTGTTCTAGGCACACCGGGGCCCTGAGGAAGCAGGCCCAGCCACCACTCA
The DNA here is from genome assembly GCF_017311325.1 of Ursus maritimus. Taxonomy (NCBI): domain Eukaryota; kingdom Metazoa; phylum Chordata; class Mammalia; order Carnivora; family Ursidae; genus Ursus; species Ursus maritimus. Next base: position 70,281,736 of record NW_024423453.1, read on the forward strand.
CAAGCCCGCAGTGAGTATTCGTGGCCATGGGTAGGCACTGCATGGCCCACCGCGGCCCCCTTGCCCAGGCTGTGTCTCCAGCACCCCCAAAAGTTGACGGAGCCCCAGGTGGAGCTCAGGGCATCTCTGATGGTCCTGCCTTCCTGCTCCCTGCCTTTCTCCTGGTGTCATCACCATTGACAGAGGATTATGTAACCTCCAAGGAAGGGAGGCCTGGAGTTCTCTCCAAAGCTGCGAGTGAATCCTGAATCCGTTTTTGCTGCCGTCACTTTCTCAGCAGGAATCTGCTTTATGCAGACTGGATTTAGGGGTTTTTCCTGGATGCTTCTGTTTCATTTAACATGCAAGGGCTAATAACTTGTCACAATTCAATAAGGCGGTGGTTACAAACACCCGGGCGGCTGCTTATTTAAATGCAGGTTTGTTAATTAGCTTCTCTTAACAAGGCGTTCGCTAAATCAGGCACCCGGCTGGCAGCACCCGAGCCTGGCACATCTCCCAGGATGGGAGCTTGGCTCCAGGGTCACGTCCAGTGGCTGGCAGCAGGGCCAGAGTTCAAGGCCAGTAGGCTTGTCCCGGCCACCCTAGTGCCTCATTTTCCTTAAAGACAAGGTAGCTGTGACAGGTCTTAACAACTGCAAGATAGCCACAGTCTGTCTCTTCCTGCCTGTCCTGGTCCTCTTTCCTGCCTTTGAGTCCTGAGCACATCCTCCCCTCCCAGTGTGTTATGTTTATCCTTGTTGCTGTTCTCCCTGGTCCCCACCTCTTCCCCTGGGCCTTCCTTCATCTGTTCCTTCAGCCCTTTCTGGCACCCGTCTTCCCTGACTTAGCACTCGGTACTCAGTTTTGGTAGCGGGGGTGCCGGTGATGGGGACAGAAGAAAACTAACAAGGACGGAGTGCCGGTTTCATGCCAGGGTCCAGGCGGGCACTCACGTGATCCCTCTCTGTGATCCTCCCCACAGCCTATGGGCTTCCTGGTCCCGGAGAGCTCACATAGCCTTCCTGAGCTCACCGGCGGAGACAGTGACTCTGGGCCTCACGCTCCAGCCCGGCTCCAGGGCCTGTGCCGTCCCCACTCGTGGTGTGCAAGAGGCGCCTGAACACCAGTCGTATTAAGTGAGCGCTGCTCATTCCAGCTGTGGTAGCACTCTCTTCTCTGAGATCCCACGGGGCACAATGACCCTGGTTGAGTGCTGGCATCCGATTCCACCAGAGCCCGAGCACCTGACCAGCAGTGTCCAGAAAGCAGCCGAGGGCCCCCCGGGGGCAGCAAGTCAGCCACTCTAGGAGGGCCTGGCCCTCTGCAAGTCTCTCCAGAGCAGCCCTGGCACCACAGGCTATCGAGGAAGCCAAGGTGGGGCAGAGAGAGAGGGCCATGCAGAAATCCCAGGAGGCGGGCTTTCGCAGACCCTCGCCCTCCCTGTTTGGATGGCGCGAACCTGTCTCCTCAGAGGGAAAGAGCATTGAGAGTATCGAGAGAATGGCTAGGCATCGTTCCTTATGCTCAAGAAAGGACTGAGAAAAGATCTAAATACAGAAAGGAAGTCAAAGTGAGGTTGGAATAGGGGAGATGGAGCCCTGAGGAGCCCCACATTGCCTACCCCTCCCCACTGAAGCAGGAGCCCCAGCCCATGGGTCTGGACTCAGACCTCGGTGAGCCGTGCTCAGTGGAGAGGCCAGGTCTGCCTGGGCACTCCCGTCCCATACCCTCTGGCTGAGAAGAAACCTGGGGTCTGAGCAGGAGGGCTGGGGGGTCCAGGCGGTCTTCTCTGTGATCCTGGGAAGTTGATCACTGCCCCCGAGGCATGTGGCATATGTGTGGGCTCTCCCCCAGGAGTCTGTGAAGTCATGCTGCTTCCAAAGCTGGGCCAGCCTCTAATATCAGGAAGGGTCCTTAACCCTTGGAGGTCACTGACCCCAATCTGGGGAAAGAGACCGGACTCTCACTAAAGAAGTACACACACAGGCACACACGAATGCATACAATTGTGCAATTCCGGTCATTCATAAATCCCTTGAAGCCTGTTCACGGCTCTTAGGTTAAGAACTCCTGCCTGAGGAAGGCATTCTAAGAGACTTTTCTCCTAATGAGAACCTCCGCGTGCCCCCATAAGATTTTCTGTATGTGGTCCATGGACCCTGTATAAAAAGTGAAACTCTCTGACGGGTGGTTCAGGCACGCTTGTGCCCTGAAGGCAGGGGTCTGGATCCAGCGGGCTCTCCAGAACTCGCACCATGCAGGTAGCGGATTCTGTACAGATTTGTTCTGAATGAATGAGTGGCAGGTTCCTGCCTGCTCTTTGATTTTGTGCCATGCCATTGTTCTAGCTCACCCGACTGCCCTGAATTTGTGGCATTGAACCCCAGGTCAGGCACCTTGTGTCATGAGGACAGCTATCAGGGCCTCTGAAGGGGGAGTGTGGGAGGGTGTGCCGGGCCTGGGCTTCGCGCCCTCTGCCCAGTGTCTCCGGCACACACCCTGAAAGGACTCCCCCACTCACCCCCACTCACCACCACTCCTACACCAAGTCTGTTTCCCAGGCAATCGGGCATGGCACAGGTGATAGCAAGGGAGCCAGAGAGGGACGGAGAAGACCTCATTCCAAATCCTAGCCCCACGGGAAGATTTTGAGAGAGAGAAGGGGACCAAGGCCCACAGGCCCTGTTCACAAGGTGTGGTGGTAGTGTGGGTAGCTCCAGCCTTAGGTTTCCTGGGCCTCGATGAAGCAGGCTCAGTTCTGCCACCTCCCCACCAAGAGAGGACTGAGGAGAGCCTGCCATGTCCGAAGGCCAACATGGGTGCCTCCAGACAGGAGCTGGGAGCTCTGAGTCTGAGCCAAACTTCAGGCCTATAAATGTGAGGGACAAGAATGGGGGCTGATGCCAAGCAGAGCGTTTGGTCTCCCAGATTTCTCCTGGTGACGGGGCCACATGACATCGCCAACTGAGGTGGGGAGTGGCTGTGTGGGAGGCCGGGTACAGGGGGAGGGGACTCCTACCCCCGCCCAGGCCTTGGATCATTTGAAAGGCAAATGTGCTGGGTTGCCTAGGGAACCGAAGAAAAGGGACTTCCCTAGCACCGGTGACTAGTAAGGGATGGAGACGGGAGCTGTGATGCTGAGAAAATTGTTTCCAAAAAAAAAGTAGAAAGCGGTGACTAAGCAGCCCTGGTTATGTAAAGCGATCCCTGAGGAAGTGTGGGGAAAAGCCTGGAACCCACCCCCGTGTCCCTCCTCCCCACTCTCAGCCTGGTTCCTGCTGCCTCGGGGAGTTTCCAACAGCCCCTTCCCCTCCCCCTTCTCCCGGACTCTCTACTCCTCCACAAGGCTCTCACCGCCAAGTGCAAACAACGTGGTGGGCAGGGCGCAGAAGAGGGGATGCCTTCATGGTCCCCAAGGGGACCCGTTGTGTCAGTTCTGAGACCTCTGCTCAGTACAGGGCACCAGGGTCAGCCCCACAAGAGGCAAAGGGTCATTTGCCATCCCCAAATCAGGGCGGTGTTCCACTCCAAAGACAGAGTTCCAGATTTGCACCCCAGCAGAGCTGGTTGCTAATTGTGAGCTTGGGTGAGTGATGGAGCCTCTTCGAGGCCATTTTCATAGCTGTAGATGGAAAATGCCATCTACCTCACAAGACTGGGCTGACCTGTGCAGGCACTCAACACATGTCCGTTTCCTTTCCCCTTAGCCAGGAACCCAAGAGACCCTCAGGTCTCAGTCTGGGGCTGATCATTAGGCTCACTTGGGATCCAAAGAATCTAACCATCACTTTGGTGCCTTTGTCCACATTCGTCCAGTGGATGAAGAACTGCGGATCTGGCCACTTTCTCCGCCTTTCAGGCCTCATAACTTCCACCCCAGGTAGTGGCCAGGACCTGAAGGGCATCCTCTTGAGAGCAGCCCAGAAGAGCAGTGGAACCTCAAAGCATCAACGAGATGTTGTCACCACCATAACCCCTGTGTGTGGCCCCTGTCTTCTCAATTCTTCCCTACTCTGCATATCCTCCAGGGAAGAGAAGGAACTGGTTTCAAGGCATGAGCTGCTCTGAGCCTCAGAAAGCTATGGAAAGGGTCTGGGAAACAAGGGCCTCTGTCACCAGTGAAGGTGACCAGGCCTGAGTGACGAAGGACACTGTCATCTGTCACCTACTGCAAGATGCCTGGGAAGCAGCCCCACTTTTAACCACACCCAGCAGACTCCTATGCCATCCTCACCCTCAGGAGGGTTGACATGGCCAGTCCAAACCCCCCAGGCTGGAGTTGAAGCCCTGTTTCCTCTCATTTGCCCTCCTTGGAAAAGAAAAATAGCTAGTCACCTTCCATATGTTTATACTTCATAAGGCCCAAACACAAAGAGAAACATTTAGAGATCACGGTCTGATAACCTAACATTTTCCTGGAGGTCGGAGGGATTGGGAAAGGCCTTCATTCTCATTTAAATGCTGTTCCTGCACTTCTCTTGGATGGACCTTGAGAGGGGTCAAGGGGACAGACTTGCCATGCCTCTGGAGCAGCTGGACTAACTCCGCAGCAGAGGCCCAAGGAGAAGAACGGAGACCCCTGGGCCCTGTCGCTGCCCTGCCTCCCCACAGCCCACTGACAGGTCCTGTTCCACTCTGCCCTACACTGCTCATGCCCTAGACTCCAGTGAAAATCCATCACCCACCCACCCACCAGGCCTCCAGCGAGGCAGACTGTAGGGTTTTTTCCTGGGATCCTCAGTGCCTCTTGTTTTTGCTAGTGAATTCTAGTTGACTCTCTCCTCTTGAAGACTAGCCTTCCCCACTTTCCCCAGTGCTAAGCACCATGCTAGGCCTGCAGTAGGTCATGGATAGGCATTTTCTGGGGGAATGAACATGCCCAGTAGAGATACTGCTCAGCTTCCTAAAGGAAAACTCTTCCGTTCTGTGAGAAGGCAGTTGGGGGACCAGGGTGCAGCCCCACCCCTCACCCCCTGGGCTTTTCAGTGCCCCCATATAATGGAGGGGGTGGGGGTACTTGTGGCCTGTGCCCTGGATGATCTAAGACCCTTAGAGTTCTTGGCCTGGCGCTTCCACAATACCATAAAAACCCCATTGGTCCTGAGTCAGAGACCTCTATGCATCTTGCCTGGTCACCTCTAACTGGCTGACCTCTGAAAAGTCACTTACTTCTTTGTGCCTCAGACTCTATCTGCACCTTGAGGCCAATGCCTAGGTGCATGAGTGTAGGGAGAATGCCTAGGATAGCCAGAGTCCAAATATGGGGCACCTTGGACCCCATAGGGATGCAGGGTTCTCCTGTGGGTAGTCTGGGTCCTCGAGGGTTTCTTTTCTTGAGCTCTCCGACTCTCCTCTGGCCCACACGGCCTGCACAGAGCCAGGGAGCTGGCAGGGTGAGGAAATCCCGGCCCCCACCTCCCTCACCTCCCCTGCCTCCCCCTCCCACCTACCCACCACCTCCTCTGAGGCTCATAATTGGTATTGTGAAGATTAGTCACCGCGCCAGCACAAGGCTGCCTCCCCCACAGCCCAGGCCCCCCACACAGGCAGACTGGCTGAATGCTTAATTGGAGTTCCTCACACCTCCGAGGACAGCTTCTGACAAGATGACAAGACTCAGAGCCCCCGTGGCAGGCCTGACTGAGGGAGGGTACTAACGATGGGCTGAGGACCTTGCTTTCCCCAAAAAGGCATCCTTCAGATGGCCTCAGCTGAGAGGGAGGAAAGGCTGGGAACTTGACTTGGTGCCCAGCACCCCGACAAGACAGCACTTCCAGAACCTTCTCCTAAAAGGCTTGCTGGGAAGGCCTGTTCATCTCAGTGGAAGGAGTGTTACCAGCCACTTTACCCTCCCAGAATCACAAGAGAGGGAAATGGGAACAACAGGAGGCAGGGAGAAGTCACTTGGGTAGAGCCACTGCTACTCTGTGTGGGGCACCGGGAGAGGGCTAGAGGAGGCCCAGGGACCTGTCCACGCGCACACCATGTCCACCCTCCTACACACACAGTTTTATGTGCCCCCATAACTGCCTCTAAAAAAGACTGAGAGAGGCGTCTTAGAGGCAGGAGGACCAGGCTCACTGATTTGGCTGGGGCCATTGGGGTTTGTGGGTCAAGGGAGTGAGGTCACGTGTCACCATATCAGTGCTGAACTGGAGCACAGTTGGGTGAGAAGGACAATCACGACAGACCACAGGAGAGCCCAGATTCGGAGGGGGACCCAGCCCCAGGGGTGCAGGAGGCAGCCCCCTTACCCCCTGCCCCATTCCAGGGGCAGGAGACGAGCAGCAAGAGAGAGGGAACTGTGGTGGCTGCTGCCCTGGGTCTGCTGCTGTCTGAAGGGTCCACCAGTGGGACTCTGTCACCCCAAGTGAGAAGCGGATGAGTGACAAGGGGAATCAGGGTGTGATGGTGGCCCCAGGAAGGGGACCTGGGGGCTGGAATGAGGGAGCTGGCTATAATTTCTCTTTTAGGGCTCTTTTAGCCAGAAAGTGAAAAGAAACCTCCCACATGCCCTCAGCCTCCCCAGCCTTGCCCATCTAATTGGATTCCCTCTGCCTCCTACGAGGTTATCCTTAGCGCCAGGAAAATGCCTCATGGTTGGATGCTCTACCCCCCCTTAAGAGGAAGGCTGGGACTCGGAGCAGCTCTGCCATTCACAACATTTCCCCGCGCCCCAGTCACCGCCCCCAGCTCTGGGGGTGACAGGAGTGCCATGCAGGGTGAGTGAGGAAAGGAGTCTGACAACCACAGAGCAAGGAGAGGCAGGCTGGGAGCCAGGGAGTGAGCTTCCCAGCCTTTTTCTGTCTGTTAGCTGGAGACCCTGCCAGCCATGATCTCAGCGGAAGCCTGCCCAACCCCTTCAGGGGCCTGCCTCTCTCCTTTAGGGGACTGCCTGTCCCCTGAGGGTCCAGGGGCTGTGCCCTTGTCCTCCTCCTGCCCCTTTGACCTCCCAGGCCAAGCCCAGCTGGGCCCTGGCTCAGGCAGCTCTCACACATGCCACCCGTAGTCTCATCCTCCCCGGTCCAAAAGCAACCCCACCTGTCTCTTAGGGCTCCCTCCTCCTGGGATCCACAAAGCATGACCACAGCTGTCATTAGCACCTGTGGTTCTCCAGCTGCTGCGGGTGGCCCTGCAGCCAGAGAGTTCCCCTGAGGACAGGGCCATGCCCTGCCCCTCTCTCAGATCCCTCATGGGGTTGGGCTCAGGGAAACACTTCAGTGATTGGTTCTGCACACTATTCTAGACCCAAGGGCCAAACTTCTCCCCAAAGGGCCTGCCTAACCCATGACTCAGGGAGCAGAAAAATACAAAGAGGAACTTCTTCCTCCTAAGAGGTGCTTTCTCTAGCCTGTGAGTTCCTGGAGGGCATCCACACACCCGACATCACACATCACAGGTGCGCCATGAAGGGAAGTGGGCCGCTAAGAAAGCACTGCGGCTTTGGCCTTTGGGCTCGTGGTCTGCGCAGTGTCACTGGTGTCCACGGAGGACAGCCAACCTCAGCCAAGCCTCTGTCCCGGAATATAGCCGGCTGCTATCTCTCCACCAATCCCAGACGGCCCTTTGGACCTAGCAGGGAGCAGACTCAAATGTTTTCTGAAAACATCATCTGCAGTCACGGAGGAAAGGGTCCCAGGCCTTGAGGAAAGGCTGAGGTGAAGGTGCAGGCTGCTGGCAAGCCATACCGTGCTCCTCTGTCCCAGCACTGCGGCCGCGGGCACCCCGGACGCAGCACTCACTGCAAGAGCTTCCACGCTTCCGTCCCGCGCCAAAAGATTTGCTTTATCCCATGGTCATTCAGAAGTGCCCTTCGGGCAATTTTTGCCACACACCTCCGTCTTCACCCTCCTTGCCCTCTACCTACCTTAAGGAAATATGGTAAAAAATGAGTCAACAAGCCCTTACATATGCCTGACTTTCCCATTGCAACATTCCCAACACAGATAACACCTCTCTCCCCTCATAATCTCTCCTCAGTTCCTCCTCCCCTGACCCCCTCATCTCCCCTCCTCCTCCTTCTTCTCCAGCCCTTTCCTCAGAGCCACTCTGTCTCTGTTCCAATCTCTGTACAGGGAGGCGAAGCAGGAGAGAGGGGGAAGGGGAGGCAGCAACTAGCGGGGGAGACCACCTTGCTTCCTGTACAACCCTCATCGCTCTGATGTCAGACAGGCAATTCTGAAGAACTTCTTCAGCGCTAGGGCGACAGGTCTTGTCCCCCCCCTCCATCCCTGCTGGGAAGCTCTTCTGGAGCGACCACACCCTTTCTTCACTCTGAAAGTGAGCTAATACAGCTAGGGGAACTGGGGAAGATGGGGGAAGAAGGAGAGGTGAGCCAGAGGGGAAGCCGAAGGAATGAAGAAAATGAGAGAGCATGAGGAAGGGGGCACACCTGCCTTACTGAACCTCTTCCCCAGCCTTTCTAGTGTTTTCTCTGGCCCCTGCTGCTTGTCTGCACAATTGCCTTACGTGTAACCCCCTCCCCTGCAGACCTCAGCTGGTACCCCTGCCCCGCTCGACCAGCACCCTTCCCTGTCTCTCCACCCAAGCATGGCCTCCCTAGGACCCATCACAAGCCATCCGGTTTCCCCCACTCACCCGAGCTATGCCTTCATGCCACACTTCAGAGAGGCCTGGCTGCTGACCTCCCAGCCCTGCAGTTCGGGTGATCTGAGGGGTTTGCTGACTGGAGCTACTTAGCCACCACCTTGAGTGTCTGGATCAGAAAAAGGCCCTGCCAGCCCTCTTGGTCTCCTGTTCAGAACTGTTACTGCGCTTGTTATATCCACAAGTGATTGTGTTTTTAACCAGTTGGGAGGTAGATGGGAGAATCAGAGTTAGGGAGGAGTCCATGTTTGCAGATAGGGAGAGAAACAACACCAAGACAAGTGAAAACACAGAAAGGACTGGCCCCAGGGAGAAAGTGGTGATGGACCATGGTGGAAGAGGGTGTAGTGACCGCCCAAATGAAAGGCCAGTGGTCTGAAGGCTGAGAGCAAGGCAGCTGGCCCACCAGGAAGGCCAGTGGACCCTGCAGCCAGCCTGGCTGCTGTTCACAGGGTCTCGCAGGTGGGGCGCCCATGGAGAGCCCCCAAAACCACACAGCATTGCTGTTGAAAGACTGTATCAGCCAGCTTCAACATGGATCGTTCTTTGTACCTTGGAGAAGTTTGATGTCTTCTACCAAATCCCATCTACAAGTAAAAAGAGGGATGAAAGGATGACAGAAGGTCTGCAATGGCTTCTGGAGGCCCATGGATCCCCAAATCTCCTTGGTGTGATTCCTCCCCCACCCTAGGAGCCCCAGCATCAGCATTGCAGGATTCTGTTCTTCAGAGAGACTGCTGGCCCAAGCCGAGGCTTTCTAAGTGCTGATCTAACATGAGGGTGAAGAAGGGGAGGGTCCAAGTGGCCCCAGGGCCCTGCAGAGGTTATGGTGTCTGCTCTGGGCCGCCCTGGCCACAGACCCACCTACCTCCCCAGTTGGAGATGCCCCTGTATGTGCATACGGAACCTTGTTGTTTCAGAGGTGAGCCCAGACGACCCTGGCCGGCCCTGGTAGGGACAGATGGGCCAGAGAAGCTCCCTGCCAGCGCCTCCAGAACGGGAAACCCCCCAAGAGCCAAGGAGTCGGGCAATCCTTCCTGCCCACTCAGAGATTCCGGAAGCCCTTCAAGTCTGGAGAACCCGCCTCCCCAACCTCTCTCTCACTTCCTCTGTCTGTCTCCTCGCGACTCCTGTGAGTGCACAGGAGGGCTGAGGGAAGCCCCGTGTGCCTGTGATGAACGGAGCTAATTTCTGGTTTGCTGGTATGCCGCAGAGACGCTGCCTCCGTTCCCCTCCTTCCCAGCAAACCCTCTCCCACACACAGACAAATAGGCTGCATATTTAATTGGAATTCCTCACACCTACAGGGTAAAGCCTTGTCAGTAGAAATAGAGCCCACAGCCAGCTGGCTTCCCCCATTCCACCCACCTTGTCTCTTAAAAAGAAATCCCCCCCCCCATACGTGAACACCCACCCACGGGCCCTTGCACGTCCCTCTCAGCATGGTTGTAAAGGAGGGATTCGTTGGCAGTGACGCGCCTTTCCTGGGCTGCAACAGCTGGGCCCACCCCGCAGAGACCACCCAGAGCCTTCTCCCTGGCAGATGGGCCCTGACTGCCTTCTCATGGCCCACCTCCGGAACCTCCTGGCCAAAGCTCTTGGCACTCCAGGGTCCCCGAAGGGTGCTAAGAGATGCCGGCTGCCTGGATATCAGAGAGCGGATGATATAGAGAAGGAAGGAAAGGGTAGCCATAAAATCCTAGAACATTACCCTCGAGGAGACCGGGGAGCCCCCTCTCATGGGAAATATAGGTGGGAAAACCTACATCACACAGCTAACTTACAGTATTGCTGGGCTGAACCTGGTTCCTGATTCCAAGGACACCGCTTTGCCCCTTACCCTATGGCACCTCTCCCCACATGGGGAAGGGGGGTGGGACACAGAGGCTGCCAGGACAGAGGGAGTGGGGCTCCTGGGGAGAAGCAGGTGACAGACTCGGGCCATGGAAGAGCAAGGGACCACGAAGGGGTTAGACATGTGAAGGAGTCCTTACTGGGGGAAATCAGCGGGGTTTATTTCCCATATGGCAAAAGAGAAAGAGGTGTGGGGGGAGGGGCTGGGGCAATAGAAGTTAAAGGCGGTGGCAGGCCTGGGGAGGCTGCATCCCTTAGGACAGCCTCTGGCACACCCAGCTCAAGCTCTGACCAGGAGCCACAGCTGGCTGTCCTCCTGGGGACAGACAGGCCAGAGAAGCTCACTGCTAACACTTCCAGGAAAGGAACCCCCCTACACCCGCTCCTCATGTTGTGACCTCAGCATTCAGGATCAGCTGCCTTGGCTGGGTTTTCGGGGCCTAGGTCCCCCATCAGTGAGTTTTCTCTTGCCTCTTTCCTCTCTGGCAAAATGCTTCCCGTCACATTGAGCCTGGCACAGGGCCACACCAAACCTGTGTGTCAGTGAGTAGACAGCTGCCTGTGGGGCTCTGAGGAGCACTGTGACATCCTCATTCTCCCCCACAAAATATCATCTCAGTTTGCCTGAAAGTTCACCATTAGTGACTCATTTCTTTGGGTTAAACATAGCCCTCCCTTTTGAAACACAGCTGCTCTAGGAAAGGGTAACTCATTGAGTTCTTAACACCCTAGCGTGAATGGGGATATGGATGAGATCTAGGGGGCCGAGAGGAGAGAAGGAGTGGAGGTAGAAAAGGTGACGGGAAGGGGAAGCTGCTGAAAGGGAAGAAGAGAGCAAAGAAGGGAGCAGCAAGAAGCTGCCTTGGCTCCACCTCGAGGGCCGCCTGCCACAAGCCACCACAGCTCCACGGCGAAGGAAGGACCCCCTTGTTTAGGTGCTGCACTCTGGTCTACAAAGCATGTTCACAGCATCCTCGCCTGATCCTTATCGCTCTGTGAAGCCAGAAAGAGGGAGGATGTTGCGCCATTGTACAGTTGAAGAGACTGAAGCTCCTGGAGTTGAGAGGACTTGCCATCTAGCCAATGAGCTGGAGAGCCAAGAGTCTGTGTGCCCTTTGTACGGAAACCTGTTGAGGCGCCCTCCACGCTCACCTCCTCCCAGCTCACCCACTGTTCTCTGGCCAGAGCAGGGAATCTCCCACAGAGGAACAAGAATGAAAACAGGGCCAGAGGGGTGCCGGGGACAGAGGGTATATATAATGCAAGGTGCTCCACAGTGGGAGCTGCAAGCACACACACACACCCCCCCCCCATGTCCTAAAACCCCCAACTGAGACTTGGCATGGAGAGATGTGGATGTGGAGGGCAGAGCCCCCACTCACTCACTAGTAAAAGTCTGAGGCCAACATCCAGAACATCCCACGGGTCCTTCTGTTGGCAGCCTCACTCCCCAGGCATCCACGCAGGGGCCAGGAAGGCCTGCAGAGGGCTTTCATGGCCTTGGATGGGAGACAGAGCTGGTTTGGATGGAGTAGGGTAGGCTGGACCCAGGAAGGTCCCCAGGGAGACAGTCAGGGAAGCCGGACTCCAAGGGCCCTGCTGAGAAACCCTACAGACTTTCAGGCCCAGCTTTTCCTGCCTCCCCCCTATCTCTTCTTCTGTTCCCGCCTTTTCTTCCCTCCAGTCCCAGCTCTGTCTTCAAGCTTTCCACCCTGCAGGAAGTGGTCTGTCCGCCATTTTGAAACCATCCCCCGTGTCTCCCTCTTAACGAGCCAGGTTAAATATGCTGTAATCAAAGTAATAATACACCTGGGCTGGTTCTCGAGAGAACTGCCTTTTGTACTGCGATAGGACATTAATAGCAATTATTCTGCTTTGTAATTGGAGCTTTAAATACTAATTCAAACAGCCAGAGGAAAACCAATTAGTGCTAATTTATCTCTATGTGTTTTCCAGAGCTGGTGTCTGTCACACTGTGAAGAAATAGGTTGGTAATTAGTACAGTTGGGTGGTAGATAGAAGTAATTATCAGATTCTTTCATTTTTCTTTGGAAAAAAAATTGGGTAGGGGGTGGGGAAGGCCAAGATAGGTTCTGTAAGTCTTTGTTCCCTGAAGTTTAAAGGGAGGGCCCACATTATCTCTGGATCCCAGTCCTCAGCACCCCAACTGTACAGGTATTTCTGAGAGACAGGTGGGCTCTGGTGGAGGCCACGTTGAAGGCCTTACCAAGGACCCTCCAGCTAAGAGGCTCACAGAAGTACCACCAGCAATGTGAGAGGAAGCAGAGCATTTCCTATTTGTCTGGGAGAAAGCTCTGTGATCCCCAAACAACTGACCTCAGGGTAAAGGGGGCAGTGGGCTCTGGGTCCCAGGCCAGCTTCTCAGTCTCCAGCTGTGTGTGTGGTCTGGTGGAGGCACTGAACCTCTCTGAATGTCAGTTTCCCCATTTGTAAAATGGACAGGAGGATACTTCACAGGATTGTTGTAAGGACCGAATCAAATCAAATAATGTACATAACGGGCCTATGTTATGTATAACATATATATATATATTATGTATATGTATGTATATATATGTATATATAATAATAGGTATGAGCCATTGCGAACTTACAGTCTGCCTGGCACTCTCCTAGATGACCTTGGATATGTTATTATTGCTAACCCTCCAGAGCCATGGGCTGACTCACTATGCTAGTTTTACTTCCGTGTTTCCTCTCCCAACTCAGGAGACATTATTGGTTTTACTAGGTTTCTGTTTCCTCTTCTGCGTAATGGGGGTAATATAGTTTACCTTCCTGATAAAAGTTATTGTGAAGATCAAAGGAGATGGTGATTGTGAAACCTCTTATCCCAGTGGCAAGCATGGAGCAGGGGCTCCGTTGTCGTTCCCAGTATTATATATACTATCATTCCATGGTGTATGGTTTTGTCGCCATCCATACAAACCCTCTAGTGAAAGAGGTAAAGGTGGCACGTTTCATTAATTCACCCACGAGGATTTACCAAATGCCCGATCTGTACTCACTACTATCGAGAGCCCGCTCACACCAGTTAGCCACTAAGCCCAGCACAGCCTGGACAACAGGAGGTGGGATAGTAATGGCCTTCCATGGAGCTTCACAGTTTACAAAATACCTCCACATATGATTTCAATGCCTTGTCACAATTGAGTGGGTTGAGAATTACTGAAATCCCCATTTTACAGGCGGACAATGTGGCTTAGAGAATTTAAGTGACTTGCTCAAAAGATTGATAGAATGAGAACCCAAGACCGGGCTCTTTACTACGAAGCCCGCGTAGGCACTCGCTAGATGCTTGTTGAATGGATGAATAATTGCGCTTTCCGTGAAACCACATAAGCCTAGGCTGTCAACAGGTATCTCATGCTCCTATATGAGGAGCAAGGCTGATCAAGGAGGGGTGGGCAGAGACACAGAAATCTCAGAAGGGAGATGGACAGTGGCAGAGCTGGACGACTTTGCCCTACCTGGGCAAAGCTTCTTGACGTGTTGAATGAGTACAGACATTAAACATTGGAGAACTGCCTTCGATAATCTGGGTGAAGATCTGACAACCCAGGTCATGTCTAGTTCTCACAGACCCCACCCACTCATACACACAGGGGACCTGCCTGGATGCTGTGAGCCTATGAGGTGTGACCCCTGGGCCAGAGGCAACAGGCAAGGATGAGGTGTCGAGGACGCAGAGAGGGTGTTGCTTTGGCAAAGACCCCAGAGGGGGCGGAACACACAGTGTTCCAGAAGCAGGGACTACACGGGTCTGGCAGCTCTGCAGACTACGTGCTGGGGAAGGGAGGGGCCGCGGGTAATAAGGCCAGGAAGGCTGGCCAGCAGGTGGCCGAGGGCAGTTTAGCCCGGGGCCACCTCCTGCCATTACCGACTGCTCCAGCAACAGGGGCAGGCAGGGGCCGCCATGCGCCCGCACTCTGCCCACCAGCCACTCGCCCAGTCTGGGAGCTTCCTCTACCCCAACACAGGGGAGCCTTGCTTCTAATCACACAAAGGCGTCCGCCATATGCTTGCCAAGCTGTGGGCTTCTACCCGGAGGGACTGTGTTTCCTGTGGACTAGTGGCTGCCCTAGATTTGACATGTTTCAGAGGCAGTGTCTGAGAAGGTTAGACTGGCCAAGGAGGCCGGCTGGAGGAGAGGGGAGTCGGAGACACTGAGGGGCGGAGAGCGCAGACCAGTGGGGCAGCGGGAATGGGAGTCACAGAGAGAAAGAAAAGGGTGGAGGTACGTGGACGTGGGCCAGGGACTGACTGGGTCTGTATCAAAACAGTGATAGTCTGCTGTGCCTGGAAGAATTATGGGTAATTCTAATGTTCTTCTTTTTGGTTTTCCATATTTTCTACACCGAGTATATTTCTCTTTTATACCAAAAAACAATGAAATTTATTTTTAAAAAAGGAAGGGACATATGCTAGAGACATTTTGAAGGAAAAACTGACAGCATTTGATAAGTGACTAGATAAAGGTGATAAAGGAGAAAGATGAACCAGAAATAACTCGGAGGCTTTGAGACTGGGTGGCGGGGAAGCTGGCAGAGAAAAGGGAGCTAGGTGGGGGAGTGACGAAGCAGGGAAATGACCCACTCGGTTTCAGGCTGTGGCGCCCAGCTGCCAGCCAGCCATAGGAGGTATTCCTGCAGTAGGAGAAGCAGAATCTCCCGCACAGAAAGGAGAACTGAGGCACGGGAGGAGGGGCCGCACTCACCAGGCTGCAGGGCAGCCCTGGGGCCAGGAACAGAGCTCAGCAGATCCTCACCACAGGTTCAGTCCAGAGTAGCAGAACTGCCTGTCTGGGCAGGGACTTCAAAAGAGAGAGAAGCCCCCAGATAAGACCCTGGGGTGGCCCACCCTGTGGACCAGCCAGCCTTCCTAGCCTTGGAACTGTGGCCAACTGTGCCATGTGGTTGTGTGAGGAACATGAGCCTGAGAGAGGCCAGGACAGGCTTGATACATGACAGCCCGGCCAGGGTGGAGGCCGTTGGGCCTGAGGCTGCAGAAGACAGAACATGCTGGCTGGGATGTCCCAAGGGTCCCAGTGTCATTGGTGATAGTGATGTAAGGATGGAAAGTGAGGGAGGTCACCTCTGGAGGAACAGAAGCCGTTTCTCACAAGGAGAGGGGTCCGCCTAAATCATAGTTCTCAGCCAACTGTCCACAAATGCATTATCAGTGCCCAGAGACCCATTCTGCCTGCTCCTGACTTGATTGGTCTGCAGAGGCTTTGGACCTGCCAGAGACTCAGAGACCAACTGTCCCAGGCCACACAAATACCCAGCATGGGGAAAGGCTGTTCCCTCTGGCCTCCAGAACCGTCTGCCTTGTATCTGCTGGTGACACGGCCAAGGGTGGATCTCCTACAGGCTCTAAGTAAAAAGTTGGATCCTGACAAGCATCGTCCAGTGGGCTGGCAGCAAAGCCACCACCTCATCCTTGTCCTCCTCCCCATGCGGCCCTGTCCCCTGCCCCCCTGGGCCAGCCCACCAGCCCTCCAGCACCAGCGACACACTGAACCACCATTGCCTTAAAAGACTCTGCATTGACTGAGCCTGAGGCCCCACCCGAGGCTGCGTCACTGTTTCCTTGGCAACCGAAGGGGTGGGTGAAAAGTAACACACAAAGCAAACAAAATGAGCTCCACATAGGTGTCCGGGAGAGTCACCTCAGCATCATGGGGCCACAGATGGGGGTGCAGTGCCCAGCTCCTTTCCCTGAGGTTGCTCCGAGGAGCTCATGCTAAAGCCCAGGCCAGGGGCACCGGACAGCATTCAGCAGTAGCATGCATGCTCTCACTCTGCGCTGAGCTGCCTTGCCAAGAAAAATGAGATTGTCTGGGGAGGGTCCTGCCTCCACATGCACTGGCCACTAATGTGGCTGAGATGTCAGCCCCAAAATGTCATCAGCCAGGTGAGAGCTCTGAGGGGTACACTGAGAAGAGCTTGTGGCCAGTCATTGCCCACTGGAACTGACCTGATGTGACCCCAGCACTCCCACGGCTCCTACACTAACTGTCCGCACCCAGGGCCCTAGAACATTTGGGAAACTTCCAGTGGACATTGTCGGGAAAACCCTGACAGGTGTATGCCTGAGATTCCAAAGTTCTTCTCAAAAAAATGTTTTATTAAGTTATAAATACATACATCAAGCACACAGATCTTAAGGATAAAACTTCAGTGTTTTGTTTTACCCATTGTCTTAGTCCAGCTGGGCCTAACAAAGTGCTGTCTTGGGTGGCCTTATAAACAACAGACATTGATTTCTCACCGCCCTGGAGGCTGGAAGTCGCATATCAGGTTGCAGGATGGCCCCGTTCTGGTGAGAGCCGTCTGGGTTGTGAACAGCCAACAACTCAAAGTGTGCTCACAAGGAAGAGGGCAAGGTGGAGGGGAAGCAAGCCCCCTTGTGCCTTTCCTAAAGGCATGAATCCCACTCATGGGGGTCCCATCCTTATGAGCTCATCTAATCCTAATTAATTCCCAAGGCCCCAACTCCTAATTCACTGGGGAGTAGGGTTTCAACATACAAATTTTTTAAAAGATTTTATTAATTTATTTGAGAGAGAGAAAGCAAGAGAGCAGAGCACGAGCAGGAGGAGGGGCAGAGAGAGAAGCAGACTCCCTGCTGAGCAGGAAGCCCAATACAGGGCTCGATCTCAGGACCCCGGATCATAACCTGAGCCGAACGCAGACGCTTAACCGACTGAGCCACCCAGGCGCCCCTCAACATACGCATTTTGAGGGACACAAACCTTCACTCCATAACATCATGTAACCACTACCAAGATCAAGACATGGACTATTTCCAGTACCCCAAAAGTCTCCTACAAGCTTCTTCCCAATCCTAAGCCAACATTATTCTGACTGCTGCCCCCATCAATTAAGCTGGTTGTTGAGCTTCAGGTAAATGGAACCATCTAGTGAGTGCTTCTTTGCATCTGGCTGCTCGCACAATATTCTGCCATGAGAGGCAACCACACTGGTGTAGAAGGCAGTGGTCCATTCCTCTCTTCCACTATGCGGTGTACCTAGTGTTTCTAAATTCCTCAGAGCCTTTCATGTTTCTGTTCTTCTCCAAGTCAGTGGCTGGCTGCTGTTAAGTCCAGCAGGCCAGGCGAGACTGTGGACACCCATGGCCAGGCACGCCCCCGTTGTCAATGCCAGGATGCACTCTTTTCTAGCCTATTCTAGAAATCACAGAGCAATGTGAGTGGGTATGATGGTGTTATGGGGATAACCTTGAATTCCCTCTACTTTACAAAACAAGCTGGGGGGATTATTCGAAAACTGCAGCACTTTATTATTAGTAACATATTTGTTTGTGATACATCTCACAACTGCTGGTGCCACACCAGCGTGTCACAGCTTTTAGGCTGAGAACTGCTAGTCTAAGTGGTGTGATTTCAGAAAGAAAGGAAGGCCATTTCCTGCCCCCAAAATATCTCTTTCCTTTACCCCACTGCTTCCCCAGAAGTCTTCGCCCCCAGTCAATTTATTGTGCCTTATCAATTAGCCCCAGTGTCCTCTTTTAAAATGCAAGAACTCCTGAGGGGAGAGAATCCCTTAAACCCACAATACCTCAGTGTGACTTGCAGGGGAACTGGGAACTCACATGTCCTAAGGGCTGACTGCATGCCCTTCCCTGTGTGGGACACTTTTCCTGCACTTCATTCCCACAATGAGGTCATGAGGGTGGCATTACTATCCCCATTTTGCAGATAAGGAAACTGAGGTATGAGGAGATTAAAGAACTTGCTTAAGGCCACACAACTATCAGGTTGCGGAAGCAATAATTCAGACCCAGTTTCATCTCCTCTGGAGCCCCTAGTGAGACCCAGCTGGGTGGGCCGGAAGTACTGGGCATTTGTTGAGCAAGGAGAGAGAAAGGCAGAGAAAGGAGAAGGGCAAGACTCTATGTTAAGGAAAACAGTGACACCCTGGCCATAAATGAAGGTGTTAGAGAAAAACAGAGTACCATATCCCTACTCGATGGCCCCTATTGCCAGCATCTGCCACGCCACCTGGCAAGTACTGGGTGCTGTTACCTGTTGGTCACTCAGAGGTATACGACCAGGTCTGCATGACCCCGGGGAGCATGTCCTCTTCACCAGATGGGCTCACTGCAACAGGACTGGGCAGAGACCAAGTGGGAGGGTGAAGAAGGCTGCTCTGGGGAAGGAGACACAGGCTTTAGAAGGAAGAGGGCATGTTTCAGTTAGGACAAGGAGCTAGCTGCCTATTATATGTATTAGTGTGAGGCAAGAGCTCTTTCTCAAAAATAGGCCCTGCACCAGTCATAATTCCACCGTTGTGTGTTTACTCCCTTGGGTCTTCTGTGTTGAGGGGCATGGTTGCACCATTCACCAAACCCAGTCTGTACAGAGGACAGAATGGATTCAACGCAGTGCTGTCCTCAGGCTGTAGAAAAGGCGAGGTGGAAAGCCCATAATTTCCTCAGGCCACGGAGAGAGCCCACGCTGGGTTTGGGGCTAACATCTAGGAGGCACTTAGAACAGTGCCTGGCGTGGAGCATGGGGTGAGATACTCACATAGTCACATGCACACATCCCAGGGGGCTTGTACGGGATCCTAAGATGGGGGATTTTGTGGAAGGGATTTCAGCATGAGAGTGACAACATCAAAGTCATGTTCTATTATGCTAACTTTGGCAGCATCAGTGATGGGAGGGATGGACATATGGAGGGACGGACATATGGAGGGACAGTGAGCCTGGCAACTAACTTAGTGCATTCTGGAAGATTCACAGATCATCAGCTAGCACCCTAGCTAGCGTATCTTAGCAGAGAATGACCTGGACTTGACGAGAGACCACAGTAGAAGGTGGGGTCGGCACTAGAGAAAAAAGTGTGTCCCAGAAAAGTGGACAGATAAAAAAGCAGCCTTCTCAGTTTCCCCGGGTGGAAGGGCCGCAGGTGTGTAGCTGTTTGGGGGAGGTGGGGTGCACATGCACACACATATACACACACAGACATGTGCATGTGTGCACACACATGAACTGGATTCAAGAATGGGGAGCGTTAAAAAAAAAAATTCATACCTGGGCCCCTTCCACCCAGTGGAATTCCAGTCTCAAGTAGCAAGCACGACGGGGTATGTCTGGGGACTTGGACACAAGGCATGCCCGGGACCGAAGCTCTGCTTTGCTGCCATTTTTAATTCATCCTGGTATATTTCTTTGAATGATTTCATATAAGGAAAATGGGCTGGAAAAAAGTTAAGCGAGGAACGCTTACAGAAACTGATGAGCATTTCCCCTGGAAAGGGAAGCTCTGAAGACAAACTGTTAGATCTTCTGGAGTGTAAACTCTGTGAGACCAGGGAACAGGTCTTCCCCGCGTGTCTCTCCGCTCCTGGCAACCGCCGTGTACCTGGCAGCAGGGGCACATCGTGAACTCTGAGCGATGAATGAATGAAATAGTTGCAAGCAGTCGTGTAGGAGAAAGATTAATCTTGTCTTGCGGGGCCCCAGGGGGAACTACGAGCATGGCAGTGATTCCTGGGAAATAGATGACCTTCCTAACAACAATAAAACTAACTCAGTAGGTTATACTTAGGAGGTTAACCTTAGTTACCTTAGTAGGCTGGACACTGCCTCAGCTCCTCCTCACAAAACCTGTAAGGTGGGCACTCATTCCCATTTTACAGATGAGGAGGAGACGGAAGCAAAGGAATGTGAAGCCGCTTCTCCACACTCCCATAGCTGGGGCACAGCAGCACGGGATTTGAACCCAGGCACTCATGCTCCAGCGTGCGCTGCTCTCAAACACTTGCTCCTCACTGTGAGAGCCGCACAGTGATGATCCGACCACTGTGGGAGGGTGTTGCCTACCCATTCATCCCTGGAGAAGCCAGAACCAAGAATGAAGAAATCTTGGTGGGGACCTTGGGAAGGGGATTCAAGCAGCACCTGGGGGTTGGGGGGGGGGAAGGGGAGCTAGATGATTCTCCAGACTTCTAGCTCTCAGAGAAGATAACTGTGTGTCTCGATCTGTCCAGGCTGCTGTAACAAGTGCCGTAGACTGAATGACTTAAAAACAAAAAACAAAACAAAACAACCCTAAGCATTTATTTCTTAGAGTCCAGGAGGTTGGGAAGCCCAGGATCAAGGTGTTGGCAGGTCCAGTGTCTGGTGACAGCCACCTTCTCCTTGTGTCCTCACAGGGCTGAGAGAGCAGAGAGCAAGCTCTGGCATGTCACTTCTTAAAAGGACACTAATCCTATCATGAGGGCTCTACCTTTACGGCCTAATCACCACCCGAAAGCCCCACCTCCAAATGCCATTACACTGGGGGTAGGGTTTCAACCTCTGAATTTGAGAGGGACACAAACATTCAGTCCATAGCCCTCTTGTCATTTAACTCCTTTGCCTTTGTCATTCTGGGGCAGGAAGTATTGCTTGGAGGTAGTCTGTTTAAAGAGGTAAAAATGCTGAGCTGGGAGTCAGGACCCCAGGGTCCAGCCTCAACTGCAGGCAGTTCTGTTATATTAGGTAAGTTAGAAAGCCCCATGGCGGAGGTTCCGCAACTATAAAACAAAGAGGATAGGAAAGGTCTAAGGCTCTCAACCGCAAGATCCCATCATTCTTTGACTTGGCATGGGGAGGAAAAGGAAGATAACAGTAGAGAGATGGTCCCCACTTTGCTGCTTCTAGGAAAGTAACTCTACCTCTCTGGGACCCTGCAGTCCCTTTTCTCTTTAAAGGCATGATAACTGGAGGCCTGACCAAAAAGAAACCAGTTGGGTCAATATCAGGCCATCCATCCCCCATGGAACTTGGCCTTTTCCTTCCTTCAGGACTGAGAATCTCACAATCTAGGGCATCTCAAAATTGATCTTGCTTTTTCTCAACCATGGACAAGGGCTGATGTCAGAAATACCCAGAAAACCAATGGAGCAGAATTCTGGCTTCATTGGAGCTAGGCATTTTGAAGGGCCACCCTGCATTTTTGCTGGAATGATCCCTGCCACATGGTTTTCCACCCCTGTGTTGCTTTTATAGATGTATATTTATATACATATAAATATCTCTTTCCCTGAGGGACAATGAAGCTCAGCCAAGTGGGAATTCAGTGTGATCCAGCAGAATTTGTTACAAAGGAATTTCACTGGGGTGGGCAGCAGAAGTGTCTATTCAGGGCGTCACCTGCCGAATAAAAAATTGCACAGCTCCCAAGAACACATGAGATTTCTTTTTTTTTTTCTCCTTTAAATTAATCTAATGAAGGGTGTGTTGTTTCCTCCATTTTTGTGTATTTAATTTGCTATTTTTTTTGAGACAATAAGCAAACTAACAGTAGGAGTTAAATAATTTGTTAAAGGGTGGGGACTAGAGAGGAATTGGGATTTGGAAAGGGGGTTGGGGGGACTAGAATCTGCCAGTAGCAGCAATAAATGTGGAGTTATGCCTCAGGCATAATATATCAAAGAAAATATAGTGCATCCAGCTTAAAACTAATGATTGCCATATAATTAGATGAGAAGCATTGTGCTATAAATGTGTATTCTTTAGCGTGCTGTGATTTTACTGTAAAAAAAGAGAGAGAGAGAGAGAGAGAGAGAGCAAGAGAGAGAGCGAGAAAGGAGACAGAAAAACACAGAGCCCAGCAACATACTATAAAAAGAACCTTCTGTTGACTTCTCTACTGTTTAGTATTCCTTGGCTGTTCTCCCTTGGGAGTGTGTAATTAGTACTTTATGAAGAGTACATTTAAAGCAGTTTAATATTCACCTCATTCAATCTGAAACAATGTGATCCATGCTTAGACAAATCAGTGCTCCTTGCTGACATAATCTGTCAGAACATTACCTCTGAAAAGACCTTTCAAGAGGTTTGGATGTTAATTAGTTGTCTATCATGTATAAACAGAGCAGTGAGCAGAAGGGGCTCCGACAGGCCAGAGGGATACGTTGGGAAATGCATTTTGTATGAACACGGCTTGCAGGGGGGTCTTCTGGCTCTCCCCGCCTCTCCCCACACCCCCGCCTCCCCGTGTGTCAGCAGCCACATCGGCTTTGGACCTCTTCCGGGCGAGAAAAGAGCTTTCCAGTTGGCTTCAAGGGGCACAGCTGGCCCCTAGAGGGGACTGTGAATGCTAAAGGGGTTCCCCCACACACCACCTAACCACCCCTGCCCCTGAGGTCCTGCGGCTCCCCAGGACAGGGCTACCTGCAAGGGGTGGCAGGAAGCATGACCTCACAGACCCACCTAGGCTTGCTGGGAGGCTCCAGGCTTTGGGGCCTGGCTGGGTCCCACCTCCTGTAGGTGGAAAGGGCCATGAGGAGGCAGAGAAGCCCCACATCCTTATGCACATATCCCCACTCACCTGAAAGCTCTCCTCCTCTGGGAAGCCACTGGGCTGTAAACAGAGCTGCAAGGCGCAAGAGGGGGACTCATGCACTCCCATCTTCCTTTAATACCCCAGACTCACAGAATGCCAGCAAGGTTCAGAACCTACAGGGCTCATAGTCCACGCCCTTCCTCCAGGGTGAGACTTTGCCAAAGTGCGTCCTTCAAGGACCAGGGTTTAGGTCCCATGTGGACTGCCCATGTGGACTGTCTAGGGATTTAAACTAGCCATCCTGGGGTGCCTGGGTGGCTCAGTCGTTAAGTGTCTGCCTTCGGCTCAGGGCGTGATCCTGGCGTTCTGGGATCGAGCCCCACATCGGGCTCCTCTGCTGGGAGCCTGCTTCTTCCTCTCGCACTCGCCCTGCTTGTGTTCCCTCTCTCGCTGGTTGTCTCTCTCTCTGTCAAATAAATAAATAAAATCTTAAGGAAAAAATAAATAAATAAATAAATAAAAATAAATAAACTAGCCATCCTTTATTCTGGACTTAGCATGCCCCCAGTGTGAAGAACTTCCTAGCATAGCGAAGATGCTTACTTACTTCGTAGTGAGTCAGGACATCATTCTGTTGTTCCTGCCAGGCTTGTGATTCCAAAATGGTGTGGCAACTGGCAGCAGAACTTCCTCACCCCCAGCTGGGGTCAGGTGCTCCCCACCCACTCAACTGTCTCCCTACCAGTCTCCCTTTCCCGGCTCCCAGGCACCCCACCTACCCTTGGTGGCCTCAACCCCCACAGACTCTTTATTCAACATTCATTCCATAAGCATCCACTGAGCACCTACTGTGTGCATTGCACTGTGTTATATTCTAGGGCAACAAAGATGAGTTCTTGGCACAGGAGGCATTTACAGACCCATAAACTTATCATTACAGTTTGGGGTAATTATAAGTAATGTAAGGGAGACAATATAATTTAGTGGTTAGGAGGGAGGGCGCTGGAGTCAAACTGCCTGGATCCAGATCTCAGCCTTACCACTTAACAGCTAGGTGACCTGGGGCGGGTTATTTAGCTGGTCTAAGCCTCAGTTTCCTTGTCTGAAAGATGGGGGTGAGAAAAGCCACCACACGAGTTTGTGAATATTAAATGAGATAATGTAGTAAAGCACCTAGTGGAAAGCATAGGCTGTAATAAGTGTTCAACTAATGTTTGCCCCTCAAACTAGTACAATAGGAACACAAACGAAATGCCTGAAGGTAGAAGAGGGAGGTACTAACTGTGCCTAGGTAGTCTTGGAAGGCTTCCTAGAGGAGGTGACATGTTGAGCTATGTTTTAAAGGACTCAGTAGAGGAGTGCCTGGGTGGCTCAGTCTGTTAAGCGTCCCGCTCTCGATTTCAGGTCAGATCATGATCTCAGGGTCATGAGATGGAGCCCCGTGTCAGGCTCCTCACTGAGCGTGGAACATGCTTAAGATTTTCTCTCTGCCCCTCCCGTGCTCAAAACATTTTTAAATAATCATAATCATCATAATCATAATTATAATCATAATAAAGGACTCAGTAGAGGTTTACCAGGTAAAGAAGTGATAGAAGGGCTTTTCTAGCTAGAGAACAGTGCGTCACAAGTGGAAGGGGCACAGAAATGAGCAGGGAGTTGGAGGTATGAAGACAAGACCTTGTGCTCCATGTCACACTGCTGAGTGACAGCCTGGGAGGCTGGTCTCAGGTGAGGCCTTCAGAACCAGCCATGGGATGGCATAGGTACACAAAAGGGAGTGCTCCAGGTTCCATGACTGGGTGACAGTGGGGTTCTTCTGACAGCCGAAGAACTTGTCACTTCTCCCTATATTTCAAACAAAGAAGAGCCAAGATCTCAAACACCCATGGCCTGGTATCCAATCCAAGCCCGAATGCACAGGCAGAATTAGGACATCACATCAGAGGAAATGGGAGCACTAGTCTGTTCTCACCCCATTCCTGTCCCTGAAGCCAAAATCCATAGCCCTCTGCAGGGTCCAGGCTTGCTGGGAGGATGAACATGCAGCCTCCAGCAGGGCACCTAGAATGCAGAAGGCGCTCAGCACATGGTGGCTCTTACTGTTAATGAAAAGAACTTGCTCCGGTCCATGCTTGTTTCGGAGCTGCTGTTCCCTAATGTTTTGCTTGACCAGAAGCCTGGACTCAAGAGGACTAGGTAGTCCCCAGAGTTCTCCCAGCAAAGCTCTGGACCTCCTTGGCCCTTGCTCCGTCTTTGTGGGGTCTCTTGTAGCCTGGCATTCTCCCAGATCCACTCCTGCCTCTCAACGGAACCCTGTGCCCCTTACAAGGCCTCCATTGCCCCGTAAAATATTCCAGGCACCAGGAGAGCTCTGTCCCCCCACCACACCTAGGACAGGGCAGGCCAGCTCAGGTTGTGTGTTCCTTCCCTCTCTCACTGAACAGTAAGGGTGCTCTCAGTTGCCATCCAGGGGATCCCTGCAACAGCAGGGCACTGCATAGACAGCCCCCTCCTCACAGAGGCCCTCTGAAACAGGCAAGGCAACAAACGATGTCCCAGGAGGCCAAATGAGTGCTTCAAAGGCCTACAGCTAAATGGGTTCTAGGCTTTTCTATTTCCAAACCCTTATACTAGACTAGGGGCAGCAAACTACTTCCCACAGGCCAAACTGGCCTGTTTTTGCAGGATCTGTGAGCTATGGATGGCTCTTCCATTTTTAAAGAGTTGGAAGGAAACAACATGGGACCGAAACCTGTGGGGCCTCAGATGCCTCCTCCCGGGGCTTTTGCAGAAAGTTTGCTGCCCTTGCACTGGAGCACACGGGCCACTCCGGCAGCATTCGGTTCAGTGCCGGACACGGGGGACTAGAGATACCAAGTGGAAAAAGCCCCAGTCGTTAAGTTAGGCATTTGACCAGGACAGTCCTGCTGGGTGAGCCACCACTTCAAAACCATTTTTTAAAAGGTGCTTCCTAGAAATGAAATGGAGCTGAAGGGACCACCAGTAGTTTCTCTCTGGGCAGGCTCTGTAATTTATGACGAAACATTTCACACACAATGTCTGTTGCGTGTAGTCAGTATCCCCACAGTTTGTGTGAAAAATGGAAAAGCTGAGTGGTGAAATGACTAACTTAGGGGGCCTCTGGTGAATACTCTCCCCTGGACCAATGACCTCGAGGCCAATCTCCTTTCCGTCACACCACGTCTGCCTCCAAGTCCCGGGGCATCCGGGAAGGGAAGCTCAGGCGCAGGAGCCTGGCCACAAGGGCAGCCACTGTCGTGACCGCCAGGCCCAGCCGCCTCCCTCCCTCGTACAGATTGAATTTATATGCATCTCAGATGTCCTTTCTCAATACAAGCCCAACTCTCTCGGAGCTGGTTCAGCCACTGAGTCACCCGTCAAGAAGAGCACCCCAATCTGCTATTTCTCAGGGGTAATTCTAGCCCACATCCATCAAGCCAGATAACTGCCCTAGAGGGCAAGAATGACTGGTTTCCAGTCCCAGCTGTCCCGCCAGCCGGCTGTGTGATCTAGGGCAGGCCAACATCCCTCTCTGTGCCTCCCTTTCCTCCCCAGGAAGTAGAGTCAACGATCCCCACCCCCTCCTTAGCCCACATGGGACTCTGTGAGAGTGAATGAGATCGTGTCTGTGTACTGCTTGGTGGAAGGAAGCAGCAGAAGTACAAGGTAGTATTATTTTCTGGGTCTGCTTGGGCAGTTGCCATGAAGTTGCTGAGATGTGTAAGCATTTCAGGGCCTCGGGAACAAGTCCCAGGAACACCATGGTAAGGTAGTGTGTCAGGACTAGCTTGGGCTTCCGAGTCACTGGGGTGTGAGTTCAAAGGTCCGCTCAGCCACTTAGCAGCTTTGACAAACATCCTTGTCTCTTTGGGCCTCAGTCTCCTCATCTCTAAAATGGGAGGAATCCAGGGGCGCCTGGGTGGCTCAGTCGTTAAGCGTCTGCCTTCGGCTCAGGGCATGATCCTGGCGTTATGGGATCGAGCCCCACATCAGGCTCCTCTGCTGGAAGCCTGCTTCTTCCTCTCCCACTCCCCCTGCTTATGTTCCCTCTCTCGCTGGCTGTCTCTATCTCTGTCAAAATAAATAAATAAAATCTTTTAAAAAAAATAAATAATAAATAAATAAATAAATAAATAAATAAATAAAATGGGAGGAATCCCAACCACAGATGATTGTTTGGTTAATTATAAAATAATCCCTGGCACTCGTTGTTCTGAATTCTCTGGACCTTATCAGGACATCTCTTTGTGTCTCCACAAACTCTCTCCAAATAAGTGCAGAGGCCCTCATGACAACCTTCTGCAGCAGGGATGGGCTGAGCTTATTACCAAGCCCCTCCTCTGAGACAGGAAAGGGAGAGCCCAGGTGTTGGGCACAGGCCTTTCCCAGCATCCCCCAGCAGCCTGCAACGTGTGGGGCCAGGGCCCCAAGGCCAGGGCACTGGGTGAGGCCAGATGTGCCCTGGAGCCCTCTCCCCTCAGGAAGTGGTGCAGAGAGGCCCCTGAGTTCTGTACCCACGGTCCCAATCTCCGTAAGCCAAAACTCCCAGCCTGGCCAGCTGTCCAAAGGCAGCAGGCCCGAGCTCCCTTCTCTCTCGCCTGGTACGAAATAAAGGGCCTCAGTGAGCCTCCAGGCAAACGGTTCTTGGGGACAGTCTTCCTAGCCTGTTTTCACAGAGCAGGAAGGGACATGAAGATAGGGGCCATGGATGAACATGGAGAAGGTCTAAACCGGGGGAGTGGTGATGGGGTGGTAGTCGAGGCTGGTGAGGCCAAGGCTAGCCAGGAAGCTGACATCCATTCAGCAGAGGGTGTGAGAACCAGCCACAAACTGGCCCAGGCCTCATGCGGCTAACAGCAAAGCTGCTGAGCCAATCTGGCCAAGACTGTCTGAATTAGTCACCAGTTTTGACAAGGAGTTAAATCGGTTACATAACAGCCTCCCTCACCCTCCATTGGCTCTCCTGAGCTGGGCCCTCTCTCGGGTGAAGCATCTGTGTCCGGGAGGGTCACGTTCTAGCAACCCAGGGGCGAAGCTTCCCTCGCAAGCCTCCCCAGGCCTGCTCCAGCCCTGCAGGGCCAGAAGGAGGCGCCAGCTGTTCACCTCCTGTGTGAGCCTTTGCCACCCTGCCTCCAAAGCAACCCCACGCTAGTCTTGCAACCTTAGGACTCTGGGCGCTAGCAGGGAAAATGCCCCAGACGAGGAGTTAAATATGCTTCTCAGCTCCTGGAAGCTGAGTGGCTCTCTGAGCACTAAGGCCCACTTCTGCTGAATGTAGTGTAAGACATCATTATGATAATTATGATCAGTAAGCATTTAGGGAGCACTTTTGTTGTGGCCCTGTTCAAGGCGCTGTAGGGGCTACAAAGATGAATAAGACACACGTGTACGGCAGCAGAAGCAGCTTGGAATTAGAAAACCTTTCCTGCAGTGAGAAGGGCACTTTCACAAAGAGGAACAACACTGAGCAGCCAGCCCTGTTTCCTGCTGAGGGTCAGATTTAATCTCTAGGTAAGGGTTGGAGAAACCAGCCTTGACCTGAGAGACGCCCAGAACAGTGCAGGCTTCTGGCAGCCAGGTTTCGTTGCTGATTTACTCATCCGCTGCACAGCGCTGAGTGAAGAACAGTAAAGGTTTAACGATATTGATAATAGGTGGTGGTGACAATGACAATGAGGACGAGGATGAGAGACTACTGCTAGAGTATGTGTGTCCCCTTTTGGCCCCAAGCCCTTGGGACTTCAGCCCTTCCTTCCTCCCAATGGGCACTTCTGTTACACTCACTCGGTAATGAAAACAGGAGTAGAAGCCTGAGAAACATTTAAGAATCATTCATGCAGACCTTCTGACTCCAAGCAGGACTCAGCTAATTCATCCAGGAAGAGTCATCATTGCAGCAAAGGGGTGAACACAGGAGCCAGTGAGTGCAACAGGGGCTTTGGGGCCCATACGCCCTCTCCCAGTCCAAGTTCAGGGAAAGTCCCTAGCCCAGGCTTTTGGGAGACAGTGATAACACAAGGGCCACATTCCCTTCTCATCATCCTACCAGATTTGTGACCAAGAGCTGGAAGAGATCCCAGAGATCATCTAGTCCAGCCTTCCCATTGTACAGATGAGAACACTGAGGCCCAGAGAAGAGAAATGACTCACCCACCGCCACACAGCAGAGCTAGAACTCAAACGGCCATCTCCTTTTATTAGCCTGTCAAAACCAGACAGAAAGAGGTGATGGAGGGAGTGGATGTGGGGAAATTACCAGCCTTCTCCACCTGCAGAGGTCCACGTGACCCATAATTCCTGCCTCTCTGGCTTGATAACAGGCAGCTCACAGCTTTGCACAGAGGGCTGCCCCAAGGAGGACGTGCAAATGGCCATGATGCCAAGTCAGTCTGTACAGTTTCTAGAACAATGAGCCTTTCCCCTCTGCTCAGCTCCCTAGAAAAGAGCTAAAAGGGTAAACTACCCTCAGGCCTACAGGCAAATTCCTGATGAGAATGCTGATCCAGCTTCTATCTCCCAAGGATCTCTCTGGGTGACTACTTGGGATGAGCTTTCCCAGCAATATTTGAAACCAATTAGAGAAAATTAAGGGATTAAATAGGAAACCTCGTGTCAGTTTAGGCTACAAAATCATTCACTCATTCAACAAACTTCCACAGAGTGTCTACTCCACAAGGATTCCATGATGAAGGAGATAAGGTCTCTTCTTAGTACGCCCATAGCCTAGTAGGTAAGAAAGAGGAGCAGCTGCCTCAGGGACTTGAATCGGTACAAAGCAAGACACTTGGGGAGCCCCGAGGAGGGAAGACCATCTGGAGTGGGGAGGCGAGGGCTGGGGCAGCTGCACGGAGGGGGAGGCACCAGACCGTGGGCACTTGAGAGCCCCTGCAAAGCCAGAAGCCCATCCTGAGCAGATGCAGATTGATCCATTTGCTTTCATTTTTCACTTTGTCCTTTGTCCCTCCTCTTCCCCAGAGTTCAGAGACATTCTTTTTTTCATGCGAATGTACCCTGTCAGCCACCCCTAGCTCAGCCTCTGTCTTCCGACTTTCCATTGTTCTCCCCATTTGGGACCCAAACCCAGCCTCCGACCTATCGATGAACAGGTAGACGTGGCATAGAGGTTGTGGAGCGGGGCCCCACCAGCCTCACCCTGGACAGATGTGCTCTGTTCCCCACACAGCTGTCTGGGCAGCCCATCTGTGCTCACTTCCTGCCTCCCGGCTCCAGCCCCTCACGCCTCCCACGCTGGGGCGGGGAAGTCTGGTCCAAAAGCCAGTGTTGAGGCCAGGCCACCAGCCAGCACAGCAAAGCCCATAGCCCGGGACCCTGGCTCCCGCCCTCCACCCTCCACCCTCCACCCTCCCCCCCCCAAGGAATGGCGGCCTAGGAAGTACTTCAGCAAGGTAGCCACTGTGGCGGGCTCTGCCTTGGAGTTTAACCTCAGCCTGTTGGCAGCTGCAGGAGCTACCCAGCTCTCAAGTTCTCCCAGCCATCGTTTGTCCACATGAAGCACACCAGCGTCATCACTGATCTCATGTCAGTACTTTGTTCAAGCTAAGAAGTCTGCTTTGCTCTGGTCAGGTGTCTCCAAAGGAAGAAAAAATTATTTGCAGAAAGAGTTTAATGCAAAAAGATGTCCCAGTGAAAAATCCATCCCAATGTCTTTTACTCATTGACTCCTCTTTGAAGTCTTTGTGGTGCCCCCAGTTTCAATGCTGGGAGCCGGGAGGAAACAGGAAATCGCTGGAGGAAGCCACTTCTCTGGAAACCTGAATGTTTCTGGGATGCTCACGGCTCCCTCCTGCCTCCTGAGCAGGATGTCTCTTTCTCTGGGACTACAGTGATGGTGCAGGCAGCTCTGGAGCTCCCACGGGCTGAACACTCCTTAACGGAAGGAACTGTAGCCCTGTGGCCCCCAGCCTGGCTCTGTGCACGGGAGTCACCGAATAAGAGTGTGCTGAACTGGGCTGCCAGGCTACTCCCTGACCACACGCATGTGTCAAACAGGCAAGTGAGGACTCTGATTGACCCTCTTCGGTTTGCTCTTAGGAAACTCAAATCAGGCAATCAGGAAAGTAGAGGCATAGAAGTGATATGTCTCCATGATGGAGAATGGGGATGGAGAATGCTGGAAAAATGGGAAATTTCAGTGTAAATTAACAGGTATCGCCTACTCAACCCAGAGCCTTCACTTAGTATTGGGTCCTGGTGCATTGGGAGTTAGGCAGAAACCTGATAAATTTCTACCTTCTCCTGGAAACAGAAATGTTTTAGGAATGTGTGCAAACCCCAGAATTCTACATCTCCTGAACAGTGGGTTTGGCCTGGGTGGCAGTTGGCTTCTCCAGGCAGAAATGAGCCCCAGAACAAGAGCTGGTGCCAAGAACAAGAGCACAGAGCTAGCCCAGCCTTTCCAGTTGCAAGAAGCTATTGCCTTCCTTGACCATCATTTGTAAATAAGGGGAAATTCCAATTCACCCACTCTTTCCCACCACATCCTCAGACAATGTATATGACTTTAGGTGAGGGGCAGTGCTGGTCTTTCTGCCAGGCTGGAAACCCATGAGCCATGGGTGTTGATTCTGGTTTTTTAACTGTTCCCTTAAGATGAGCTGCCTCAGGGTGACCAGACAACCGTAGACTTAGGTTACTTGATTTTCAAAGTGTTTTGCTAAATATCTAAAATAGAAAATTTCTTTTACAAAGATATCCATGTCACCATTTTTCCACTTTACAAATCTGGCCACCATAACCGTGATGGAGTCCCTGAGATTCAGGTCCCAGCCTGAAAACTCTGATCACTCGAAAAGTCTGAGCCTAGTGTAACAGAGAGAGAAGATGGAT
Organism: Ursus maritimus; assembly: GCF_017311325.1. Taxonomy (NCBI): domain Eukaryota; kingdom Metazoa; phylum Chordata; class Mammalia; order Carnivora; family Ursidae; genus Ursus; species Ursus maritimus. The sequence goes on from NW_024423453.1 coordinate 70,313,375, forward strand.
AGAGATAGAGGCGTAAATGTCTGATGGTAGGAGAGATGGCTGACAGCTGGGTGGGAAGACAGGCTGCTGAGCCAGGGCAGGCAAAGAGGCCAGGAGCCCCATGCTTATCCTGGGCCTTTGAGGTGAGCTCTCAGCCAAAGGAGGCACTCTTTTGTTTTAAGAATGGTAATATGTGCTCCTGTGGCTTCAAACAAGAGAAACCCCAAGTTTTCTTTAAATACAAATACACACACACACACACACACAGATTTAAGAGAAAGGGAAAACCCATATTCACCTGGATCCTTCCATTAGTTCATCATGATAGGGAAGCCTAGGATTGCACAGATGTTGCTGGGTTTCAGACCCAAGTTCCCCAAGGCAGCTGGGGCTTGGAGGGAAGGGAGAGGGCTTCATTCTGACGACTCCACAGGAGTTGCAAGTTGTCTGTGGGTCCTCAGAAATCCCCAGGCCTCACACGGCATCATAGCATCTCTAGGCGTCTGAGTTGGGGACCCCAGCCTTTGCCCTCCTAATCTTGGGATTTTAGCTCAGGGTGGCCACCCCGGCCCACCTGAAGCCTATCTAGAAGCAAACGGCTTGACCCTGGAGCCCCCAAAGCACAGATTCCCTGGGACAGATTTCACAACCCAGCGCGGAGTTTTACTACAAGTTTCAGACAAAGAAGGTGTGTCGGAGTTGAGAGCATGCTTCTGCCCGCTGCGTGGGTGTCAAGTTCAATACCTTCTTGTCAACACTTGAATGTGTTGAACATCACTCACAAGGGCATTCTTTAAGAAACCTATTAACTTAATTACCCAGGCCTTTCCACCCCCCCCCCCATCCATGCATCTCATATAAAAGTTTGGCTTTCTTCCTTTCTGAGATATTTTTGATGTAACTTCTCTCCCCTTGGCACAATACCGTCTTGTTTATTTCTCTAGCAGATAGTCAGGGTGGCTGCCACTGTGCAGACTGAGTCCTTTACTCAGGTCTTAGCCCTGAGGGAAGCTGAGAGAGCAAGGTGTGACCCTGGCAGGTGAGGGGGGGCTGGTCATCCGGCATCCTCCTTTCTGACTGCCCAGCAGGAGTGGAAACCTCGAGGGCAACAGCAGTGAAGGGTAAACCCAGCTCTTACAAAGAATGCCCCTCCTTCCTACAGAAGGTGAGGGAGGAGTCACCCCGAGACACAGGTCAATCAACAAGCATTGGTTAAACACCGGCCCTGTGCCCAGAACCATCTCCCTGGATTTTAGAAGAGAAAATGCTGCCCAGATAAATTTTTCCAAATGCCAGCCCCATGCACATCCAAGCCCCTGAGAAAGTAAAAGAATTAATTTGTTATAAATTATCTCACACTGGGAATCCGGAGAACTAGGTTCCAGACCCAAGCTGCCTGTAAGGACCCTCAATTGGTTTCTCAGTAGAATGTGGAAAGAGGACCTCACTGAAGGATCTCCCTTTAGAAGGACCCCCCTTTAGAATTCACCCGTGGCTCATCTGTGCTTCCACAGCTACCTAGAGCTGCCCACCTATATGGGGACTTGGCTCAATGGCAGGGAAGGAGTGGCAATGTTCAGACAGAGGCAAATGGGGACCATCTCAGAGATCCATACGCTGTGTTTGGTGGCCATGCCCTGGATGATGACTCCCCTTTCCAGGGAGGGAGGAGGTGGATAGAGGCAGGGGCTGGGGCGGGCATGGCTGCCGGCTCTAGCAGGGTAGTGGAGGTCATGAGCCTGGGGAAGGTAGCTGTGCTCCGAGGGCTGACATTACATAGAGGGGCCCTCTTGCCCACAGACCTAAAGCAAGAAGACCTACGTAGAGGCCCACAGAGATATGTGGGGGAGGTGCCAACCAGCCAGACCTCTTCGTATTGTGGGAAATCTGGACTGCCAGCTATGAAAAAGGAGGAACACACCCCACAGCTTTCTTGCCAAAACCATGCATAACCAAAAAGCAGTTTGCAGATCTTTCTAACCATCCTCACTCTTTTTCCTATTTCCAGGAAGTAAAAACCTTGGAGCAAATTCAGAAACTGTAACAGGACTGTGTCAGATCCCCCCTTCTGTACCCACACCTTTCTCAGTTCCCTGAACACAGACTGATGTCTCCCCAATCCCCACAATGTTACCCCCCCTGCCAAACTCTCAGTGGACCAGTGTAGGTCCACAGAGCCCAGAGGCTCTGATGTGGTGAGGCCCCTGTGTGGAATTACAGAGTTAGAAGGGACCCAACAGGTCATCTGGTCCCAGTTCCCTGGCTCCAAGCAGATCTGCTTCTGAATCATTCACTTGTCATGGCCTCTCTGTTCTCCTAGAGTGTACAGTGATGGCAAAGAAAGGTCTGGTCTGCAGTCAGAGCCTCATAGCTGCCCCATCAGGGAGGGTTCTCTTTTCCCAGGAAGCTCTTACTTATTGGGAACCCCAAGACTACCTGAAGTTGTTCCCACCCACTTCTCTGACTCAGGGCTGATTAAAGCCTGGTGACCTGATTCAACCACCCATGTCTTCACTCACCCCCAGCGACCACCACCATCTGTGTGCCGTTTAGTACAGACCAATGGTCAGAGAGGGGAGAGCTAGCAGAGGCCGAGCATTTGACCTCAAGCACCTAAAGGTTAGAAACTTTGAATCACAAGCCCTCAGCGCCCTCTCCGCCAAGGCATCCAGCGTGAAGTTTCGCTCTGATGCAACTCTCCATCAGGCGGGTTCTGTGACCCAGGAACCCCCGAGGCTTAGATACCTTCTGGAGCAAAAGAGAAGGCATCCTCTTCTCTTTACACTGTGGCCACATCCCATCACATACTGGCTGGCGGGCTTCTCTCCCCTGCCCTCAGAGGGCTCCTCTCAGTGGTCCCTCCGGCCACAGCCCTAGGCTTGGAGCCTCCATCACACCCAGGGAGCCTGAGAACAGCCCTGTCTCGAGGGATTCCCACCCCCTTCTCTCCAGATGTGGGGAGATCTGCTGCAGCAGGAGCTTGGAGGGAGGGCAAAGCAGCAAAGGCTAATTTATCTTCCTTCCACACACCTCCCTACTCAGTGTATCCACGTGTGTGTGTGTGTGTGTGTGTGTGTGTGTGTGTGTGCATGAGTGTCCAAGTCCTTCAAGCTGACTAAGAGTCTCAGCATTGCATAAGCCAGGGCCCAAGTCCAGGCAAAGCCCCTTCCCCTCCCCCCACCCAAACCGGGACGGACACCCCCTCTAATGCCAGGGCCAGCAGCACTGTGGGAGAGCGTGCACGCGGCCTGGGGCTTCTGCACCACAGTGCCATTGTGCACACACACTCGCACATTCCCTGAGAAAGCCCCTGGGGCCTCTGTGGGAAGACTTTCCGGGAGACTTTTATGGCAGAAGAGGAAGTCTGGGGCATCTCTGGAACAGCCTGGGCCAGGGAGCAGGCAAACGCCTGCCAGGAGTGGAGTCAGGCTGCAAACTTCCCTTCATTGTGGAGCCTTTAACCCCCTACCTAGTCCCAGGCCGTTCAATCAGGCAGGGTCAGACTGCGAAGCAGGGTCCCCAGGGTCTCACTGCTGTCCCTCACAGCCCCCTCCTCCATGTATGCACACATGTATGGGTATGCTAATGTACATATGTATAGGTGCACGCCATGCACTCACGCGTGCACACACACACACACACACCACCTGCACTGCTGCTCACACTGACTCACCCAGATCTGATGATAGGAGGTTCCTGCCCAAAAGCAGCAGGGAACTTAAAGCTGGAAGGGAACCTTGGAGCTTGGGCACCTTCCTCAAGAAATTATCCTCATTATGTTACCAAAGAGGCCACTGACGCTCACAGATCCGGCGCCCATGTTTACCCAACTCCAAGCCCAGAACCCAGGCCTCTGTGGCTTCTTACAGGACAGGAAACAGCACAGGAGGGAAGCCGTGTCCACACAAAGGCATTTAGCAGTGGGGCAGGGCTCAGACAAGGGTGGGCGGTGCCCCCAGGGACCTCCCAGGAGTCAAGCACTTGGCATCACTTAGAGCTCTGATGTCCCCTTCACTAGCCACTAGCCACGTGTACTTATTTAAATTAAAATTAATTAAAATTTAATAAAATGTCTAAAAATTCAACTCTACATAGCACTAGCTACATTTGAAGTGTTCAGAACCCATGTGTGGCTAGAGCTACGATACAGGACAGTGCGGATCTAGAACATTTCCATCACCGCAGCATGTTGTAATGGATGGACAGTGCTGATCAGGAGGAGGCAGAATGCCGAACCAGATGGTCTGAAGAAATCTGTTTCCTGGTGGAGGGCTGAGGTCCCTTTGGAAGGAAGGAGAAGAGAAGAGAGAGGAGGAGGGAGGAGAAGAGAGCAGAACAGAGCACTCAAGAGAAAGAGGCTGGAGAGAGGAGAGAGAACGGAGGAGGAGGCATAAGAAAGGAGGGGCAAGAAGGGAAGGGGAATCCTGTGGCTGTCCCTATGGTCGAGGTCTGACCAACTGTCCTAGTCCAGGGGGACTGACAAACTCCCCCCACCCTACTCCAGAAGGGCCAGAGAACAGAGTCACAGACCCCACAGCCAGGGGCCACAAACTGGGCATCTGATAGCTCTCCAGACCGAAAGAGCCCAACCCGTCCCCAAACTGAGGAGTCCTTATGCCCAGGACTGTCTCCATGTCCCTGGGTGGCTTCTGCACGCTGTGCAGGAAACAGCTGGACTGGCAGAGAGATTTCCCTGCCCCTTGCGCTGGGAGGGCACACCCCGAGGCCCTTTCACGCTTCATGGCAGCAAAAATGTCTCTTGGAAAAAAGAAGGCAGGAAGGTGAACCTAGTGAAATAAAAATGCTTCTCCTGCTACAGGTTGAGTGCATTTTTCAAACCAGGAGACAACACCTTCAACCAGGATTCAATTCCACAGATAATCCATTTTGTCACTTCCTCACACATTCTTCTAAGAGAACATTTGAGAGACCGTAGTGAGCCAGGCAAAGAGCATCCTGTCTGAAATCAGAAATACCTGCGTTTAATTCCCATTCTGCCGCCTAATGACCAGAACAAGTGGCTGCGCTCCCCCAGACTCGGTTTCCTGCTTAGCGGGGCCATTGGGATCATCCAGTGCTCTCATGGGTGTGGAGCCCATGGACAAGGGAGGCACTCATGTGTCAGTCCCTCCCCTCCTGCCCCAGGGACTTACTGTGCGTCTTCTGCCTGCCACCCAAGCAGGAGAGGAGGTATTGGACAAGATCCCCAGCGGAGCTCGAGGCCTGAGGGGAGGCAGCAGCTGCAGCCCTAGGCTGAGGGAGTGCTCACCACCACAGAGCCAAGCACAGTGTGCGGGAGGAAGCGCTAGGGGAAATGCAGGTGAGGAAGGCTTTACGGAGGAAGAGAAGGCTGAGCTGGGCTGGAAAGAGAAAGAGAATCCGAGGAGGGCATCTGAGACTGAGAAAACACGTGAGCCACACTCATAAGGAACCTCAGCTCTCCCTGAGGAAGGCCCCAGCCTCAGATGGGAGAAGCCTCTAGCCACAGAGTCCAGGCCTTCTCTGCGTCACTTGGCCACCCCCTTGTCTCCAGCCCATGCCCCCTCTCCATGTCACTCTGGGTCCCTAAGTCAGGAGGGGCTGGGGAAAGTGGCCTGTCCCTGTCTGAACAGCTTCCCACCCGCAGGTCTGGGTGTGATTCGGGAGAGATTTGGGGAGATCCAGACTGGTCCTTCAGCCAAATGTAAGCACATCCAGGGTCACCCGAGAAATTCCAGCGAAGGGGAAAGAAATCATCTCTTCTCCTCACAACCAATGTCCTTAACACAGCCCCCTTTGTTATGAGGTGTAGGCAAAAGAACAGTGGACTATGAGTCAGGAGGTTCAGAGCATGGGCCAGGACACCTGGACTGCTTTCCCCGCTCTGCCGCCGGCTGGGACTGTCATCTCAGGCAAGTCACTTAACCTCTCAAGGGCTTGCGTTCCCCACCTGCAAACTGGGCGTGACCCTCTCTGCCCCTTCTGCCTCCTTGTAAAGGACGACTAGATGATACAGTGGCACAGAAGTGCCTAAAATGCCTCAAGAGGGGAGAGTGCCTGACACACGTCCAGAATCGTGGTTGTTACTCTAACAACCATGACACCACCTCCGAGTGACTCACCTTAGCTGTTAACTCCCCACTTTCCCTGGCCAAGGACTTGAGACCTGTGCCTCTGTATGTTCCTTCTCTACCAGAGAGAAGGCGCCCCTAGCTGAGGAGCTAAGTGGGACCTGGGAGCAGTGCTTTTCCTGCCCTGCATCGTGAAGGGGCAGTTGTTTCTGAGGGAAGGGAATGTGAAAAATGGGATACAAGCAAGGGGCACAGGAACCTACAGTCTTGGGATCGTCTGCCCTCCACTGACCCCAATTATCTGCAGATGGCCTGGAGGCAGGGCTGGGCCAGTGCCCAGATGGGAACACTGAGGCTGCAGGCTGACTCATTCATGAGTGTCTTGCCACGGGCAGACCCTGTCATGGTGGCCTGTGGCTTCTGCACAGGCTCAGAAGACCATGGTGTGAGACAGTCCCATAGCTCTGGGGAAAGCCAATTGGGCTGTCTCCATCCTCACCCATTCCACCTCCCTCCAATGCCGCCCATCACCAGGACCCCCTGAGGACGCCCCCTCCCGGGGCTTGTCCATGGGAAGTGGACTGGTTTATTTATTTCCTCTTACACAGTTCATCCCAAACGATGCCATGTTCCCCCTGACCAATTTCTACAATCGAATTTGGGAGAGGTGGGGAACTTGGAACAACTCGAGTCTCTCATGGAGATGATCCTGGGAACACAGGGGCAAGTATCTCTTTAAAAATACTCCCTGCATAGCAGGTCACACTGGCCTGCAGCCACAACACCCGGGGCTGTGATCTCACCAAGCTCCAGGAAGCCAAACAGGGTCAGGCTTGGCTAGTCCCTGAGCGGGAGACCTCCCAAGCAAAACACAGGTGTTGCTGGTGAGTCAGCAGGCCGAGCCCCTCCCTCTGCGAGTCTAGCTCTTCTCAGGTGTTGGATGATTCTGTGAGCTCCTATCAGTACCTGGGCAGGAGGGGGCGTGGTGCAGGCAACGGGTACTAAATGCTCTTTCTCTGCGCCACGTGTTACAAGTGTCGACACCATTCTGAAGAATCAGGGCATACATGCTTCCTCCCTCACCAACCCCTGCCCACTTCCTAAGCTTGGTCAGCCATCGACCTAAATTCCCCACAGCTGTTTCAAACAGATAAGGGATGGGAAAGGAGAAGGCAGCCTCCAAGGGGCCTCAGGCTCAGGAACAACTGGCCCCCACCCCAAACAGCTGGGGTCTGTGGCTGCCACCAGGCTCTGGGCCTCAGCCCTCAGGATGGTCCCTTCTGGTTTGGGAATGGGTGAGGATGAAAGGGGTCCATGAAATAAGGGCGGTCATTAGCCTGTTTTATGAGTACAGAGATATTCATTACACACCAACCCCGTCATTAGAGGCTGTGGCAGGAGAGAGCTCAGGGCCCCTTCTTTATTGCAGTAAAAACTGAGGGGTTTCTCCCCCAAATGGAGCTCTGCTTCTGCTTCCCAGCAAGGGGTCCTGCCCAAGAGAAGGTCAATAACCTCCATTATGCCCAGCCCGATTCACTCCCTCTCCTGCTCCTCCATCCCTCGAGGGAAGGGTCCAGCAACTCAAGGAGGTGATAGGGGCCTGGGGATGAGGAGGCTTGAGAGAGCCCAGGTGTAGAAATTGGGGCCTTTCCGTCCCAGCACGCAGTTCTTCCTCCCCTTTCCCTGTCAAGTACCACTATCAGGTGGAGAATCTGCCAGCTTCTTCCAGGAAGCCGTCCCTGCCCTCTGTAAGTCCTCTTCTTAGCATGCATCCCATCTGTAATTACCCCCTTCACTCAGCCTTCCTGCCAGACTGTAAATCACCCGCACACCTGTACCGCACTTGGCACCTAGCAGGAGCTCAGTAAATGTGGGCTGCGTTGACATCAGCAGGGAGCCAGGGCAGGTGACCTGGCAGAGAAAGAGGGAGTCTCTGTAGCCCCATCCTTCTCTCTCTCTGCCTTTTCCCACAGTGGGAATGATCTGAGGAACCGCTGCTTTCTTAAGGCCGCACTCGGCGAGAAACTGAAAAACAAACCGTTGTCTAGACAGTGCCCCCACTTACCTCCTAAATGTAACCCCTTTCCACAAATCCCACTGAGCACCTGCTTGCATCTTTCCTTGCCATCTGCCCCGTTCCTATAGGGGAGCACCCAGTGAGAGAGTCCAGCAGGACCGAGCCCACTCCTGCAGGGCCAGCCCTTCATGCATGACAGGACCGCAGGCTGGGGGCTGGTGCGAGCAAGGGCTGGGGACTTGCCCTCTTCCCCATTATGGCTGGAATAGGTTTATTACCACGCAGTGGTAATAGGTTGGAGCCCACCCTGCTGGCGCAGGCCGTGGAGGCGGAATGGAGCGTGGCCAGACCCCACAGAGAGGAGGCAGATTAATCAGCTGTCATTTGCGTTCATTAAAGACCCCTTGCTTGTGTGCTGCAGCCTCAGATGCCGGGGCGATTGACTGCTCACAACAAAAAGTTCTGGGGAGAAGTTTGTCTCGGTTCCCCGTGGCCTAGCCTGGGGATTGGACTGGCAGCCTAGAATCCCAGACTCCTTGGGTGGAAGGCCTCTGAGGTCCAGCCACGGGTGGGGGATTGGAAGGGGACCCACTGAGCCCCAGATTGGGAAGCTTGGGGAGTCAGCAGCCATGGAGGACCCTTGACCCTCTTTGGGATTCTTCCCTGCTGTCACCCGTCCCCTTTCCTCCCATCTCCCCAGGGCCCTGGGCACTGTCACCTGGAACTGCTGGGCCCTCCTCAAAGTTGTGCAAAGACTCATTTCAACATACTTGGAGACTGCTGATGATCCCCATAGGGCGGGAAGCCAAGCACTACATCTGCCCCAAGCCCAGCTCACAGCCCGTCTGTCTTCCCACCAGACTGTGGGGCTCAGCCGAGAGGACCCTCCACACATGAGCACCACTAGAGGGGCAGCATGGGGACCCAGGTGCCACGGACCCTGCGGGAGAGGGCCGTAGACTCCCTTCCACTCCCCGGGGTTATGTCAGTCCCCACACATTCCAGAGACAGACCAACTGTGAGGTCAGGGTGTTCACTGAGCTCAGTCTCGGTTGTTTTTTCATTGTAATTGCCAAGCTCCCCAGATTGGCATTTGCCTGCCAGGCACTGTAAAAGGTGACACAAGAGAATGAGAGCAAGCCCTGGGCCTGGCAGGCCCCCGGTGGGCCACATGCACTGTTCCCTTGGCCCAGACAAACGAGCCTGGCCTGACCCAGGCAGGCAAGGGCGCAAAGGCCCACCGTGGGGCCCGGGCATGGCCAAAGAATGACAGGGCAGACTGGCAGCTCGCCAGGGATGACAGCTTTACCCGAGCATCTCTGAGGGAGGAAGGCTGAGGAAGTCCCTTAGCAGCAGACCTCCTGTTAGGACCAGGGCCCTAGAGCAGACCCTGACCCACAAACTGAGGCAGCCTCACGCAGCTCCCCCCTCTTTGGTCTGCAGACTACAAGGAAGAGCAATGCTCTCTTGCTTCTTGTTCCACTGGAGGTCCCTGAACACCCGGGAAATAAATGTCCCCCAAATAGGGTCAGGAGTAAGGAGCATGATCAGGGGAGGAGATGTGCCTGGTGTCTCGCATTCCTGGCTGAGCCCTGCCCCCTCCAGTCCGCGCATCTCCTCTGACCGCCCAGGAGCCCGACCAGTCCAAATAATCTGACTTGAGATCTGGGGCCACTTCAGGACCAATCAGTCCTGCCCGAGAAGGGGGATTGCAAGAGCTCCAGAGCCTGAAAGAGACCTGTCAGAGACAAGACCTCGGACGGTTCCCCCCACTGCTGCCCCAAGGTCTGATGAGGAGGGAAAGTGTGTAGGCAGGTCTGAGAGCAGGAGTCTGGGGCAGGGCTTCTCGGACTTTCGGTCTTTCATGTGCAGATGAATCACCGCAGGTTCTTGTTAAAAAGAAGATTCTGATTCACAGGTCTGGGGTGGAGCCCGAGATTCTGCATTTCTGACAAGCTCCCAGGTGATGCTCTTGCTGTTCTGAGTAGCGAGGGGCTAGGGGACCAGGGCCAAGTTCACTGTCAGCCCCTGTGAAAGAGCAAGATGTGATTTGAATGAGATTTAACGGTTTCTACTTACTATCGCATTTCCTAATGAGTACAGGGTTTCACAGAACTTCCCCGGGTCTCGCCAGCATCTTTTCTTCTTTCATCTCAAAACCTGATCCCCAAGCTTTCTTCCAGGAAGTCCTTCTGTCTGTCCCTCCCTTCCTTCTCACCCTCCTTCCTTCCTTCCCTCCTTTCTTCTTCCTCACAAGGTAGCCCCAGGCCTGGGCCCTCTGGTGAGGAAGGAGAGAGGGGGCCCAAAAGTACAGATTATGCTTCATCTCCCACTAGAGCTGAGCATGGAAGCCTAAAGTAGGACAGAGGAGGAAGAGAAAGCAGAGAACAGAGCCCGGGAGCCTGACTCCCACCACTGCCACCCACCTTTCCCCAGGAGGCCAGAGGGCTCATGATTGCTGGGCAACCCCCACCCCCTACTCCACGCTCCCAGGCCCCCAGCCTTGTGGGCTGCTTCTCTAGAACTACCGGCATGTCTTAGGCGGCACATGGGGAGTGCAGCAAGGCCCAGAGGCAGCTGGCTGGTTCCTGGTTGGCAGTTGAGAACAGGATGGGATAGGGTCAAGGGTGGTGAGAACCTCTTAGACTGAAAGAGGAGATGGAGGGATTAGTAGAACCAGGAGCAGGTGGAGAAGCTGAGCCAGGCACTGTGAGTAGCCTCCCAGCAGTTGGTGAAGGTGGTCCCCACTCCACAGAACCTGGGGGAGGGGGGTGCCATGAAGCTCTCACAGCCACCCTGGAGAGGTCCAGACACCAGTGCTGCAATCATCCACAAGCCCTGGGGTATCATCCCCAGGCCAGATGGGTGCTAAGGGGCTGCTGGGCCCCCTCTGTCCAGCTGGAGCTGGGAAGCAAAGGTCTGGCCGCCACCCCCCCCCAGTTTGTTGCCCTCCCCAGTGCCTCCTGTCCCCCTCCTGGGGTTGCAGCCACCCAGCCAGAAAGACTGGATGCTGGAGATGAGAGATGGGAGCCATAGATAAGTGCTGGGCCTGAGGAGGTAGCCCTGCAGCTCCCTCCCTCTGGAGGTTGCAGTTTCCCAAGCCCTGTTTGTGTGGGGGATTAACTAGAGCCCTTTCCCAATTGTTCTGCCTCTGTGCTGCACGGAGAGGGGAGCAGGCCAACCCCAGCTCCTCACTCCAGCGGTGGGAGGGCAGGGCTGGTGCCCCCACCCCATTAACCACCTCTCCCACTAGGGCTCCCCTTCCCTCCCCCATCCCCACCCCATGGGCTCTCACAGGGGAGAAGAACAGCTCAGTTCTTACTCACAAAACAACAGTCCTAATCAGTCATCTCTGTGTCCTGGGCTCCTGCCAGGGGCCTGGAGATTCCCACACCCCCTGGTCCTAATCCCGCAGTCCAAGCTTTAGCCTCACCCCCGGCCCCTTCCGAATGGCCCATCACCCTGGTCTTCCTATCATACTCAGCCCCTGATGTGCACACCAGTGCAAGGCAGCCTGGGAGAGGGAGTGTGTGTGAGCACATGTCTGTGAGTGTGTGTGTGCGCTTTGTGAGTATGTATGTGTGACTGTGTACAACTATGTATAATGTGAGTACGTGTATGTGTGCATGTGTGTGCATCTATAGGATTGTGAGTGTGCATTTGAGTGTGTTGTGTGTGAATATGTGAATATATATGTGTGTAAGCATGTGTATGTATATGTGAGTACATACTGTATGAGCATATTGTGTCTGAGTGTGCATATGTGAGATACGTGTGTGCGCATAAGCACTCTGTATATGTGTATGAGTGTGAACATATTATACATATGTGAATGTGTGAGACTGTGAGCTTAAGGGCACAGGTGCAGAGAGTTGTGTATCAGCATGCACGTGAGCATGCACGTGTGTGTGAATGTGCATGTGTGTGAGCCTGTGTATGTGACTGTGTAGACACGTGTATGTGTGTGCATGTGTGTGGGTGCATGTGCATAAGTAAGCATGACAGCTATGTGCGTGTGAATGTGTATGTGCGAGTAAGCATGTTGTATTTATATGTGAGCATGTGTGTGGCTGTGAACATGTATATATGTGAGTGTGTGAGGGTATGTGTGGGCACGTGTGCCCAAGTATGTGAGTGGGGGGATGTGTGAACATATTGAGTGGGCATGTAAGTAGTGTGTGTACACAAATGGGGGGCCATGAGTGTGTGAACGTGGGTGTGTGTGAGTGAGTGTGACTCACTGTTCTCCCCTTCTCTAACTCTCACCCTGCCACCCCCAGAATCCCCCAGACCCAGCCTGCGAATGATCTGAAGACTTTTCTTCCCTTCCTGCTCCCATGAAGGAGCCCAGCCCCTCCCCAGTTCCTGAGGCTCCTGGGCCGTGTCTCACCCCCTGCCACTCCCCTTCCTCCCCACCAGCTTTGGAAAAGTCTTGCCACTGTTTTGTTTCCATTGCTGCCATTGCCAAGCAGTCTCTGGCCCGGTTTCCACCTGACAGCAGAGCCCTGGCATCCTCCCACCTCCCTCATCCAGGATCCTCTGTCTGCCCCTGCGGCTGGACCCCCATCGGAGTCCCTCCTCCCCGACAGCTCTCTCTACTGTCCTTCGCTTTCTCTGTCCGTGAGTGTGTATGTCTCTGTGGGTGGAGGAAGAGACAGGAGCGAGGAGTGAAAGAAAGAAGGAGGCCGGGCTCAGATGGTGTCATTAAGAGATATTAATGCTCCTCATCAAAGCATATTAATAAACATTATGTGCCATGCGCTCATCGCACCCTGGGTGAGTGCAGACCCAGCAGGACGGGCCCACGTTCACAGCCGTTCACAGCCGAGTAACCTCCAAGCCCACGGCACAGCCATTAGCCTCATGAGGTTGACCCTGCCAGGAGACTTCTCAGGACTGCCACGGCAAGAGGGGGCTGGCAGGATGGGTTCCCCATCTCCTCCCCACCCTGCCCCATTCCTCCCACCTTTCCCTCCAGTGGGCAGCCCAGGGAAGGGGAACCACAATGACCCTTGTGCTGGGACAGCACTGTAGGACTTGAGAATATTCCTCTTCCTAATTTCATCTTTACAACAGCCCCATGGGGAAACCAGGGCAGGCATCATCATCATTGCCACTTCATAGGTACAGAAGCAGAGACACTGAGAAAGTAAGTGTCTTGCTCACAGTCATGTAGCTGATTGGTAATGACATTGGACTGAAGCCCACTTTGCCCTTTTGGACAGCTGTGTGAACAGCACGGTCACTAATGCAGTGGGGCTGCTTTTAACTGGATGGCACCACTTCCCCAGTTCCCACAGCTGCCAAAAATCAGACCCCGAAGAACAACTCCTTCAGCAGGGTGGGTGGCCTCTGTCCTCCAAGGGGTGGGTCTCTTGAGGGTCAGTGCTCCTTAGTCAGCANNAATGTCCGGGGAGGCGGGGACCAAGGGAGCGAACTTGTATAGAGATGCTGGCAGAATGCCTAGGCGTTGCAGGCACCCGGAAAGAGGTGTTTCCCTTTCTTGATGTGGTGACCACGACCACATAAATATTAAATTATTAGCTCCTAAGGAGGTTTGAGCAGGCAGAAGGCCAAATGGCCCGTTCGTTTTATTTGTTTTTCAGCATTACACTCCGGTGTTGTAGCAGGGTGTAAAATTGGTTCTTCACTGGGTCAACCACAGTGGTGTTTAAAATTACATAAGGTAGTCTCCGTGTTTGTGTTTAAGAAGATAAGAACTAGTGTTTAGTAAGATCACTAGCCAAAATAGTCAAGACGAAAGGGGTTGTGGAGCTAAAAGTGTAAGATTCAAGAGATCAAGGAAGTGTGCTTACGAAGAATAGCCAACTCGCCACATGCTTCCAGATAACTGAAGCGTTCCAGAGACCTGTTGTTGATTCTGAGAGCCCCGGCTTCTGTTCTGTGTGTCTAGAAATGGCAGTCTGTAGTCTCAACTCACATTGATGGATAATAATTATATTTAGCTATCAACTCTTGATACTTGCTCTCAAACTATCTTAATATATCTTATCTGTTTCTAAGTGGAACAGGTTCAGTAAGACCATATGTTGTGTTCTTTATTCCGTTTTCCTTCCCACTCCCACTCACTAACCCTGCCCTGGAGCTGCTTGACCTGTGACAGGCAAGGGTCAAAGAGCAGTGGCTCCGCCTTCTCCTGAGGTGCAAACCAGTCTGTGAGCCTTCGACACCGACACCGAGAGCAACTCAGGCAAGTTTCCCCAAGCAGGAGGTCAGAGGGGAGGCCAGCTAATGCAGGCCCCAGGGGGGCCCAAGGCTCAGAGCTAGCACCTGCGTGACAAGAAGCCTTGGGACCCAGATGCAAGGAAGGGAGCCATGGTGTTCTCAGAGCAGTTATCTCTACACAGAATGATCCAGGGGATTCTTTTTCTTTCTGGTTGTTTGTTTGTTTTCTGTGTTTTCAAACTTTTCTGCCATGAGCATATAGTACTTTAATGATCTGAAATGAAGTTATCATTTGTACAGGGAGGCGTTTGGGTTTGGGGAACCCAGACTCACCTGCTCTGATTGAGGCCATGGTGATGGAGTCCTGCTCCACGCAGCTCTGACCTGCCGCCTGGGCCGTGCTCCAAGGCCTGGCCCTGCCCAGACACTTTCTTGACCAGAGGCCCCTCTGATGACTCTCTTGGGTACACGGCTGCTGAGCATATGGAAGTCTTGCCTGGGGTCTGTGGACCCAAAGTGTAGGTTGCTGGTGGCTTTGATTGTCAGAAGCATCGCCTGCCATTCGAACCCAACCCTCACTTACATTTCCAGCCTTATCTTGAGCTTTCTTCCAGACCCACGCGCTCTTTCACACATTGTTTGCATATTTATACATTGCTAATGCAGTTCCCTCAAATTATGCTGCCCCTGCCCTATCTGATGCACTGGAAAGCTAAAAAACTCCTACACATCCTTCAAGGCCCAGATAGCATATAGCCTCCTCTCCACAGCTTTTCCTGCTCACTGCCCCCAAGCGGGTACAACTTCTGTTCTCTGTGCTCTTCCAGCACTTCCTGTAGACTTCAATTATTGAGGCCTATAATAGAGTTATTTCTTTGTCGATTGATCTACCACACTGGACCATGAGTTCCTCAACACCATGAACTGTGCCTCATTCATATTTCTGTCTCCAACCCAGGGCTTCTCATTCATTGACTCATTTATCTACCCATCTCCCAAGCCATCATTCCTCAGGGCCACCTCTATGCTAGATATTATCACATACACACAGGTGCAAGACAGCGTGACTTATTTGGAAACCACATGTACTTCCACACGGCCTAGAACAAAGGGTCTGGACAGCCTGTATTTGTGAAGTTGCAGACAGTCTTGACCTTGGCCTTGGGAAATCTTGCCTCTTAACCCAGTGTCATGAGGAATGGTGAAGCCCTGGGTGAAGCTCCTCTCTCTCATCCAGGTAACCACTTAGTTACAAGGAGCAGCTACACCCCACCTCTCCCCATTTTGGCATCTGGAGACCCAGGGAGGTAACTGACCCCAGATCTGAAGCCAAACTAGGAGTCAAAACCCAGGGGTCTGTGCCAGTCACGGCCAAGACACCAAATCTTCAGGCTACCCACTGGCACTTTCTGAAGACTATTCAACCACCCAGCCCCACTGCCCATGAAGGTGCCAGGAAGAAGCCTATCGGGTCTTTGATGTTAACCCTTCTTGAGGGAAACTGGTGCACAAAATAATTGGCCATCTTACATCCTGGAGTCTAGAAGCACTTAGCTCCCAGGAGGGCTCAGGTGCGTGACTCCACTTCCCACGGACTCCATTTCACCTACCTCAGTGGCCGGCCCTCCTTTCCCTGGCCTTAGGGCAAAAAAAAAAACAGGCCACAGGATTAATTGATCACAGCCTTTCCCTTGAAGCAGGTACCGGTCTCCAGGGCTGGGTCCTCTCCAAGCGGGTGTTCGGCGGCCTGGCAGCCACAGGCCCTGGAGACCTCAGAGCCCGGGAGCTGTCAGTGCGTTCCACTTACTTACCCCTTCTTAATTGCAGAATACACGGACTGCTGGGGAGCACTCGGCAATCTTGTGCCTTTTCCTGGATCCTTTGCCACTTGGCAGCTTGCAGGCAGCTGTGCAAAACAGCAAGGAGCTTTCTCATTTGGTGCCAGTGTCAGAGAGCCTGGAACTCTGTTTCTGTTTTCCCTATTTTTCCCTCTCCCCCTCCCCCGCCCCGCCCCAACCAAGTGCTGTTTCATTCATGTCTCCCTTCACTCTCCCTTCTCCCCACAACATCTTTCTGTACCTCACCTTTCAAGTTCAGGACTCTTCTGACAGCCCTCCCCATCCCTACCCCCCAGAGATCAAAAAGTGAAACCCCCCACTCTGACTGAGGTTTGCAGCCAGGCAGGAGAAGTGATTGAATCCTCCTGTCTAGATGGGAAGAAGTGGGTGAAGAGATTAAATCATCTCCGGCAGACTCCAGGAAATGTGCTGCTGACCCTCTACTCCAGGGGTCAGCGAGCCCGAGTACCTGGGGCCTTCACAAATGCCCAGGTGGGCGGACAGTTGCCTGTAGGTAATTGAAGGGGAATGAGGAAACTGGGCTGGCCTCCCTCCTGGGCCCAGCGCTGAGCCAGGCCCTTTCTCACCCACCTGACCTCAAAACCCAAATCTGGCCACCATGTCTCAAGAAGGCTTGACCTAAGTCTTCTCCCAAGGCTGGGGAAGGGGTCCCCCTGGACCCTCGATTCTCAGGAAAGGTAGCTTTCTGGCTGTGCCCGTGGATGAGAAACAAAGGCGAGAGGTGTCTTTCATCTAATTGGCTCATCTGTTTGTGGTACTCCAAAGCCTTAATGTATCAGGGACCTCTGGGACCCAGCCTGGGAGGGCAGAAGGAGCCACATCCAGTTAGCAGTGTGGTCCCATCAGGAGAGACTGGGACAGAGAGTCAGGAGGAGAGGCTTCTAGCCTCGGCATCGGGGCCAGCTACCTATCACACCTTAGACAAAGGCTTCATTCACCTCTCCCTCCTTCCCCAGATGTCTGTTGGACCCTTACTGTTTTAGTGTGGGTTGCCCCAAAGCAGAGCGCGAGACAAGGAGACTCGTGCAAGTAGTGAATTTTCAAAAGGACGTGAGGAAGCACTAGTAAGGGATCAGGTGAGACAGGAAGAATGAAGGCACTCAGTCAAGGCTCCTGAGCAAACAAGCTCCACTGTGGGTGCCTGGAGCCAGTAGGGAATATGCAGCTCCATCATCCCCCCCAGAGGTGGGGAGCTGGAGTATTTATGTGCCATTTTCCATCGGCCATTGGTTAGGAGCTGTTGCCAGAGGATGGTAACACCCCAGCATGTCACCCTATTGTGCAGGTGGTGAAGCAGGCTCTGGATGCCCGAGGGGACCCTGGGACCAGGAGAAGCAGATTGGAAGGAAAGCTGGAGAGCACCACAGTGGCAAGGGCCAGGGAATGAGCCAGGGCACTGGCAATGCCTACTACTCTGTGTGAAGCATCTTAAGGGCTACAAAGATGGGCAGGATGCTGTCCCTGCCCTTGAGAGGCTAAAGCTTCTCTGGGTTTCCTTCTAGTGAGTTGGGAGACTGAGCTCTGCCCTTCCCAAGCAAGGGCTGCTGTGAGATGGATGCATCGGTTAGAGCCCTGGAGAAGAAACACTGAAAGCTCATTGCGAATGTCAGTTAACAGTAGTGGAGAGCAGACCCTAGCTTCCAGCACTGTGCTTTCTACTTGACCAGACACCAGCTGATCAGAGCAAGTCTGGTGGGACAGTCTGTATCTACCCTGGACCAAGACAGGGGTCGCCATGACTCTCAGTCGAGTTTCGACTCCTCTTCAGCATCTCACATGCCAGGTCCAAACTAACTTGATAGAGAAGCTATGAGTTCTGAGGTTGGAGACAGCTGGAAAGGAAATCTCACATCTATAAAGCCAGAAATTCCTCCAAAGTGTTCATAGAGTCAAGCTCCTTCTCTGCAACTAGAATAATGCATGCCTCTTCCTATGCCAGACAGTCGTGTGCATTTCCTCCACATGCACACATGCATGCACTTACACATTGGGGACCAACTTGTAAGGAAAAGAAAAGACTATTCTTATATCCTGAGTGTTTAAGGGTCCTCCTGAGCAATCTTCCACCCCTCTTCTCCTCCCTTTGACAGAGGACGCTGATAAGGAAAAGAATGGCCTCCCCAAGGTCATCTAGTCTCTGACACTTAGAAGGGCCCTGAACATCCTCCCAAGCACACTGTCCTAACACCTCAGGTGTTCCTGTCCCAATATCCTGAAAAAGCCACCCTGGGCTTTTCAGTGCTCTTGAGGATCAGAAAGCCGACAATTTCTACACTGTTTGTAATTTCTATAATTATTTCCTTTTTTAACCTTAGCATTTAGACAAGCTCCTTCTGAAAATGTCAATCTGTCTTAGCTATAGTAAGGGAAAGGAGGTTTTGTCTGGGCTGGGCCCATCTTAAAGAGGAGCAGTATACCTGGGGGAGGGGAGAAGGCCAGGGAGGAGGGCTCTAGGTGAGGAAGCCAAGGTGTAAGAGAGCTCTCAGCAGCCCCTTCCCTGCTGCACGCCCTCTTTCCAAAACTCTTGTCTGCTCAGACATGACAGGTATGGTATCTGTCCCTCAAATGCTAGGTTCATTGCCCACCCTCAGGACCCTTCCGTGAGTCCTGTCTTCCTAGGAAGTGCTCAGAATCAGAGATTCCCCCCTCCCCACCAGAAATGTTCCAGAATCTCATCCATCCCCAGAGATTTCCAGCTTCCTAAGGTCATCTCAGGCTAAATGAGGTACTCTGATCCATGAAGACACTTTAGGAGAGCTCATGATTTCATATGGGGGTGGGGGGCTGGAAGCGGGGAACCGTGTAACCATTTCCACTGTAGCCTCAGACCTCTAGGTAATATCCGTGTATTTTAATAATAGTCTTCCTAAAGCCATGCTGCCTGGAGGAGCGATGGGATTGTCATGACGTTGTAGAAAAAGCATAGGATGGCACTGTGTGTCAAAAGACATGAGATCTTCAGCTAGTGGGTCTCAAAGGTCAAAGGGTCTAAGGCTGCTTCCTCCTGGAATATTCTGGGATTCTCCCACTCACCAGTCTGTGGCTCTGGACAAGCAGTTTGAGCCCCTTGGAGAGTCAACTTTCTCACCCTTTGAGTTTGGTTTCCTAAGACCCCTATCACATATTGATTGAATGGTAGAAATTTTGGCACATTCCCCCCACCCAGGACAGACCAATAAGGAAAGGTTGATGGCCACAGGAAGCTTAGCCATTCCTCAACCCAGCTTGAGTAAATACCAACCACCCTGACCACAGGCTCTGGGGGAGGCCCCTCTATAGCCTGGTCCTTCCTTAGAGCCTTCCTTCCCTGCTCATCCTTCCAAGGACCAGCCCCTGTCTGCAGGACAAGCTCCAGAGAGACCCTAAGAACTCTAAAGCCATCAGTGCCCTCTGCTTCCAGTTCCGCCCGCAGCTGCCTCAGCGGAGCTCAAGGGCTGCTCCGCCAGGGAAGGCGGGCAGGAAGGGCCCCTGGCTTTACTCAGTGAATCCACGGGTGTGCGTATGTCTTTGCCAAGCTGGCCCCAGTTGATGAGAAAAGACTCCCCGGAGTGAAAGGGAGGGGAAGGAGAGCCTTTCCACCCTGATCAAGGCTACAGATCAGACTTTCCACCCTGCTCTGCACAAACTCCCTGACCTTAGGGGCCCCAGCAACCCGCCACCCCTCCCCAGCCCTCCCTGCACTCGCTCAGAGGGGAGAGAGGCCTGTTGATCACTCTGGGTGGGACCCAAGCCTGTGGGGAATTGACAAGAAAGAGCCAGCTTAGGTTGCTGTTGTTTTGTGGAAACAAACCGCTGGCTGGGCTGACTTGGAGAGGAGTGAGGGGGAGGCTGGGAGCGCACAGCGGGCTTGGCTGGGCTGGGCCGCCCTGGGCTTGGCCCCCATCTCTCAGCGTGCTAGAGCCGCCAGCCAGAGAGCCAGGCAGCTATTTCGGGAGAGTGGCTGCTCGGGCATGGGCCCTCCCATCGTCTCCTGAGAGAAATGGGTATCAAGGAGAGCGCCCTCTGTTCCCCAACCCCTTTCCCCTACCCCGGTGCCCCCTGACTTCTCAAGTCCTGGCCACAGCTGGGTCCCATGCCAGTCCTGGGTAAGACAGGGCCTGATACTGGGGGAGCGAGGGACCGTGCTGAAAGCAGGCCAAGGCCCAGCTGGGACGAGCCCTGCTGTCCCAGGGACTGAATTTAAAGGCTGTCTGGATGCTCCCGAGCAGACAAGACTGCATGAGGGGGGCTAGAAGGGTGCCAGAGGACAGAGATCTCATCTGTTCGGGCTGAAAACAACCAAGTGGGAAGGGGGCCCAAGGTGGAGGGGCCCATTCTGCAGTCTCCCCACCTTCTCCCAACCAAAGGTAACCTAGACAGACAGGGAGGAGCCTTGGGGAGGGGATGTTCTAGCCAAGGAGACCCAAAGTAAGAACAGTCAGTAGACAAGCTACAGCTCAAAGGGGAAGAGAAGGGGGAGGGGGGCTCAAGAAGGAGGGGTGGAGCTTTAATTCTGTAGAGAATAAACCACACTAGGGGTTGGGTCACCCAGCTGACCCTGAGTCTCTGCAGAGTAATGAGAAGTCTCACAGCTCCCCCTTCCCAAAGCCTCATCCTAAGCACCTTTGCCAGGGGAAGGAACAGAGGCCGTACCGGGAGGGCTTGGTGGAAAGGTGGCCAGGGCACAGTTAGGTGTTGGCAGAACCGATGAAGAGCCATGCTAATCACCATCATTAAGGCCATAAAACCCCACACCTAGGGGCCCCCGAGCTGTGGCACGGACCCAGGGGCCCGGCTCCAGTCCCTTTCATCTGAGCATCTCCCAGTCCTGCACAAACAATAATTAGCACCCGCCCCCGGGATCGCCTCATTATCCCACAGACGCGGAGCAGAGGAGAGAAGGGAGGGGAAGGAAGAAGAGGGAAACTGAGGCCAAACAATCTGCCCAGGGGTTGTGGGCTGAGTCCAATCAAGGCTGGGGAAGAAGCTGCCTCAGAATCAGCGGTCCAGCCTCCTCCTGCCCTCCCTGCCCTTCTGGTTACTCAGACAGCCATTGGCCTAATGTTCTGAAGGCCCCGAAGAGAGCCTGAGAGGCTAGGTTGGGCTAGCAAGGCTGTGTGGATTGTCAGCCCCTGCCTTAGATCTGACCAGACCCCAGAGGTGGAGACCTGTGTCCCATGCCCAGTCTAGGGGCACAGATGATGGGAGTGGAATGGCCCTTCCAGAAGTATCCTGTCACTCTCTCCAGTGGTCAGGGGGGGTCCATCTCTCACCCCCAGGCCACCCTCAGCAGTGCCTGTGTCTGTCCTGGACCTCTGAGGCACCATTCCAAACCCCGTTCTGGCAATGCGTCCCAGGAGCAGCCATACCCGTCCCTACTCTTCTATCTTACTCCCTCAGAGAGAGAAAGAAGTCAGCAAAACCCATTTGGACTGAAGTGTGTGGTGTGGCCTTCTGCTGCCCCAGGAGTGAGTAACCCACACCTGTGCCTGTCTTCTTATTGCAGGGCATTGATATAAAGAAGGGGAAGGTCCAGGGCCAGGAGTTGTCACGTGAGTACGACCCTCCCATACCACTTACCCCAGCCAGGGCAATGACATGACTGCAAGAACCGTAACAATGCAATTTAATGTTGAGACTTGGTGGTGGGAAAGTGCCCACCCACCTGGGCTAGTTTACTCTTCCACAATTAGATAATTAATCATCACAACGGCCTGGAGGCCACTGCCGCCAGTATCTCCATTTGAAAGAGAATGAAACCAGGCACAGACCCACCTGTCCCATGGCTCCCAAGGAGTAAAGGGTGGGGCCAGCATTAAATGCAGGGGTCTGCTCTCCTGGAGGGACTGGCTGGGTCATTCCCCTCCCTGTGTTCCCCCGCACCCGGTGCCGGATGTGCTTGCATGAGGCCCCATAGGCCTCCCTTTTCTCTGATGCCCTCCCCTTCCCACCCCTGTCACCCTCAGCTCCACTCCTCCCCCACCCC
The DNA here is from genome assembly GCF_017311325.1 of Ursus maritimus. Lineage (NCBI taxonomy): Eukaryota > Metazoa > Chordata > Mammalia > Carnivora > Ursidae > Ursus > Ursus maritimus. Next base: position 70,335,431 of record NW_024423453.1, read on the forward strand.
GTCAGAGCCCCCTGCAAGAGCATGCCCCCCACTCAACTTGAAGGGATTGCTCAGGTGCAGACCTGGCCTCCGAAGAGGGCTGAGCGAAAGGACAAATGACCCACACAGTTCCATGACACAATGTGGGGCCAGACGTCAGATAGGCCTGGATTCAAATCCCAGTGTCACCACTTCCTGTCAGCCTGACTTCACCTCTCAGAGCCCCATGTCCTCATCCAGAAAATGGGGCTAACACTCATCTTACCAGGTTGTGCTGAGGATTGACAAGATGTCACACAGGAACGCACGTAGCCAGGGCCTGGTACCAAGACGTGGCTCCTCATGCGTGTGTCCCTTCCCTTCCTCCTCATGACCCCTCATCTCTACTTTTGCAAGGGGATTCTTCAGGAAAGCCCTAGTGAGAGGGGCTGGGTCTCCATCTCCCCTGAGGATAAATTCCCAGCTGCACAGAACCGGTGAGGTCCAACCACGGCCTGCCGCACACACAATCAGGGACACTAGTTCTTTGGCAGTGTGCGACATGCCCACTGTCAAGCGTACTTGGCAACCCACGCACCCAGCAGCCTTGCCAAAAGCTGACCCGGCCATCTCTGCCCTCCACACGCCATGCACGTGAAGACACACTCCAGCACCCGCCTGTGCTCAGAAGTCTTCCTCAGCATTGGCCGTGTTTGTGAAAAAAACAATGACTTACCCACATTTGCACACACACTGACAGAGACCCTCCCAATCAGCCTCCAAGAACATGCACACCAGCTCTTCCGGCACCTGCACCTGCACCAGTGTAGACCCCAAGCCGTACAAACTCACATGGCTCCTGGCACACCCTGTGCTGTGCTCACTCTGAATGTGCGTGCGGGCGTGCACCCTCGTGCGAGTGCACAGCACACGCACACACACACACATGCACGGATATCAGATCTGCAATCAAAAAGTCAGGGAGAGTTGAATAGTCAGGAATTCCCCTGGCTGTGAGCATGCTGGAGGCCCCAGTGGCCGGAAGTGCACTATGAAGAATGCTTCCAACAGCTCCAATTAGCGAGTGGCTCTTGTCTAATGACTGGGAGAGGGAGGGGGCCATAAAGTACCAACACTCCCTCCCACCAGCATCCTCACTGCAGACACTCCATCCCCACCCACCCCCAGGAAGATTTCTGGCTCTCTGGAAGGGGAGATGAGGAGAGCGAAGGGGAGGAGGCAGAGGCACAGTTTGGAAGGAGGCCCAACTGGAACCAACCGCAAAAGTCTGGCCCACAAAACCCCTGCATAGACTTGGGGAAAGAATGAGAGATGTCCCCACCTCAGCTCCCCCCTACCCCAGAAATAGATCTGCCTCCTGCACCGAGGGCAAAAGGGAGGGAGATAGATAGGCCTTCTCCTCCGGAAGAGCCTGAGTGGGCTCCCAGTGCCCCGAGCACCCAGATCCTACACTTCCATGATCAAACCTTTGAACCGAGTCCCACCCACCCCCGTAACCACTTCCAGATCCTCCGGATCCAGCCAAGAAATTGGCTTCTTTGGGAATTGAGTTCATAAGGAAATGCTGAAAAAATAAATAAAAATCCACTGCCAAACGCTCTCACAGAGGAAGATGAGTTTCTCTTGAGGCAGGAAATCCATCAGGATAGACTAAAGCAGCACAGGGATAACACCAACACCTGCTAGCCAAGAGAGGCCCGGGGAGTCCCAACGGCGCCCAAGACCCTCAAGCAGCCCACACCTCTTCCTCCTCCCCGTGCTGCCCAAAATAAGGTGCTTCCTAAGGGCAGCTACCGAAGCTGAGGTCCTGCCAAAGATACATCCTAATGGTTTATGATGGGTACGCCCCCAGCTGGGACCCCAGGGGGGACCCTGAAAGGCACAAAGGATTCTCTTTTCCTCTGGCCCAGGGCAGCCATGAGGTTGTGGGTACTGTGGGGTGGGGGCCCACGCTCTGTCCTTCTTCTGCCCCCAGCCTACCAGCCTCCGTCCCCACCAGCACAAAGTGGCTTCCACCGCTACCAGTTCTTCGTCTATCTTCAGCAAACACAGAACATCTCTCTCCATTCCAAAGAAAACAAAACTCGAGGTAAGGCCTTCCCATCTGCCAAAGCCAGTGCGAATTCTGGGGCGGAAGTGGATGCTTGTGCATTCATGGTGAAGTTGGGACCTTGACCCTACCCATGAGCCTTGGAGGCCAGAGTCAAAGGGTGGCCTTTCTGGGCAGTAGACTGGAATGAGTGTCCTAAGGGAGATGTTGGCATCAGATGTGGTCTCCCCCCAGAAGTAAATCCCACAGACCAAGATGGTGGCTTTTGCTGGGTGGGTGGGTCTCTGAGGCCGGGTCCCAAAGGGATAAACTGAAGCCAGGGAGAGAAGCATTTCCCCAGCTCAGCCTCGAATGGCATGTGCAGGCAGCTACCCCACAGCACTTCTGCAGGTAATTGTACCCTATAATTGAGTCCGATCTGGGCAAGAGGGCCCTGGAATGCCACCCTGCCAGTCTGCCTTCATTGGTCGTTAATTGCCCTGTCTGCCCAGTACTACCTCAGTGGTGGGGCAAACACTTCCCCAGCCATGCTCCTTCCACTAGCTTCTCTGAGCAGCCCTTCTGGCACCCTGGAGAGGATCCACTCCCTGTAGCTTCCTAATGGCGAACTGATGGTGGCCTTGGTCCCACTCCCACCAGAGCTGGGGAGCGGGAAGACCCATGGCCATCTGGCCGCAGTGCCTCAGGCGACTCCCCTGCTTCTGTGTGAGCCATGCCCCCTCTCTGAGCCTTGGATTGCTCTCCAGAAATTGGGAAATAAAGTAATCCCTGTATGCTCTATCATTTCCCCCATTGGGGGAAGGGAAGATAATGTGGAAATGCCATCTTGAGAGTGCAGACAGCACATCCCCCAGGCTGGCAGAAGGGTGAGTGGGTGGGTGAGTGTCATCAGCCATTTGCTCTCACCCAGTGACCCTGACCAACTTCCACCCACTGGGAAGCCGGGGAAGGTATTGTTACAAACCTGTTGCCCGAGGCCCCAGAGGAGAGGAACACGGAGCCCGGAAAGGCACTCGCTGAGCAAAGGAGGCCTTCAGGTGTGCCGAGCAGGAGCCACCAATCACAGAAGGCTCTGGGCTGCCCTGAAAGCAGAGTTGGTGCAACCTTTCCACTGGTGAACCCTCCCCAGGTGCCCTCAGCACCTTGCCAATGTGTAAATCTGTTTAAACCGCTTTCCCAAAGACGAACTTTCAAATCTGGGTACAAGGAGAGAAGGAAAAGAAAAATGTATCTTGCCCAAGCCAAGACAAGTTTCTCCAGTTCCCTGGCTCCCTCTCATCTCGGTCATCATGAGCCCCCTTCCACCAGTCCAGGCACTGCGCTTTCTGGAGGCTGGGAACTAGCACCTCAGCCCACCACGTTCCCCCACAAAGTAAGGCAGCGCCTCTGAGTCCCACGTTAGACATCATAGTCACAAAGCCCACACCCTGGGTGGGGCGGGGGGGGGCGGGATCGTGCTCAGACTGTCCCCTGGAAGAGCCTCTCGCAGGAGCAAGGGCCTTCTGAGGGGCGGGGTGGCAGGGGAAAGGAGAGAGCAGTAGGTGAAGCCAGGAGGAGCGTGAAGGGGGCGAAGGAAGAAGGGAGGTGCATGCGACAAAGACACTTGCCCCTGCCTTGGCTGCAGTCCTCGCGTTTGATCCTAACCCGTCCTCCAGAAAACACAGTGGCCTGTGTGCCCTTCCTGTGACGCTGGCAGCAGGCAAGGAAGCTCGAAACCTATCCAGCCTGACACCCACTATTAGCCCCTTTGAATCTTGGCCCAAACCGCAGTTTGTTGTGCACCCCCCCCAACACACACACACACAGACACACACACACCTCTCATCTACATGAAAACTTAGGAACTGGACAGAGTCCCTTGACTTCTGAGCCGTTTTGCTTGCTGCCAGAAATGGAGGTGGGAAAATTATCCTCCCAGGAGAGCTCTCCAGCCAGGCCGGGGACCGCTCCCACCATATGACCCCTCTGGTGCCTTGTCCTCCTAGGTAGGGGTTTAGGAGAGGACAGGATCCCACAGCACAGAGAATGTTCCCTGCCCTCAGGGGGCTTACAGTCTGCTTGGAAAACACTTAAATAACAATGCAAAGCAGCTTATAATTAAGCACTTAATTGTGTTCTGCCTGTAAGGACAACTGGAGAGCAAGTGGAGTTAGGGATTGTCTGTAGGTTCCTAGGATTCCCTTCCCTCCGAGAAGACACACCCTCTTTAGCTAGGAAGATTGCAAAGGTATTTTACTGCAGGGTAAGGAAATCTGTATTTCCAGTCTCCAGCTAGTGATTGATGTTTGGGCAAATCAGCTATCCTCTCTGAGCCTCGGTTTCCCCATCTAGAAAATGAGGGGCTGGAGCTAGATGATCCAAGAGCCTGTATGGCCCTGAGGCTACGCGGAAGAGGTGCGGCCTGGGCTGGGCCGGGAGAAGGAGGACATGTGAATCCTTGAGTGAAAGAGAGAGGAAGCTCCGAGCTGGCGAAACCACAGATGCAAAGATTATTTTTTAAAAGTGAGAAGGAGCACCCCTGTGAGGAGCAGTGAGGGCATGAAAGGAGGAAGGGGGATGGTCGGTCGCGCAAGTTCGCGACAGCCCAGCAGAGGCACAACCTTGGCGGGCGCCATGAAGAGCCGTTAGACATTGGCCATGGGAGAGGCGAAACACAAAAGCCCCTCTTCAGAGATGACTAAGCTGGAGCGGTGGGCAGGACTGAGAGGAGCGAGAGCACAGGGGGCCGCCAGCAGCGTGGAGCTGTGTGCCCGGATGAAGCTGGGGGCCATGGCAAAAGCGGGAGCTGCGCTTGCACATCGTTGGAACTCCTGGCGCTCTGTGAAGCACCAGCACCGTGCTCGTGGAGCCCCAGGCTGGCCCAGCCCTCAGGAGGCCAGGACCGGGAGCCAAGGGACACAGGCCCGGGGGCTTACTTTGGTCTAGTTTTCGTTCCATGGGAAGGTATCCTTGGAGGGGCAGGAGAGCCCTAGGGTATGCATGGTATAAGCAGCCCCTTGTGTTTCCTGGATGCACAGGTAGGAACAGATTCCAGAAATTAGAGGGGAAAGTCACTATGCAAGAACCAGATAGAAAGGCATCCGTAAAGGATAGTTGACTTGAGCCGGTCCTGTTGGGTCCTTCCCTCCCTAGGACTTAGGTGTGAATGACAGTTTTGGATGAGGACTTAGGTGTGAATGAGAAGTTTTGGATGGATCCTAGTTGCACTTGTGTGACCATGGGGACTAGAGAACATAGCTCATTGCCAGGGGCTGAAACCCTCTCCAGGTTTTCCCTTTATTCTGTGACCTCAAGACAGCGTATATAGGGTCAGCTGATGGGAGATCTTGATATATCCATTGTGTGACCTTGGACAAGCCACCTCACATCTCCGGGCCTCAGTTTCTACATCATCAAGATAAGGGGTTGGACTAGTTGGTCTACCATTGAATGACCCTTAACAGATTTGCTCCCAGCTTACCGAGTTCCCCCACCTCCGAGTTCTGTGAGACGCGTGCAGGGAGCAAGTGATCAGACTTGACTAGCCCAGCCAACTCCACACACTTCTGGGTGGAGGCTTTCCATCAGATACTGGTCTGCCAGGACCACAGCGAGGGCCCTAGAAGTGGATTTGGAGCCACCTTGCTTCTAGTTTACAAAGTCCTTCCTTCCCCACTCCTCCTGCCTTTACACAGCTCCTTCTTCTCCCTGCCATTTTCCCCACCATGCTGGGCATGATTCACAAATGCCCTCTGCATTCGTTGGGATGATGCCGAGTGTATGTGAGGCAGTGTTCTAGGTGCCGTGGGCACAGAAGTGAGCCATGTGGACCCGGACCCTGCTCCCGTGGATGTCCATGCTGTCACCTGGTGTAGCTCTGCGGACCATTGGATCTCACAGAGCGAGTGGAGGGAGATATTCAAATTACTCGAGCACGACCACATCCCAAACAGGGAACAACGGTGAAGCTGAAAGAGCCCGAACTGGTGTCCTCTGACCAGGGCTGGCCCAGTTTCACTGACATTTGTCCCAAAGGCCACACCTCACCTTCCCAAATTTGGGCCTGCAACACATTGGGCTTGCACCTCTGCCTCCAGTCCCCCACTCCCAGCTCCAATACCCCCTCCCCCACCTTCTATGCCCAAGGCCCAGAATCCGGCCTCTGGGCTCATCTGTGATTCATGATGGTTCGACCCTGCATCTTCCTCACAGCAGCCTTGGTTTCGGCATCTAGACTTCTACATTGTAGAGGAACCAACTGAATGAGCCAAGGGGACGTGTCCGAAGACACACAGTGCTGGCTCCCACCTCATCCCGTGCACCCTTCCAGACCACATGCTGCCGGACAGCCACTAACTCCCACTCACGCCAGTGCCCCCCAAGCTCCCCCCAGCGACTGATTTGCCTCTGCCCGCTGATCTGGGTAGACCATTTCTCCCCTTCCCCGAGCCCAAGGGCCCTGCCTGCCTGCAGAACACCAGTCCTGCTGACGGCCCCAGGATGCTTTCCCGTAGGGCGTTCTTCTCTCGTCGGCTTGACCCCGCCCTCCCCGGCCGCCGTCCCTCTCTACACACTCAGTGACACTTTGTTGTGCCTCCTTAGTCACCCACTTTTATCTCTTTGTATTACTCAATCATTTTTCACTTGCAAGGGTCTCTTCCACCATGAGACTCAATTCCTTGAGGGAGAAGCTCACCTCTGCTGTAGATTTCCCCTTTATCGCCGGTCCCTGTGCTCAGCCCACTGTGAACTTTGAGTCAATGAGGATGTTTGTGTATGGGACACACCCACGTATGCACGTTCACAAGCCACACACACACACACACAGGCACACAGCTGCACATTCTCACACCCCCGTATTCAACTCATCATCAACTTCCTTTAACACCTGAAAAGACAGCCACCTCTGTGAGCGTCATCCCCACAAATGACAATTTTGGCATCCACATCCTCCCTGTCCCAACGCCGGGCGGTCAGGACCACTTGTGCCCAGACTCTCTGCCAGCCTGCCCTGCATCTCCCTGGCCTTCCCCTCACCCAGCTACTGGACCCTGTGGGGTGGGCAGACCACAGCCATTGCTCCTACCGGGTGAATGAGGAGACTGAAGCCCAGAACAGTGATGGCTTGGTCGACCCAGGATCCACAGTTAAGAACAAATTACCTTTCTTCTGATATCTGGGGCAACCTCTTTGCTCCTGTCGCCCACTTACCCACATTCCCTCTCCCCTCACCAAGACCACCAGACTTCTGGGCCCTGGGGTGGGGACAAAGAAGGCGCAAGTCCATCCTGAAGCCCTGGGTGTCCTTGGCTAGCAGCAGCAGACTCCCGAGACAAACCCTCAGGCCCCTTCCCTGGAGAAGGCTATAGCCAAGCACTGTGTAGAGACTAGAACTCCCAGGAGCTGTGGTCTGCATCAGGCCACACCTCAGCCACCTGGCCCAGGGGCGTCACGAGCTAGCCTCATGGCCCCAAGCTCCTCTCGCGAGTGAGCAGGGGAAATCCCCTTTCTGCCCCACAGGATGACATGCCACCGCTTATTCCAGAAGCCTCTCCAAGGGGGTGAGCCCAGGATGGTGCCACAGTGCCAGGGGAACTAACGGGCCACATCAGCCTCAGTCACCGCCTCACTGGGGCAGCCTCAGAGGCCTGCAGAGAGACTGCTCCTTGCAAAACAGGATGGGAGGGGCAGAGAAGGGACCTTGGGTTCTGGACCCGGTGGCCATAACCCACTCCCCAGCACCACAGACACCTGAATTGACCAGCTCCTGGGTGAGCCACCCACCCACAGGGGTCAGAGAAGAGAGACAGGCTGAGACTTGCCACACGGTGGAGTTTAAGGCTTGCTTGTGGCCTCTAAAGGCCTGAGGGGCACCATGGGTGATTGAGACAATGGGCATCTCGGGGAAATGTTTGAAAGCACAGGCCAAGGGCAGGAAGGCAGCAGAACTCCAAGCAGTGTCACCAGGAGGAGGCACTGCTGTGGAGGGCCAGAGGCTGGGAGAAAACCCCAGCCTGGCAGCAGTGAGGAGAAAGTACACGGTGGAGGCAAAGATAGAAGGAAGGGGCCCCCCGCCTGTAGACCAGCCCCAAACACACACACAGACACACACAAACACACACAACCCACTGCAAAACAGCCCCTACAGCCCCCCCCACCCCGCCATGACCTCCCATGGTGGTTCACCTGGCCAGGCCCCAGAAATTCCACCCCCCCGCCCAGGCCCAGCCCCTGAGTCACTGTGCGGGCTTGTGTGAGGCAGCCCTCTTCTGCCTCCCAAGGGCCCCACCCACCTGGCAGAGCGGGTAGGACTGGGGGCCTGGCAGCGGACCAGATGGGGCCATCCTGGGCAACTCTCAGACAGGCACCCTGGCTAGGAACTGCCTGCAGCCTCCACGGGCTACAGGCAGCCCCCTTCAGGAAGCACACCCCAGTCAAGCCAAGCATCAACTGTCCAAAGCAGTATTGACCAGATCATTGGGAAACCACAGCGCATCCCCCAATTTCACCCACAGCTCTAGCCCGCCACCAGCAAATACTGGACTTGATCACCAGAAGCTCAGATCAACAGCTTGGAGCCTCCTCTCTTGCTCCCTTCCCAACCCCCACCTCCATCCCTACCCCCAACCCCAGGAGGGAGGGAGGCATCCTGGGCGATTCATTTACTGGGTAATTAGGAATTGTACTTCCACTCTCCGATTCTCCTGAGTGCTCCAGAGGAGCCGGGTAACCCCTGCCCACCTTGGAACCCCCCTCCCCAGCATCCGCACCCTCTCACTCCTGCCAAAGTCAAAGTGGTCCCCTCTGCCCCAAGCCTCTCAAGCCAGCAGGGTCAGCCACTCAGCAAATATTCTTCAGGAGTAATTGGATGTGATGGAACGAGGGCTTTTCAGCTCCTGAGTGGAAGTCTCTGGATGTCATTTAATGGCACAAAAACTAAGAGACCCAGGCCTCCCGCCTACCACCACCAGGACATCATTAATCTCAGCGGAAAGGCATCAGTGCTGCTATCACTGCAGCCAGCCCTGCGAAGAGCCAGACAAATTACAGACCTCAGCCGGGCGCTCGATGGGGCGGTTATTAGGCTGGCGTTCAATTTTTGTTTTTTCTTCAGGGCCACTGTCCCCTGACAAGAAGCAACGGTGCCCCTAGGGAAACAGGGGGGGGGGGAGACAGGGTTAGACATAACTCACCCATCTTGGGGGACAGGGTGGCTCCTCACCAGTAGAGGCTCAAGCAGCTGAACTCCCAAAACAGCTCAGAGGAGGCCTCCCCCTTGTTCTCCAGTCCATCTGAACGGAGGCCTCCGTCCCACTGGGGGCTTCCCAGCCCCCACTTCCTAGGCCAAGAGGGAAACAGTTGAGGGCCCACTGAGGACCAAACAGCAAGTCAGGTGCGAAATGTCCCTTGGCTAGAGTGAGGACACACGGAGAAGTCTTAAGAGTGGGCCTGATAAAGAGGACAGGCGCATGCTCGGGATGGGACCCCATCTGCCAGGAGCTGCAGAATTGTGCTGCTGGCCAAGGTCACTCTGTGAAGACCTAGCCTGTGACTAGTCCAGCATTCATTAGCTTGTATTAGAAACCCGTTGAGGGCAGGAGTAGGGCCTCGGTGCAAGCAAACCCCCCACGCCCAGTAGACGCAAAGAAGCGGCTGTCAGTTGGGGTGTCAGATTGCCCTCAGCCCAGAGCTTGCCCCTTCTAGCAGAGGAGCTGTCCTCCCCATTCTCACAAGTCCTCCAAGGAGGAGGGGCTGGGCAGGAGAATATTTCTCAGTCCTGGGATGCCTGCTTAAGCCTGATAGGCCCAACGGGCCTGTGCAGTCCCATGTGATGAACCGCTCCCAAACAGTGCTGAGCCAGCCCCACAGACTGGGGCAGCTGGGGGCAGAGAATGACTGGCAAGACCTGTCCCAGGGCGATTCCTGAACATTCTAGCCATTGCAGCCCCTGGGACTGAAGCTCCGAGGATGAGTAGCTGAAGTCTTGGAGCCCCTCTCCCGGTTGTTGAAGTCACTGTCTAGGAGAGATCAGGCACACGGTGGTGGCTCAGAAACCCCTGACGGCTTTAGGTAAGCTCACCCATCTTTTCCCTTGGCCCATTTCTGAAACATCTCTCACATCTAATATCCTTCATCGCCAACATCTTCCCTATTGGCACCAACCAGTAGGTGAGAGACCAGCCTCTGGGCACAGCCGAGGCATAAGGCTTTGCGGGTTGGGAATGGGGCCCCCTAGGGTTGTGCAGGGAACAACCAGAACATCACATGCAGCGGCCCCGCCCTGAGGAGACCAGGCCTCCGTGTTCCAGCCACTGGGTGGCTCAGGACACCGGCGCAGACACCCTCCTCCTTTCTCCCTCCAGCCACAGAGGCATTTGCAGTGCACTCACTACCCCTGCCCTGGGCCAAGGAAGAGCCCATCTGGGTGGGCCCAAGTGTACAAGGGGAGTGGCCTGAGCATAGACTGCAGCTCCGGACAGGACAGAGCAGTGCCATACAGGATGGGACTTTCCTCCACATGGTGACCACGAAGCCACAGCCTCCCAGCTCCCCATCTCTCCCCACACACACACCCCTGAGGGTCTGACTCACCCCTCTTCCTTCTAGAACTAGCACGGGGTCAGTTCCTCTTGCCCTTTGTGGCAGGAAACGGGGGTGTGAGGAGTCACGGCCAAGCCAGGGGAGGAGGCAGCGGGAGGCTAGCAGCCAGCAGCGCCGTACCCACTCTCCTGAGGGACACGGGCTGGTTTGAGGAGCTGCCCAAGAACCACAGCATTGTCGGAAATGTGACCAGGAAGGGGCTGGGAGGCTCCAAGGGCACTCCAAGCTCCATCTAGAGAAGCCCTCTGAGCTAAGGGAGGGCAAAGTCTGCAGGAGGAGGGCACGATCTCCCTCAGGGTACAGGGGATTTCTTTCCACCAACTTGCCCTGATCTCGTGATGAGAGTTTCAATTCCCTCCTGGCCATCAAGGTTTCTTCCTGCCCCACTCGGTGGGGAAGGCCCCCTTGTCCCCATGCCTGTCACACACCAGTTCACCCATGAGCCCTTTTACTGGCTTGTACACGCGTGCACACACGCACACACACACACACACACACAAGCATAGACACATGCACGCGCTTTCCCAGGATCATGATACCACAGTTCTTTTCCATCCAGCCAGACTTTCTGGCTGTGAAGGCCATGCCAGGCCAGTGCCTCCCTGCCTCCCCTCCCTGTGGAAGACCCCACTGTGCTCAGTCATCCACCTGTCACCCAGCAGCAGTCTCCCCCGGGGAGAGGCTATCCCAGGGTCCAGCGTCTCTCTCCCTAATCTGAGCATGCAGTCACCAGATCGGACCTGCGGGAACCTGAAGAAGCCCTTTCCTCCATCCCTGCCCCTAAGAAGCATCCTCACCGGAACCCCATCTTGTGCCCCATCCTCCCATCTGTGCACTGGGGATAAAAATAGTCTCCCCTGGTGAGGATTAAGTGTATGAATATGCATGGAGTTCCTGGCACATAGGAAGCACTATATAGATGTGTTATTACTATTATTATTATTATTTGCATTATCATTATTATTGTCTTGTTTCTTTGGATTAAAACGTTTTGTTTTCCTTGAAAACATCTTTGAAGTGCAAACACCCCCTGGGGGGGGGGGCAGGATGATAAGTGGAGTAACAGCACTTCAAGGAACTTGCTTTCTTCCTTGTTGAAAAGGGTAGAAGGTGCAGACAGGACCACAGGTGGAGAAAGGGCAGCTCTGAGAGGAAGGCTAGGCTGCCACTGTTGCCGTGCCCTCTATGTGCCTTAGAGATGGCTCTTCTCTGCGGGGCCAGGGCCTATCTGTCACTGCCTAGCTCTGCTCCGGCCAAGGTCTTCCCCGAGCACTCCCTCCACCCGGGGAAGGTTGGCAGATTTAGCCAAAAAGAAAAAGATAAAAAATACAGGATGCCCAGTTAAATTTGAATTTCAGATAAACAAGGAATGAATTTTTAAGTATGCTTCATGCAATAGGAGGGACAGACTTACAAATTATTTGTTGTTTATCTCAAGTTCAAGTTAAACTGGGCATCCTGGATTGTAGCTGGCAATCATGCACAGAGGGTGCCTGAGGCCCAGGGTTTGGGAAACAAGAGCGTGGGAATATGCTTGTGACCACTTCCCTCAGCTTCTCCCCAGTGCCTGAGGCTGCGCCCTCCTTGCCCTGCTGCTAGACCTGCCCACACTTGCCCCAGAAGAGCCACCTCCCCCCACACCCCTGTGCTTTTTTCCCCTTGAAGAGCACCTGGGCACCAACCGGGACTTCTCACCCATACTCTGTTCCCGCAGGATCCAGGTGCTCAGGAGTAGGGAGACAAACAGCATGGACTCTTGGGCCAGTTTCAGCCCCAGCAGCTGGGGTTACCAGATGTGAAGGAAAGAAGCATTAAGGCCTCAGTCATGGGGTCAGGAGAACCTGCGGAAAAAGAGGGGTGGGTGGAGGAAGTGGGCAGCCCACCCAATGGGGCATTTCCTTTCTGCATGTGAGTGAGGAGGCAGAGTTATGCCAAATAAAGGGCCCTAGGAAAGGAGACCAAAGGCAGTCCAGACCCGACCCAGTCCAGACTCAGTCCCCTTTGTTCCCTGCGGAGCGGCCTCTTCCCACTCTGCTAACATCCAGCTAGGACCCAGAGGGCGCCCCCAGGCACTCTGACACCCTCAGCCCAATGGCCAAGGTCCTTACTTGCTGTCTCCATTTCCCCCAGAGCTGGCCTCCCTGTCGGGCCCTGCCAGCATCCAGTCCATGGCTCTTCCTCACTGCCTTCCTCTGGTCTGTTTGTCCTTCCAGGCTCTTGGAAAATGGACAAATTCCTGAACCGCTTCCACCTGAGCGAACCTGAAGCAAGCACCCAATTCATGACCCAAAATTACCAGGACTCGCCCAATTACCAGACCCCCGGAGCCGGAAGCAGTGAGCCGAAGGACAAACCCAAGTAGAGATAACTGCCTGCCAGGCATCAGGCTTCACACTGCAGGTGTGTGTGTCCACGGTGCCTGCCACGACGGTCTGGGTATGGAACCCCCGCTGGGTATGGCACCCCCTCTGGGTATGGAACCCCTCCTCTTCCAAATTAAAAAAAAATATATCATCCAGGGCTTACTGGTTGGTTGTGTTCTTTCCTAACCTGCTGTCTCAAAAACTAAGACGAAGAAATCAATCACTGTCCAGCACTGGGACCTGGGGCTTTCCTATAATTGCACTTGTGTGTATGTGGGGGGAGGGGGTGCTGGGAGAGATGGATAGGCAGGAGGTGGGGGTCCCTAGGCCTCAACTGTCACTGAGGCACTGCGGCCTTGAGTAAATCACATGTCCTCTCTAAAGTTCTCCCTCAGTTGTGAAATCAAGGTAGGAAGGAGAGTTGGGGCAGTTGGTTTATTGCCACGGTCCCCTTACAACTCTGACATTCAACATCATTCGTTTGACAGATACTGTCGGTACCTGGTATGGGCCTGACCATCTTCTTTTTTTTTTTTTTTTTTTTTTTTTTTTTAGATTTTATTTATTTATTTGTCAGAGAGAGAGAGCACAAGCAGGGGGAATGGCAGGCAGAGGCAGAGGGAGAAGCAGGCTCCCCACTGAGCAGGGAGACCAACACGGGGCTAGGTCCCAGGACCCGGGGATCACGATCTGAGCCAAAGGCAGATGCTTAACTGACTGAGCCACCGAGGCGTCCCTTTGCCTGCCCTTCTGCTTAGGTGCTGGGGATACATACGTGAACAGGGCAGACAAAACTTAAGGCTTGCTTCATGGAGCTTACAGTCCAGGATGGGAGGGAAAGGTTCATCAGATGACCACAGGCAAATGACAACAAATGTGGCGTGTGCTGCGAGGGTGTAAGGGGACCTGCTCTGTGGTGGAGGGGCATAGTAAAGGCCCAGGCAAGGCCTCTCTGAGGAAGTGCTATTTAACTTCAGGGCTGAAAAGTGTGGTAGGGGTTAACTGTGAAGGGGGGTGGGGGTTGAAGCCCATGCCAAAGAGAGGGAACACCACCGAGCTCCCCCGGGGCTGGCAGGGGCTCACATGGCATCTTCTAGGCCAGCAGCCTGGCCACCTGGACAGATAGGCAGAGACCAGAACACGCCAGGCCTTGCAGCCATGCTGAAATTTTGGATTGTTACCCTGAAAGCAATGGAAAGCCATTGAATAATAAATAGATTGGAGGGGAAGGAGGGGTACAATCTGATTTATGCTTTTAGGAAGCTCTGAAGGAACTCCTTGGTGTCTACGAGGCAAGGGTTTTTGGCGCCTAACTCCCCTGGATGTCCTCTGAAGGTCACTTGGCTTTCCCACCCAAGTCCCCCTTGGAGGTACCTCTTTTGCTACGGTCTCATTCATGTACGAAGCACTGGTTCCTTGACGCCCCCACCCCCAGCTCCAGTCCTCTTAGCCCCCCCACCCCCTCACCAACCCGCCCACCCCGTTTCCCTCCAAGAGTTAATAACCCCCTCTCCTTGGCCAGAATAGAGCAGTGTTGGTGACTCATGTGTACAGAGTACCTTGAGATCCCCAGATGAAAGAGCAGGCTGCAGCTGGGGCAGGGTTATTACCTTCTCAGAGCCATGCCCCACACTCGCTGGAAGGCAGAGGGGCCCTGGCCAGCCCCTCAGCCCAGCTGAGCATATCTTCACTAATTGGGAGATTTGAGTGGTGGGGATCTGAAGAACGCAATGAGGTAGGAGACGGAGTCCGTGAAGGGAATTGGACAACGCTCCCCCCAACATTGATAGACTTAGCTCCCCACCTAGGTGGTGGGCACTAACTTCTTGTTCTGTAGAAGGAGGGCCTCTGATACCAGCCCAGGCGGTAGGGCCTCCCCACTCTCTTCTACCCCACCAGGGAAGCTTGTCGGCAGGGCTAAAAGAAGAAGCAAAAGGAAGTGTCCATTTGCAGTGTCATGGAAGGCAGCCTCGGAAGGGACATTCTGGGTGTGTGTGAACCTCACACCCCTGCGTCCTTCTCCTTGCAGCCCCCGCCCCACCAGGCCCAGAGTGTAATTGGCAGCTCCGGCTGGTGCCCGAGGCCGGGATAAATAGCAGGCCAGCTCACTAGAGCGGCCCCAAATCGAGACACATCCTCCCCTCTTCTGCTTTTAATTCCTTGTGGCTAGCATGTTTATTTTGGGTGAGGAAAAAAAATCGGATGTTTATCCTTCGAGGAAATTATCGGCTTGCTTTCCTTCCTCCCCCCCTCCCCTTTTCTTTTCTCCTGGTGTTTTGGGCTTTGAGTTCAGCTACAGGAGAGACCCCCACCCTCCTGGCCCCAAAACGTGAAAAAAGAACAAAGCTGGCCCGGGCTCGAGGCTGAAGCCAGCCCTGCCAGATGGTCCTCAAAGCCATAGAGAAGAAGGACCATTGCTAGCAAGGGGAAACATGAGGGCCAGGGACACCTTGGGAAATCCACCCTTGACTCTTCAGAAGCCAGGTGGGCCAAGAAGGAAGGCTAGAAGTTCCCGAAGAATTTAAAGGGAGTTTCGCCCAGCCTCTGCCCTTCCCCCAGCTCTAGCTCTTCTAGACCAAGTGTGACCTGAGGGAGGGCCAGCGCCTGGACACTCAGGGCAGCAGCCCAGCCCGGCCCCCCACCCTGCCTGCCCAAGGCGGCTACCCCAACAGTTTACCACCCTCAACCCATGGAATCACCCATCTCCCCAAGAAGCTCCCCTGTGTGACAACTGCTCTCACGGAAGGGAGAGGTGGAAAAGGAGGGAAAGACAGCCATATGGGAAGACTGCCTGATGACCGTGATAACAAAGGTGGTGGTGGTGGTGGTGGTGGTGGGTCCAGGTTACGGCTGAGCAGCTATGGGCCACAAAACGAGCCTGGTAGATGCCATAAATGGCGTAGTTTGAAAAGCACAACTTTTCTTATTGAGCAGACCCAAATTCACATAGACTCTCTACTGTCGATAGCCCTGTGACCTCAGGCAACTTCCTCAACTATTCTGGACCTGGGTTTCAACTGCAAAAAAACAAAAAAAACAGTATAATGCGAAAAGCATGGAAATAAGTGCCTTCCTTAAAGATGTGTTGCACCAGTTAGACGAGAGAGCAGGCGAGGCACCCGGGCGCAGTGCTTGGCATGCAGACTGCTCAGTGAATGCGTTTTCCTCTCCTTCCCTGCCTCCACCTCACCTGCTCTGCGCCCCACCTGGGCTGGAGCAAGCAGAGCAGCAAGCAGCGTGGCTTTGGGGAGTGGGAAAGAGCCACCCTCCCCAGATGAGAGAACTTCCCAGGAGGCCCATCAGAGTTGCAGCGGCCCTGGGGAAAGGCCTGACGGCCAAGGGATCCTCAAGCCCCAGCCCGGCATCCCCCTCCCATGCTCGGCAAAACATTGGGAGGCTTGGATCAGGGAAGAGAGCCCAGTTCCTTAGCAACTAACAAGCATTTCTCTGTAAAGACAAAGACCCTTCACTCAGAATGCTCCTTCCCCCAACCCCCCCACCCCTTCTCTCCAGGTGTCTGATATACTCTGCAGGAGTGGGGCTAGGGGCTGCCCACCCCCCACCTGAGATCTAGGGGCCTTTTGCCCCACCCTCCCGGCCATCCTGATGTTACCTGTAATTATCCCACAGCACCTTTCATCCTGGTGCTAATTAACTTTCCCATTCCCCCCCCCCAAGCTGCTGGGGGGGCACATGAGGCATGTGCGTGCGCGCGCACACACACGCCCGCACGCGCACTCACACATATACAGATGCCCATGTTTCCCCCTCAGAGACCCTCGCTCCATTTTCAAGACCAGGAAACTAAGGTTACAGAGAGGAGCTGATTCCTTGAGGGTTCCCATCTGCCTCCTCAGTACTTGGAAGGAGAAACCGGAGTTGAATAGGCTGGCTCAGGGACAGGGAAGTACAGGGTCCCCCTGAGCATCCTGGGGAAAGAGGGACCAGAAAAGAGAAAAGCCTTTGGAAAAGACTGAGGAGAACTGTGCCAGGACAGAGGTCTTGGCTCTGAGTGCCACTTTGGTGCCACCAAATGCCAGCCATCCTGCTTAACACAAAGAGGACATTTCAAAGGGAAAAGAGGAAGTCGTTCGATAAAAAAGGAAAGGAAGAGAAAGATGCAGAAAGAGAAGGAAATAGAAAAGAAAGGCATGGCCATCTGTCTGACGTAGCTAGAAGGACTGCTGGCCCAGAGGGGAGGCCTGATTTTCATACCGTTCACTGCTGTGTGAGCCTGGACAAGTCAGCTGCCCTCTCTGAGCCTCTCTAAAATAGCTCAGGTCCAGCACTCTCTGAGGTCCCCTCTGGCCGAATATTCGGCAACTCTGTGTGCTTATTTTGGGGAATGGTAGAGAAAGCCACTACCACTGTCCCTTTGTCTGGAAAGGAGTGGGAGTAGGTGAGAAAAAGCCACCAGAACAGGGTAAAACCTTGGGATTGAGAATCAAAAGAGCCAAGAGCATTTGGCTGCAGAAAACCCTAACACGAGGGCCAAACTAAAAAGACCTGAAGACCTTAGGGTTTCAGGAGGACCTATTCCCAGAAGCAACAACCAGCAACAGAGCTCATCCTCCCCAGATCCAGGCTGGAGGAAAGCCATTCAGGGAGCCTAGTGGAGGGAAAGTGGAGGAGCCCACGGGCCTTGTGTCCGCACCCAGGGATGAAGGGCAGAAATGTGATTCCTGAGCCTCCCGCATGCCCTGAATGAAGGCAGGACTCAGAAGCACCCCCTCGATTCCTTCTGAGCTGGGGTCTGCCCCACTGTCAGAAGTCACCTGGGCAGAGAGCAGACAGCTCAAAGGAGAGGGGCCGAGCTTGTCAGAAAGGCAGGCTGATGGGGCTTCCATCAGGGCCTGGACAGAAGGGCGAGCTTGCGCAGCGCCCCAAAGGAGTCCAGACACCCTCTACCCACACCCACACGCCTACACACTCACCCTCTCACACGCTCACATACCCTCACGACTCACTTTCACTCACGCACACACGCTCACACTCACATATATACCCCTAATACTTACCTTCACTCACATGCTCGCACTCACATATCCACACACACACACTTGCCCTCAAGTCCACAACATGCACTTGCAGTCGCCACAAAACGGCCCCTCCCTCGCAGACATGCCGTGGCTGAGGCCAGCATACAGTCAGCCGGCCTCCGGCACTGAGGGAGGCTCCGCTGTGTGCAAAGAATGGAAGAAACTACCAAAGGAACCTAGCAGGTGCCTGCTGTCCGGAAGGTGTCCCTCAGGAGCCGTGCAAGGGGGAGACCAAAGGCTCTCAGCAGTGGGGCAGGGTGGGCCAGGCCAATGAGGAGGAGAGGCGCTGGAGCCCGCGCGAGACGGCACAGCCCAGGGAGGGGCAAAGGGGGCTTGAGGAGAGAGGCCCGACGGGGCCTGAGGTAAAAGGGAAAGGCGCACACGAAGACAAAGTGGCCGGTCCCTAGCCAGTGTCCCCCAGGTACACATTCACACCTGCAGTTCACCGACCTGCCCTCAAACCCTGGTCCCCAGACGGACCTTGTGCGTGTTTGCCCATAAGGACACGGTCACCGTTGTCTGGAGCTCTCCTGTCTTCCTCCCCAGCACGCTGAGAGCCAGGCCCGCCCATCCGTACGTGCACAGACGTGCGTGCGCACACTTACACACACCTCTACTCTACTCATCCTGCACACACATACTGTAAATACACCAGCCCACACAAAATCACATGGCGTACGCACCCGCTAGACACTCCAGGGTTTCAACTCTGCCAGGCTCTTTCTAGACATCCATGCAAGCTGTGTGTGCACGCATTGTTCAGCCCGGGCAGCTGTGAACATCGGATTCGCATGCACATGCAATCGCCATATATGCACGCCCACTTTGTTCACAACCTACAGACACACCGGCCCACCAGTGACACAGGCACACCATCCTTTGGAGTAGAGTCAGGACCAGACAGGGCCTAACGCCAGATCTCACCTTGCAGGCTCCTGATGCAGCAAATGCGTTTAGGGCAGTAGCTCTCGGGGCTGTGTGTGTGTGTGTGTGTGTGTGTGTGTATTCGCAAGCACGTTTAGGGGTGTTGGAGAGGGGTAAGAGGGAGGTTCTGAAGTCCAGAAGGAAGGCACCATGACACACACCCATCCTCCCAGTGGCCCTACCTCTGGGCCCTCTCCTGCTGCCAGGCCAAGGAAAGGAGAAGCTAAAAGTGGCCAGTCTGAATTGCTAAATCGGTCCTCAGTGGAGAAGGGGAAACGCGTCAGTTCCCTGGGGAAGTGGCTGAGCCCAGGGTGGCCAGAGGCCCCTGGGCTTCTACTCCAATGGAAAAAAAAGTTGCTCAAATAGATCTGACGCTTTGTTTTCGAACCTAAAATACCCTGTGGTGGCTGCCGGAAGTGTGACCACGGGAGGGAAGTGGGGGCAAGAAGGGAGGGTTAGTTCGAGTTTCCATTGCGGCGACTTTTTCTTTCGATTGGGGTCTAGAAGAAGCTTTCTCGCCAATCTGAGAGATGGTTTCTGCAAGAGGGGAGTGCAGCTCTGAGATTTGGGGCTGGGGTACCCACAGCCACAGTCACTCTTGGCCCGCTGCCATCCCTTCCCCTTGAGGCTTCTGAACTGGCTTCGTCCTTCAGAACTGTCAGAATTTTATCTTAGGCCACCTGGTGGCAGACGGCAAAGCTGACCCAGGGAAGAGGGGCTGATGCCAAGGGCACGGGGCCAAGTCACAGGGGACTTTGCCTTCAGAGACCTGACCTTCCTTAGTGGATGGACTTTGATGCCATTTTTAAAAATTTATTTAAGCAATCTCTACACCCAACAAGGGGCTCAAACTCACGACCCCGAGATCAAGAGTTGCGTGCTCCTCCGACTGAGCCAGCCGGGGGCCCCTGATATAATTTGTTTGAAACCAAGATCGAAAGTATAGAGAATTTTTCAGGGAGCACACAATAAATCAGCTGGACTACAGCACAAGACCCACATATTCTGATCCCAAACTTCAATGTCAGTGGCACTAAAGCAAGATCCCAAATGCAAAGAAGGGGAAGAATAAGGACCTAAAGCCGGGTCTGGACATGCACTCCCCATCACTCTCCCCTTGTCCTTCTCCTCGTATCACCACCTCCTGTAGATGTACGTATTGCCCGTCCCCATCCTGAACACTCACTGGGCCTTGAGTCTCCCCGCAGCAAAGACTGCCAAGTTTTCTTTCCCCGTGCCTGACACATAGTAGGCGCACAAGACGGCGCTGTCGACAACACCTGGGCAGAAGGCAGTAGCCGTCAAACAGTTCTGTTGCCTCGCGGGGACTTGTTAATTCAGAAGTAAAGAGGCCTGCTGGACACCAGACCCTGGGGATCGGTGGCAGGAGAGTGGGCTGGGAGGGGGGACACACAGGGTAAACAATACAAAATCCGTAGGGGTTCCTGCCCTTCTGGAACGTTTGGAAGGAGGGAGGAGACATTCATCAAAGGATTACAGAATGAATGTAAAAAGGAGCTAGGATGGTGGGAACCTGGAAGTGCTGTCTGGTGATCACCTGGAAGGGGGCATCACAGGAGAGGCTTTCCTGAGGAATGGGGGCTGAACTGAAGGATGAACTGACCCAACGTCCCTCAAAGAAAATGCAACGCGGTGGCAACGGGATGGCATTTCGGCGTTTGGGGACGCGGAGGCCCGGGGGCTCCCGGCCCCTGGATACTGGGAGCTGGTGGCGGCGCTGCGCCCGGGAGGGGGAGCGCTCCTGTGAACCCAGGCCGCAGTTCAGAGGCAGCCGCGCGCGCGCCCTCGGTCCCTGGGTGATATTTACCGGCCTTTAATGACGGCAGGGTAATCACCTTAATGAAAAACTCCCTCGGGGCTCAGGGCAGCCAGACTGCCATGAGGAAACCAGGAGGCATTTCGGAGCCGCTGGTGACTCACGCTGAGGATGCCGCAAGCCGGCCTGCCATTGGGCACCAAGGACTTCCTGGTCCCCTTCCCTGCTCCCGGGCCGCTCCAGAGCCGCCTCTGGGCTCATCCTGGGCCTGGGCCGGCTCTCGGGGGCCAAGCCACCAGCACACCTGATTGGCCTTGGCCAAGGAGCTGAGACTTCTTTCTCTGCTCCTTGTGGGTGTCCAGTGCCCCCTCCTCATTCATGATCTCAGCTCCTCAGCTGCCTGGGTTTGGGAGAAGGCCACCGTGCGATGTGCTCAAAGCACCCCAGAAGATTCTGGACTCCGCTGGGCTTTGTATCCACTCCCCTAACCAGTTTCACCACCAGTGCCTCAGTTTCCCCGACTGAGTAGCAGCAGCTCAAGATTCTCCACACCACCCCCACCCTGCCCCCGGGTGGATGGAGTATTAATTACAGTTTGTTCCTCACTTTGAAGATGAAAAATGCCAAGGATCATTACCACTCAATTAACGGGGCTATTACCACTTGAGTTTATGTATGATTAATCCTACCCCGCCCCCAACCTGGAATCCATGTTGCCGTGGACTCCCCAAGCTCCTTCTTCCTCCTGGATTTCACACATGGAGTTGACCCCCTTTCATGTTTCTGCTATTAACATCAGGAACGGGGCCTAAAAAGAGTGTCTGGCACATTCGTTCTTCAACAAATATGTATGGAGCACCCCCATAAGCCAGGTTCTTGCTGGGAATATAGCCATGAGGGTCATGGACCCAAGCCCTTGCCTTTCTGGACCTTACATTCTAGTAGGTGCCAGACGTCTAATGGGATCCAGCAGATCCGGGCTCAGTGCTGTGTCCCTTCTCTCCCTCCGGGGTTCCTCACTCACTCACCTACACAACAAGCCGTCATCAGGCCTAGGCTAGGCTCTCTGACAGAGAAGTCCGGGAAGGACAATGCTAATGGATTCTAGTTCCAGAGATGAAAAACATAAAGTTGACGTGAAATGAGGGGGGAGAAAACCGTAGCTCTTGGCACAGAATCCCTCTCCCCTTCTCTCCCTTCCTGTCTGCTCCCCTTCTCGCTATGGGTCTCAGGCCCCCCTCCCAATCGGGCCTTCCCCTCTTCCTGGACAAGTCTGTCCTGCAAGGCCCACAGAGGTGCTTCCACCTCTGAACCCCCGCCAGTGCCTCCTTTGAGCCACGGGGCATGTCTGGTGCATGACCGCTCCTAACAGAGCCCCCTTACTCATCACTAGAAGCGGCCTGCTCCCTGAAAGACAGCAGGAGCCCAGCCTCGAGTTTGCTTCCCTCCACAAAGAGTGCACCGGAAGGGCTTCCTAGATGTTCGCCTCGTTGCAGCAAGAGAGCTAAGTCCCAGACCTAGGAGCATCCCTGACACAACGGAATTTTGGTGGACAAGGGGTACGTTACCCTGTGAGGAGGGAATGGGGGGGCGGGGGTAGAAACGAAGGACCAGGTGGGCAGATTCAAGTGGATTAGGCTGTTCCTCCAATAGACCACATTTCAGAGTCACCACGGCGGGCCCTTGAATTGGGCCGACAAGCTCTTATGGAGTACCCACGGGGGCAGGCCTGGGACTAGTGCTAGGGAGACAAAGAGGAATAAGACTCAGCCCTGCCCTCTGGGAGCTTGGATACCATCTCTTGTCTTCCAGTAACTCTCTGGGTGATCTTGGGGCAAATCATTCTGAGAAGCCCGAATAATGCTGCAGTGGTGCCCCTTATCCTTTGCCCTTCTGCCCTAAGCCTTGTCAGGGAAGCTCACGCCATCAGTAAAGCTGATGGGAAGAATTCCAGTGGGCTCCTGTTGGCCAGTATTGTTCCCCCAGCCCTCAAGGTGTTGGCAAAGGTCCTGGGGCAGCATCTGTCCTTTACCCCAGTGCCGTAAAAGAGTTTCATTCTCTAGGAGAGCTAACGTGTGACAAAGGTCAGGAAGCCCTGCCTAAGCCATCTTGGTGAAAAAAGATGCTAACACCACCCAGGAGCTCAAACTCTGGGCCCAAGGGAGTCATTAACCGCTTTCCCCCCGATCCCAGATTTTTGCCCACATAGAACAGCCAAAAAAACCACAAGTTTCTGTCTCCAACTCCTTGCCTTGATGCATGAGGCAAAGGGCCCCCTTGTTTGAGGCTGGCGAGGGTCCTGAGCCAAGGAGCTGGTAAGGGGCAAGGGGCGAGGATCTCAACCATAGCTCTCTGGTTTCCCAAACGTGTTTCCGACAGGGAGGCAGCACCTGCCCCATGGGTGAAGCCCGCGACCCATCAAGCGGCTGGCTGCGTGGAGAGCAGTGGGAGAGAAACTGCTCTCATCTCTCTCACTCTCTTTGCGCCCCATGACTGCCTCCCCCACTGTCCCCTCACACTCACACATTTTCTGGTTCATTTCAGATGACAAAGTTCCTCTTTTCAAAAAGCCCCATCCCCCAAGAGTCCTTTCTGCAGAGATACCATCCCTCCAGTTGAGAAGGGGGCTGTCCCACGGTGGCCCCCAGGGGCAATGACAGGCCTTCTGAGCACATGACTCCACTTACCTTCCATGAACCCCTAAGCTACCACAGCAAAGTTCCCGTTATAAGGCCTCATCCCCTGACCGATGCCTCCTCTTCCACAAGGATCCCAGACCAAGCCTTACGGAACCCCAAACTTGACTAAACACTAACGTGCCTCCTCCCAACCCTTTCTATAGTGGGATCCTGAAATAGTGGATTAACAGGGCTGGGAAGACCTTAGAGGTGGGATGTCCTGTCCAGTTACTACCAGAAGCCCAGGAACAAGGGAGCCTGGTTCAGTTACATAGATAATTCACAGCAGAATCCAGAACTGCTTGTTCTACTTTCCACTTACCCATCCAGCAAACTCTTTCCAAGTCTTGCCTTCTACGTGAGACCGGCCTTCCCTCCCCGGCCCAACCTGGCCCGGCCCTAAACGCTCATCCTCTCCACCCTTGTGGCTGTTACTCACAGCCTTGGACTTGTGTCTAAGGAGGGGGCTCCAGGACCACTTGGGGGCCCCTTCCAAGCAAATGTTACTTTGTAATAAGACTTCCTCCCTTTTGGTCACCAGCCTTGCCCCCAAATTCCTGGAAGTGTGATAAAGAACCATTCTGATTTAACATGATTATAAGGAGTTACTTATAATGGGTCACAAGCAGGTGTTCAAAATGGAAGTGCATGACTGATGTGGAGAGGCCCCTGTGGCCTCTGAGACAACCTAGGGTCACGGGGCCTGAGCTCAAAGTGGCCCAGTGGCCATTCCACCTACTGAGAGCCCTGCTGAAAGACCCCACCCACCCCCAACCTCCCTAAGTGCTTAGCTGGGACTCTCCCCTGGGCGGGTCTCCTCCCCTACCCCATGCCGGGTCCAAGCAGGCGCTGCAAGGCAACACTCCAATTAACCTTTTCTTCTACCCCTCACCTTCTCCACAAGCTGTACACGTATCCGTTCTATTACCCACCTCTGCCATCTCATTTCTTTCTCTGACAGCCATGATGGGGACGGAGGCTGGAATGAAGGGCAGGAGCTCGAAGTCTCAAGGCCGTGAGTTCAAATCTCAGCTCAGCCACTTCTTGGCCCAGTATCCTCCAACAAACAATTCAGACTCCATTTTTTTAAAAAGACAAAATGTTGGGGGGGGGGGCCGTAAAAGCTTTTTCACGGCATTGTTGTAAAGAATAAAAACAAAGAAGTATGTCCACAGGGCTCCCATGGCCCCATCTCCTGCGGCTTCAGAAGGAGCTCACCCTCAAAAGTCCTCATGGCTGTCAACATTATTTCCCCTCTTAAAAGCGTCCAGGCAAAAGCTGCCTAGCCTCAGCCGCTGTCATTATCCAACGAAGAGCAATGACCTCTAGAATACCAGGGAGAGCTGGCCCGGCAGATTCCCCCAGTGACCTGTCTCCTTGCACATCCTGTGAACACCCTAAATGGAAAGCGGTGGAACACCCTTAAGACAAGGGTCAGTCCAGAGCAATCCCGCCAGGCTGGGCCCTGTACACAGGTGCCGGGAATGACGGGAGGAACCCCAGACACTCTCTCTGTAGGCCAGACCTCCCGCTGCTTGTCACTGGGCCTGCTACCCACAGTCAGACCTCACTCCTCCAGCCCTGAGCACCAATCTTTCCAGGGATCCTGCTAAGCAAGGGGCTTCATGCCTTCGGGTTATTTCTTACCCTCCCTAATCATTTTCTTTTAAAATGCAAATCACCTCTGAGAAGAGCAATGCAGTAATTGCTAACACCCCAGATTGAATAATTGGGGGAGTGCTTATTGTAAGACTGCAGAGGACTGGAGGTCTTTAGCAAACAGGGGAGCTAATGTTCAGAGGTGACCGTGGAACTAAGGAGCCAGACAGAGCAACAGCCTGGCCTTTTTCGGCAGGGGGCGGGGGGGTGTGAATTCCTAGGGCCACATCTATGCCTTCCTTCATCCCGCACCAAGACAAACACACCCATGACCCCCATAAGTGGCAGCAGTCCCCACAAATGCCACTGGCATGGCGAGCTGGGTTCCAAGGGAGAGAGCAGCCAGGGGCTGGGCGGCCTTGGCCCCAGTGCAGAGGGGCCGAGCCTGCCTTTCACCATCTCCAGGCTGAGGACGCCCTGAACCAGTGCCTACTCGCTCCCCAACAAGTCCGGGGCTTGGAGTTCAGGTAATTAGGCCCTTGGCATTCTCACCTGAGCCCGCCAATAAAACTGAGACAACCACTGTGGGCCCCTGTTCAGGAGGGAGAGAGGAAAGAAGGGGGGAGGGAAGGAGGAAAACTTTTTTTCTATGCTCAATTCAAGGCTTGGCAACCAGAAGGGAGAAGGCTGTTAGTCTATAAGCAACCGCTCCAAACACCCCACACCCACTTCATACCCAGGGTAGTCCCCTCCTGCCACGGAACCCCGGCCTCCATCTGCCACCATCACCCCGGGTAACAGAGGACAACTATGGGGGCTCTAGCCTGGACTGGAGCCAGGCAGGGAGGACCTCTGCTTGCAGAGGCAGCCTTTCCCAGCGTGACTCCTTCCATGGCAGAGGAGGGACAGAAGGGCACGCGTCCCCCACCCCACTCCAGGAGCCAGAGCCACTCTCTAAAAAAGTCTAGAAGGATGCTCCAGAGTGTTAAAGTGCAACGGAGTGACATCTTTGTACCCTGCCGTATGCCACCTCCTGCTGTCCAGGCTGGTGCTCCAGCAGGGTGAGGATCTTTCTTTAACCATCTCTACGTTGGCACAGTGCCCGGCAGGTATCCGGCACACAAACAGGACTTGCTTTTTCCCCTAAATAATAAACTTTAATGCTTCTTGTATATGATCGCGCAGATGTGGGATACCCAGCCCTTTTTACTCCCTGTATCACTTATGCTCACACATAAGATACATGGTAGAGTGCGGGAGAATATAGTTTACCAATATTAATTGCCATTTATGGAATGCTTGTGAGGGGGCTGGTGTAAGTATGAGGATTATCTCATTTAAACCTTCCTAAGGAATGGGTACTATTATTACCCCAATTTGCAAACAAGGAAACTGAGGCTAAGAAAGAAATTCCGAAATTTGCCCCAGGTCACACTGAAGCTTTAATGAATATTTATTTAATTGAACTGAAGGCTCCCATTCTTTGTCAGGAGCTAGTAGGAAGGAGGCGGGAGGCAATCTGCCCCCAAAGACTCTTATCCAATCTCACCAGTGGGCGAGCCGTCGGTGGAGCAGGCGGGCAAGCCCTGCTACTCGCTCCTCTCCTTCGGTGCAGCAAGTGCAGCTAGCCTGGAAGTGGTTGGGGGCCGTCTCTGCAGCGGCTACACTCCTCCTCTGGGGTCCTGGAAGCTCTCAAGGATCCCAAATTCTCCCACTGCCTCTGCCTTTCCTAACGTGGGCCCCTATCGAACCGAACTAGGGTTTCCAGCTCCTTGACTCTCCTCTTGCGGGGAGAGGGGTCTGGACGGATGGGGAGGGGGTGCGTCGCGGCAGGGTCCTCGGGTGTTGAGCAGGACGGCCTGGAGGTCTCCCGCTTCCTTCCCGCCACCCCCGCAGGCTGAGCTGTGCCTCGCGCGGGGAAACAAGGGCACTGCAGTCAATACTGTGGCCTGCCGCTCGCCCCAGGCCGCGGCCCTGGCGGCGTCTGCCGGCCCCGAGCAGGAACCCGCCGAGACCCCTGCCACCTCCGGGTGCCCGCGCAGCAGGAAGCGCCGCCGAGGGGCCCGGTGCGGGCGTTACTCGCTAGTCACCGCCGCTCGCCGCTTCTCCCTCGCCGCCAGGCTCTACGGCCAGAGGCCGAGCCACCGGCTAATTTTTCACGCCCCCCAGACCGCCTCCCTAGGTGACGCTAGAGTCTGTGCGGTTCCTTTAAAGGCTGCGGGTTCCGTTCTTCTTTCCTTTTCCACTGGTTGCCAAAATATGCAAATCCGGAGACCGGAATCTGCAGCCAAATCGAGGAGAAGGGGCGCGGCCGGCGCGTCACCGGATCCGCTCCTTGTATGGCTCTTCCCGGCTTGGCCCGCCGCCCCGCGACCCTCCCTGCAGCCGCCAGGGCCCCTCCCGCGCCCAGCCGGGCTCACACTGCCGCCTACGCCCCCGGGCCGGCCGCTCGCCCCCCTAGGGAGGGAGCCGGGGGCGGGAGGCGCTGCATGCCCTGATTCCGGCCGGAGCCGGGGACCGCTGCAGAGCGCTCCCTCCCCGCGCCGCTCAGGCGGAGGAGAGCCCGGGGGCGCAGCGCCTACCCAGTATACTTGTGGGGAGCCTGGCGGGAGCGGCGGTCGGGGTGGGGTGGGGTGAGGGGGCTCTCGGGCGGCGGGAATCCCTCCTTTCCTAGGAACCAGAGAAGATCCGGGGGAGGCCGGGCCCTCCCACCCCCAGTTCTCCGCCGAGCGGAGGGGAGGGGAGTGAGGTTGTCATCCACCCCCACCACGATGTGCAGCTCGGGAGTTCCTCCCACACGTCCCCGGCCCGCGTGGCCCTCCCACGGAGTGAGGCCCGGGGATCCTCTCTTCCTCCTTGTCAACACTCCCACTCCCCTTGAGAAATGCACGTTCCCCCAACCCCAACTCCCCGGCGGGGGGGACGCGGGATTCACCGCGCCCACACGGCCACCGAGGAGGGAATCCTCCCACGCCAAGCCGGTGCCGGTGTGATTCGGGGTCGCTCCCCCACGCTCCCTTTCTCTCCTCCCGCTCTCCCGCGGCCCGACCGCGCGCGCTCCCGGAGCAGGCCTCGGGGAACGTAGCAGCCGCCCCCGGGATCTGCTGCGGCTCCGGGAGGTGACAGCGTTCCGGTCGGCAAACAGGAGGCCCCTGACTGCAGGGCGCCGGCAGGCAGCGATGGGGACAGCCCTGTGCAAGGCGAGGGGGAGGGTAGAGACTAGAGGAGGTGGCTCAGAGACTGTGGGCTCAGCACGCTCCTGCTGCAACTCAGTGGCGGGCCCTTCGCGGGCAGCAGCAGACAGCGACTGCGCCTGGGCCTGCTGGGCCCTCCTGCCATCCCGTGGCCAAAGGGGGTGCTTCGAACCGTTAGGGAATGATCAGGGATTTGGTGCACATGTTTCCTGTCCCCTCAACTTCATTCCTATTTCTTCGCCACCCAAACCGCACATCCTCGACCCCAGAAATGCGGGGTTTCTCGCCTCCCGCGCAGCCACGCTGCAGCTACGAAGCTCTCCGCCGCTGCGCTCGGCGGGGAGTCAGCGCAGGGTCAGGGCCCAGGGAGGGGCAGGGGCGTGGGCGGAGAATCAGAGTGAGGGCCGCACCAAAGCGGTGGGGATACTGGATCTGCGATCCCTGACACGCTGGAATCTCTGGAATCCCCTCGAAGGGACGCGCTCGCGTTCTCTGGGTCTCAGGCCGGGTCCTGGACGCAAGAGGAGCGGCGGGAGCAGGGTCGGAGCGCACACCTTCCGGGTTCCCCCAGAAGTGCCCAGGTTGCAAAGGGACCTCGCCGGGTGTTTCCAGTTCCCTTTCTCCCTGCGTGGGGTGTTGGAGCCACTTGCAAACAACTCCGCCCCCCCCCGCCCCCCGCTGGCCAAGCGCGCTCCCGTAGTGCGGACCTAAAATAAACACACAGGCAGTTATTGCTTTTTCAACTCGGGGCTGCGCGCTTTACACTTTGCGTTCAGTTGCTTCCCTCTTTCCTCTCTCCTCTCGAATTTTCCTCCTTTCTTCTCTTTTATTTCTCTCTTTCTCTCATTTTCTTAAGATCCGCGAGCGTTGCGGGCGCCGCATGTTGGCTGCGGCCCGCTTCCTGCTTTCTAATGTTCCATTGTGAGGAGCTTCCATTGTGACGTCGCGCCCCTTCGGCTGGGCTTTGTCTGTCCATATATGGGCAGCTACGTCACGGAGCTTTCCCGGGGCTCAGATAAATAGGCTGGTGGAGTTCCCTGGCTGGGAGCTTTTGGGCAGCAGTGAGCTTGCTAGGAAGCGGCGGGGCTGGTGGTGGTGGTAGCAGCGGCGGCAGCAGCGGCAGAGGCGGCGGCGGCGGCAGTGGCGGCGGTGGCGGTGGCGGATCGGGGGGCGGGGGGGCCGCCGGCGCGCATCTGTTTGTGAGATCAATACTGAGGCCGCGTCCAACCCCCTTGGGCCGAGATTCCCCCAGCCCAGGCCCCCCCACCCACCCCCCGCACACGCCCCCCCCCCAGCCTCTTACGGCACCAGCTGAGGCACCCAAGAGGATTACCCCCCTTTGCCCTCTCTCCCACCCACCCCAAAAGAAGATCCCTCTCTGGCCACCTTCCCCTCTTCCTCCTCTCCCCGAACTTTCCCTCTCGCATGCTTTTCCCCTGCACCACGGATCGCCTCTCGGATGCCGCTTGCCTGGAAGCTGCGTTAGGAGCGAGCGGCGGCGGTGGCGGCGGTGGCGGCGGCGGCAGCTCGGGAGTGCTATGACCGGCAAACTCGCCGAGAAGCTGCCGGTGACCATGAGCAGTTTGCTAAACCAACTGCCTGACAATCTGTACCCCGAGGAGATCCCCAGCGCGCTCAACCTCTTCTCTGGCAGCAGCGACTCGGTAGCCCATTACAATCAGATGGCTACAGGTAAGGGCGGCGGGGAGGCGGCGAGGCAGCTCGGAAGGAAAGGGAAAGAGAGAGAGGAAGAGGAGGAGGGAACGAGCTAGCGATGGATGGATGGATGGATGGATGGATGGATGGATGGATGGATGGATGGATAGGTGGATGGATGGATGGGTGGATGGATGGATGGATGGATGGATGGAGAGATGGGGGGCGCGCTGGGAATTTTCCGGGGGGCGAGTTGCTTTTCCCACCCACTCCTCCCGCCCTCCTCAATCGGGAAGGCTCGGTTGGCGACGCCACGATAGAGGCTTCGGTTCTCCCGGGTGGGGGCAGCCGCCGACCAGCGGGAGGTAGGTGCGCGGCTCTGGGGTTCTCCACTTAGGGGGCGCGATCGCCAGGCTGCGCGCAAGGCGTGGTGCTGTCGCCCCCTTTCCCGGGAGGAGCCCAGCGTCCCTTTCACCCGCGCTCTCCCCCCCTTACTCCCTCAGCCTCCCACCCGGGATGGAGCCATGTGCGGCGTGGAGTCCCCGCGGTGGGAGAGGTACTGCGACGCTGCCTCCTCCACCCTCGCTAGCTGAGGCTGGGCTTTCCCCCTCCAGCAAGAGCCAAGAGCTCCTTCAGGCCTGGAGAAGGCTGGGGCCCGGGAAGGCGGCGGGAGAGCTCCCTTTGCGGGCAGAACCCCTCTACGCGCAGAGGACAAAGCATCGGAGCGCTCTGGGTCAGCGACCCGGGTGCGGTGCGGACGGGGGGCTTCGTCGGGGCAGGGAAGGCGCGGCGTCCCGGCGCGGACAGGGCTAAGGGAAAAGGCCGAGTTGTGTGCGCTAGAGAGCGAGAGCCCGGCGCGCTCCGGGTCTGAAACTACCTGTAGCTGCCGCTACCTGCCCGCCCCACCTCGGAAACAACAACAATGCTTCTCGCGTGCGCGCTTGTGTGTGTGCGTGTGATACGTGAGTGTGTGCGCGGCGTGTGCGGTGTGTGTGCAGCAGCCACTCCACACCCCGATCCGTAGTATTTTGCTCTATCCAGGTTGCGCCCGGGAGCGCGGCACCGCCCGCTTTGCGCCCGGGCGCAGCTTTCCTCCTACCCCGTGCGCTGTTCACTCCACCCGGCCGCACCCTCCACACCTGGGCAAGGACCTGGGCGCCCGGGCCCGGGAGCCGGCTCGGCTTCACTCACCCCTCCCCTCTCTTCCCCGCTCTCCGCAGAGAATGTGATGGACATCGGTCTGACCAACGAGAAGCCCAACCCGGAACTCTCTTATTCGGGCTCCTTCCAGCCAGCCCCCGGCAACAAGACCGTGACCTACTTGGGAAAGTTCGCCTTCGACTCCCCTTCCAACTGGTGTCAGGACAACATCATTAGCCTCATGAGCGCCGGCATCTTGGGGGTGCCCCCGGCCTCAGGGGCACTCAGCACGCAGACCTCCACGGCCAGCATGGTGCAGCCGCCGCAGGGCGACGTGGAGGCCATGTATCCGGCGCTGCCCCCCTATTCTAACTGCAGTGATCTCTACTCGGAGCCTGTGTCTTTCCACGACCCGCAGGGCAACCCCGGGCTCGCCTATTCCCCCCAGGATTACCAATCGGCCAAGCCGGCCTTGGACAGCAATCTTTTCCCCATGATTCCTGACTACAACCTATACCACCACCCCAACGATATGGGCTCCATTCCGGAGCACAAGCCCTTCCAGGGCATGGACCCCATCCGGGTCAACCCGCCCCCTATTACCCCGCTGGAGACCATCAAGGCATTCAAAGACAAGCAGATCCACCCGGGCTTTGGCAGCCTGCCCCAGCCACCGCTCACGCTCAAGCCCATCCGGCCCCGCAAGTATCCCAACCGACCCAGCAAGACCCCGCTCCACGAGCGGCCCCACGCGTGCCCGGCGGAGGGCTGCGACCGCCGTTTCAGTCGCTCGGACGAGCTGACCCGGCACCTGCGCATCCACACGGGCCACAAGCCCTTCCAGTGCCGGATCTGCATGCGGAGCTTCAGTCGCAGCGACCACCTTACCACCCACATCCGCACGCACACGGGCGAGAAGCCCTTTGCCTGCGAGTTCTGCGGGCGCAAGTTTGCGCGCAGCGACGAGCGCAAGCGCCACGCCAAGATCCACCTCAAGCAAAAGGAGAAGAAGGCGGAGAAGGGGGGTGCGCCCTCTGCGTCCTCGGCGCCCCCCGTGTCCCTGGCCCCTGTGGTCACCACCTGCGCCTGAGGCTCGGGCCCCCAGATCCCCACTTTTCCCCTGCAGTGTCTCCCAGCTGCTCGCCTGAAAGCAGCGGGAAAGCTAGCCACGGAGGCGCAGGGGCCGCGCCCTGGCCTCTCCATGGACGTAAGGTCCCTTGTTCCCCTTCGATGTCCCCCGTTTCCACCCTTTCACACCGGCCAACGGTCGGGGGCCAGGGCAGGAGGCGCCCTCCATTCGCTGCCCCCCCTTAACCAAGGCGTGGGGGCGGAAAGGTGGCGTCTAGCCCGCTTTGTTCAGTTCGGATCGTCTTGATCCAGGGGCCGCTGGGCCGCGCCAAGGACCTGCGGGGGACTGAAGGCGGGGCCCGCCCAAGCCTCGCCCGACCCAAGCACCTCACGGTTCCCCCCACGTCTCCCTCGGTTCCCCCTCGAAGACCCGAGAGGGGGAGGGGGTAAGGAGCGCACCAAAGCGCAGAGCTTGCTGCCCGCCGCACGCACGCGCGCCTGCGTGCGGGGATGCGCGCGAGTGTGCGTGCTCGCGTGAGTGTTATGTGTGTGGCTGTGTGTGTGTGTGCGCGCGCGCGCACGCGTGTGTGTGTGTGTGTGAGACTCTTGAGCTGAACTGGGCTGTGTCCACCCCAAACTCTTCCCCACATCGGGTCCCCAGGCCGCTGGGGGAATGTCCCAGGTTGGGGGCCTGCACGTGGCCGGATGAGACGGTCTTCCATCTGCTCGGAAATAATGTTTCTTACAGAAATGCCTCGGATGCCGCCGCCGCGGGGCTGCTACCGCCGTGTAGGGTTCGGCCCCTCAGCACCCCTCCTTTTCCGAGCGCTTCGCTCTTAGGCCTCAGGGCAGTCTGATCTGCGGGGAGAAGGAGCAGCCATCGCTAAACATGCCTTGTAACAAATCTATTTCCTCAGCCCCACTTCTCGAAATCTCTGTTCCTGAGTTCGCCCTCTGCCCTTGCTCCCCCACCTCTCCCTTCTCGCTAAAGCCTTCTCCCATCTCTTTCAAAATCTTCTTCCAGAAAGGCAGGCCTCAACCAGCCGCCGCATTTCACCATCTTTTTGTTTTCGCTCACTCATACCGGTTTCTCCTACCCCCCATTGATGGGAAAGCAGGCTCATTTTTCGTCTTTTGTCATCGCCACGCAACAGGTAGAATTCAGATCTATGTATATGGTGTGTGTGTGTGTGTGTGTGTATGTGTGTGTGTGTATGCATGTTCGTGTATATACACACATACATACAGCTATATATACATATAAAAGACACACACACGATATGTACTCCTAGCAAAATAAGATCTCTAAGGTACTTGGCTATCCAGTGCAGTGCACAGGAATAAAGAGAATTTGTAGGTATATAAGCTTTAAATGATTTATTTTTATGAAAAATTTAACTGATGAGATTATATCTACATAGGTGCGTGTATGCACACACACACATACGTATGCATGTATGAATACCTGCAGATACACACATACACACGTCTGTCCAAATTTTCCTTAAAGATATGGGTATTTTTGCATTAATCTATGTTGCTGAATGAGGCATATCTTTTCCGCCCCCCAGTCTCATATTCTCCCCGCCCTACCTCACCTCTTCTCAGGCACCCCCTCCTCCCTAGCGCTTCCCCCACACAGGGGTGACTCTTTTGAAGTGGAGTAGTAGGGAAGGTTGCTCTCTGACACAGCTTCCAGCACAGTCTTGACTGAATGTATTGTTCCCTCTTAGCGTTATTCTCCTGTGGTCACTAAGCTGCCCAGAGAGAAGGAACAAAGGTCTGGAGTTTACAGAATGTCTGTTTTTAAAGTCACTTTATGCGTTTCCCACTTTTTTTTTTTTAAGAAAAAAAAAGCATCGGGGTTTTTTGTTTGTTTGTTTGTTTTTTTGGGTTTGTTTTTTGTTTTTTGTTTCCTTTGGTGGTGGATAAATAATACTAAAAGGAGTCTAGTGAAAGGGAAAAAAAAATCAAAGAGCAGGGGGATTGTGAATTTCCAGGTACTTGGACTTTTTGTAGAAGGAGAGAGAAGAGGATGAAGTTTGCCAGGAGGGCCCATATTTTTTCAGCTGAAGGGTAAAATCTTTCTTTGCAGAGACAGTATTTTGCTGAATACTTTTTATAATGTGATGATTATTAAAAACAAAAATTTTGGTCACTTCAAAGCTGGAAGGAGGAATCAAATATCCTTTAATATTTTTTCCTTGCTCCTTCTGGTTTATGCATGTCACTGCATGATAATCTGAGTTTTCCTTTGTTTTAATAAAACTGTTCTCAGACATTTAAGCTTAAACTAAGAGAAAAATAACTTTGTTGCCAAAAGGTTGTGCTATCCAGATTTTTTTATATGTCTGCATGTTTTAAAAAAAACAACAAAAGAAAATGCACTCTAACTTATGTGAACTGAGAGAAAAAAATCAGGTTTTAAACAGGAAAACCTATGGGGAATGATATTTTTTGAAAGACTTTTGTATAAAGTTGAGTACTTAGAAAAAGACAAACCAGATGTAATATATTTTGTGGATGTTTTTATTTCTTGGATTTATAG
The DNA here is from genome assembly GCF_017311325.1 of Ursus maritimus. Lineage (NCBI taxonomy): Eukaryota > Metazoa > Chordata > Mammalia > Carnivora > Ursidae > Ursus > Ursus maritimus. Next base: position 70,370,026 of record NW_024423453.1, read on the forward strand.
TACCTTATACTAAGGTTAAAAAAATATGCTTGATATTGTGAAAAGGTGAAATTCTTCACCAACATTTCATTTGCTCCTTTGTCACATTGTTATGCCAATATAATATAGTTAATGAAAACAGCATTTTTAAAAACCGAAATATTGAAATGGTGTAATGTTGTACCATTTGCACTGTGAGCAAATGCTAATACAGTAAATATATTGTGTTTGCTGACAATCAGCCGGCCTATAAATCTCCTTATTTTATTTCTTGTTTTCATAGTATAAAGTTTTGGTCTGGCCTGTTTTTTGTCTTGTTTTGTTTTTGGCTGAGGGTTGGTTTGATAGGTTCTTATGCCAGGTTTTGCTGTTCTTGCTCTGAGAACTCAATGTGAAGCATGCAATTTGGCATTATTAGAAGTTGGTCAGAATTTTGTGCGGGTTCTGGAGTTTCAAACCCGGTGTCGAGCATTTATCGCGGTTCTGAGAGAATAGGATTCTTCCTCCACGCTGCTGGGAGTCTCAGACTGCCAGAGAGATTAAGCAAACAGATGAGATAAACTCATGGGAGTCAGGAGTAGTAACTGGAACCTTCTAGAACCCTCTCCCTGGTTTCTAATGGGTATTGAGGGTAGAGAGGCGGGGATCTCCCAGTGGATGAACTATGGCTCTGGTGGTAACAGGGAGCACCAGAGCAGGACCTTAGAGAGTCCTTACAGCCATACTGAGCAGTGCTCTTGTTACAGCTTTTGAAGCCTGAAAAACAGGTGGAGACTTGAGAGAGGGTTCTTCAAGGTTGGCAAGATAACCAGAGAGATTGGAGGCTCTATTGTGGTCAGACGACTGGGAAAAATCAGGTTTAAAAATTATGCAACTTCAATCCCACTTGGACAGGACTCTCCAGGCCTCACTACTTGTAGCTGCCTGGGAAAGAGGGTCTTGGCTGAAAAGAGCAGCTCTCATGAACTCCCAAGGGATCCGATGCTTCTGAGAGGAGAAAGAATATTTGGGATTTGGAGAATGTACAAGGAATATTTTATATAGCATCAACCCCTCACATTTTATGACTTCTATCTCCCACAGAGGTGATGCTTCTCCTACTCTATGAGCTTTCTTCCCCAGAAGCTTCCCCTTTCTTAACTGAGATCATTTGCCAGCCCTAGAGCTTTCTCCCTGTTCTCTTAAAGAGATACATACCCTCCACTTTCTTCCTGTGTCCCCAGCTCCGCTCTGCCCCCTTCACCTTATTTCCCAGGAGTCTTCACAATCTTTGATCCTCTTGCGGCTTGTTCTCGAATGCTCTTTGGACAGATCAGTCCTTCCTCTCCCTTTCTTTCTGCCTGCCCTCTAAAACACTCAGTTGGGCTTTTTCTGTCACGTATTGTGCATATCATCGGCCTCAGTGAAGCTTGGGGGCAGGGGCTCGGTGTCTGATACTGTGCTGTGTAGATGGGACAACAAACAGCAATGGGGGACAGTGTCTTGCCGCCTGAAGCAAACACACAGTGACAGAAACGGAGTACAGCATCCCTGCTCAGGAACTGCTCTTGCCGCCCCAGTCAGACCCATCACCCTGAAAAATGTGGGTGGTATTTCTGGTTGGCCTCAGTTACCAAGAAGTTGAGGGCAGACCCGGGTGAAGGCGGTGGGCTGTGGCCTTAGAAAAGAATGTTTTTGAAGTGTGAGTTCAATAAAGAGAATGCGGTATGGAATCTTCCATTTTCTCACCCACACAATTCTGGGTCACGGGCTGCCATCTTGAATTCCCTTCTCTCACCTCATGAAATTTTGAAATTCTAAACTGCAACTATAGCCACAAGGAGGTGTCCTTTTTTAACAAAGGGAATCCGAGATGGCTGAAAAGTCCTGATGATTGACTATATAATCCACCTCTTTGCTAAACTAGATATTTGCTTCCAGATTTCTATGTGTTTTTCAAGCGCATATTTCTCAGGGAAGGATAGCGTCACTGGGTGTCTTCATAGTTACCATCCAGCCCCACCTGCACCTTCTCCAATCAAGTCAGGCCTTCAGAGTTACACTTTCGTCAACAGTGTACTATGCTGCATGATTAATAAACTCACTTCCCATTGGTGCATATTACTCAACCCAACCTGGTTCAACCACTGGGTTACTTGACAATATGGCAGCCCGCCTGGCTGGCACCAGCCCTGTGTGCTGTAATCTCTGATTCATACTTTGTAACTAGATAAGGCTGTCCCAGATAGCATCACACCAGCAACCCAGCCTGCCTGGGTTTTGTGAATATGGGGAGAGGAAACTCAACCTTCAAACTTAGGGATGAAGTGGAGAGATGGTAGAGGAAAGGGTTGGGTGGAGCTATGATGAGAAGGAATCAACGTAAGCTTTGCTGGGAGCAAAATCCGACAGAGAAGTATGGAAGAGGTAGAGGCATAACTATGTCCAAAGCAACCTCTAAGCTGTTAGGGGTGAATGAAAGGATCTCTCTCTCTCTTTTCCTCTCTCTCTCTCTCTCTGTCTCTCCCACCTTGGGAGTGGCTTACTGAAGGTGATGACTCTTTGCAAAATTGTACTCCATGAACTAGGGCTGGGTACAAATGAGATATTTCATGAGAAGCGGGGAGCAAGGAGTGGCTTATTTTCTAAATGGTGGTGGTAGTAATGATCTAAGCATGTGTCTATTCTTCTCAAGTATATAAAAAGGAATAGCAAGGTGGATTCTGATGATAGCAAGGTAATGGCTTATGGCCAGTCGCTATAGATCCCCTTTCACTAATCCAGAATTTGCCTGCCATAGATAAGGGGGTTGTGAACTGCCTTTTCCTGGCTTTGACTGGCTCCCCTGGTGCCATGGATTAAAGAGCCTAAGGAAAGTAGAAGGGCTCTGTGTGTCCCAAAGACTAGAAGTCATACTGGCAAAATCTTAAAGACTAGAGGGAAATGACTTTCTAAAAGGTGCCATGGGGTTTTCAAAATAGGTCATAATCCTAAATCTATCCCAAGCAGTTCTTTTTAGAAAACCCACTCTTTGCACAAAGAGGAATGAGGTCTCCAGAGGAAAAGAAAAGATCCAAGTGGCTCTCGGAGCCCCTTGGCCGCCCCAGTACCCGGGACAAGGCCGCGAGCATTCAGGCCCCTGTCAGTCATCCTACAGTGGCCAGGGACGCATCTGGCCTGGTCAGCTTCTCCTAGCATCTCAGCTCTTGAAACTTCACCACTCCTTTTGCTTGAAGGTTCCTTTCTATCCCATTTCTCATATTTTCAACAATTGGTCATTTTCGCAACCTCTACAGGAGCAGAGGTGGGCCAGGGGCAGGGGCAGGATGAGGAGGCTTTCCCAACTTGCATTGAAGTCGCTGACATGTCCGTGCCCAGGCAGGAAGGGACCAGGCCCTGACTCACTTGCCTAGGATCCTCATTCCCCATCCTCATCATGGTTGCCTCACGTGGCGTCTGAAACTGGGACAGTCCCTGCCTCCGCCCCTGCCGGCCGCCGGGAAAACACTGCTCCTCTGCCCTCTGACCTGGGTGGGAAAAGAGTATTTCTTCCCTTTTGGCGAACACGCAGATGGCTAGAAGAAAGGTTTCTGAGCAATCTTACTAAGGAGCTGATCCAAAAAGAACACGGCCAAAAGCTGCCAACAAGAAGGAGAGAGTCGAAGGTTCTAGATGGTGCCGGCTACTCAACAGAAACGCTCTAATGTCAAGGTTGGGTGGGAGTTTGACCACCACATGGTTTCTTTAATGTTGCCTCGCCTGCTTCTTGGCCTTGGCTCCAGGAAGGCCCCTAGCGCATTCTCTTAGGACGAGGACATGGGGCTTCCCTGGGTTACTGCTACCCTCCTTTCTTCTCAAGGTTCCTGGACAGAGGACAAAGAAGGCACACTCCTGGACCTCAGGCACCCCACCCGCACCTACAGTCTCTCCTTCACCCATTCCCAGGGGCCTCTGCCACTCCACAGCCCTCCCGCCCTCTCGCTGCCCAGTCATGTTCTCTGGGCCCTGCTCATTTTGCGTGGAGCATGATCGCGGGTCCCTCAGGCTGGCTCTCCCTGTGAGGCCTGCCCAGGGCCTGCAGCCATCTTTACCTCAGGCCTTCACAGCGGCGTCCTGACCCACACAGAAACACACTGCTCTGTTCTGACCCAGCCAACAGCTGACTTGAGTCCCTATTTGAGTTCCCTACTGAGTTCCTAGTTGTAGTCTTAGGAAAGCTTCCACCTCTTGGCTCCCTAGGGGTAAAAAGATATCTGACGCCACTGAGGCTGGGGACACCCCAACCCTCCAGAGGGGAAGTTACCCTTGTCTGTGGACCTGTCTTCTCTGTCATGGCTCACCCCAGGGGGTGTCTCCCCCCCACCCATGCATCAGGTCCCTGTTCCCAGCAAAGGGAGAGAGATTAGTGACCAGAACAGACTGGGGCCTCCAGGCACATTGGCTTCTTCTCAAGCACAGGCTGCAAGAGCTCTATAACTTTCTACTCCTTAGTGCTTTGCCCCTCCAGGTGGTCTGGGTGCCTGAAGGACTTCCATTCCTCCTTATTCCCTTATCCTCCCTGCTTGGGATGTTCAGGCCATCTGAGCAGGAAGGCAGAAAACTTCTAGTGCCTGTGTGACCCCAGGGTACTAAGGAAAGTCTCCTTTGGGGCACTCGTTCCTACCCAAGTCTCCATCCTGAAAATTGGGAGGTGGTTTGATAACCCAGCAGCTACTTGGCTTTTCCCTTGGGGCCTGCTCTGGAATCACCATCTCCATCTCAATCTGAATCTCAGCTCCACCACTTGCTTACGGTGTGACTACTGACAGATTTCTTAGTCTCTCCAAACCTCGGATTCCTCCAGTCTTAGCACGACATCGTAGAGTTCAAACGAGGCAACATATATGGTGCCTGGTTCATGGTGGATACTCCATAATGTTACTTATTTTCCTTGTCCCTCACCTGGTCCCCTCTCCCCACCCTCCAAACACAGATGCAAGAAGGAGAGCTCTGTGTCCACCAGAGATCCGCACACCAGTTCAAATAGAGCCAAGGCAACCTCCGGTCCTCACCACCCGCCCCCAACACCAGCCCTCCACAGGACATCTGTATTCTGAAAATGGATCCTCTCAACCCCAACCCCCAGTCCTCCCAGAGGACACAAGTCCTCTCCGCTCTGGGCTGCAGCTGCTGTTCATTGTTGCCATTTCCTGGCTGGCTCCTGACCCCATCCCAGGTCCTCTTGTCTCTCTGACTTAGATGGGTGGATGTAACACCTTCCTGATGCAGTATCATCTGCAAAGTTAATTAATGTGTCATTGGGCTGTTGCCTGCTTCCTGATCCTTATCAGGGATTTAAATAAAACGCAGCAGCCCCAGTTCCTCCCTGTCTGTCCCTCTCCCTGGATCTGAGGCTTGTTCTTAGTCATCCATCCTTGACCTCAGCCTTCTGGCCAGTTCTCAGCTTCCAGCCTCAGGCCTGATGGAGCTGCCCCTGCCCAAGCCTAGTCTGGGAGCAGAAGCACCATCCAGGGCTTTCCCAGTGGTGATGTTCTAGGACAGAATCACAGGCAGCAGGGCCCTGACCTCATCCCATCCCCCTGGGTGGGTTCCCCCGCATTCGTTGAGTCATAATGGACCTTAAGAGTCCAACACCCGCTTTTTCAGGTTAAACAACAAAACAAAAACAAAAAACAAAAAAACAGAGGCGTCCAGAGGTTCTGTGACTTTTCCAAAATCACATTCAACAAAGGAAGAGCCAGGACTTCGGATCCAGACTTTCAGTGGAGGGCCCCATGGAAAGTGCTGGTTACTTCATTTATTCAGTACTATTTGTTGAGGGACACAGCATCCTTCCATTCACAAAACTTGCCTTCTCCAGGGCAGAAGCAGGTAAAAAATACTCATGTTGGATTGTGATATGTGTTACAGAGAAAAATACAGCAGAGCGATTGGAGTGAGAGGTGCTAGGTGGGCATTACAATTATGTTGGGGGAACACAGGGAGCTGTCTGAGGGCCTCATTGGGGAGGGGGCTTCGTACAGATGCAAGAAGTGCTGGAGCCAGTCCTATGGACATCTGGGCAAAAAGGAATACCAAGTGTAAGGCCCTGGTGGTGGCCATCTAGAACTATTCAAGGAGCCACATGAAGCCAGAGTGGCTAGTGACAAATGTGGAAGGGGGTCAGCTGCAGGAAGAAGGGGAGAGAGCAGGACTTATGCTGGGCTGCCAGGCCCTCTCCCTCTGCCAAGCTGCCTCTCTTCTCTGCCCTCAATGATCCCCCTTCCTCCACTTGGCTTCCTAATCCACCCCCTCCCCAGCCAGCTGCCGTCTTCTTAACCTTGCTTTCACGTTCAGAGGCAACTGATGATTCCTAAACCCCAGCTTGGTCAAGGACAGAAAGAACTGCCTCCTTCAAGAACCACAGCCCGAGAACCGTTTCTCTTCCTGTGGCCATTTGCCTTGGTGCCAAGTCCCTGACAAGATGGGTGACTCTTTCTGCTGCCCAGTCTCACAATGGGAATCTCCTTTGGCCTCATCTCACAGAAATCGCTCCTCACAAAGCCAGCTTCCTCCTTCATCTGTGGCTGGCTTGGCCACGTTTCCTGCCTTGGCAAAGAGCTGGTGATGGCCAGGTTCCTCCGATATGGTCACATTCTCACCCTGACTCCGAGCCCTGAATGTGCAAAATGGGACATTCCTGAAATCACTTGATCCACTATGGTCCTCACCGTGAGCTCAGTGTCCCAGGATTGTTACAAATCTTGGTGCTGTGACTTTATCTCTATATACTTGTCTAAGCAATTTCATCTAGGAAAGAGAAATTTCTTCCCTCCATCTTTCTTTGGTCTTCCATGTCATGTCTTTCCAAAAGCCCCCCCCCCCGCAGTCCTTGTCTTTCCCTGGCAACGTGACATCATCCAGAGCCTCTTCCCATTTCATTCATTCATCTGTTAATTTAGCAAGCCTATAGGAAGCCAGGTATAGTGCCTGTCTGCAGGGTCAGGGGGAGTGGCAGGCAGTACAAAGATGAACACCAATGGGAGACCATTCCTGCCCTCGAGGGTCTTCCATTCTGTTGGGGGCGAGGGAGACCCATAAACAGATGATTTCAATACATTGGGCCTGGCGTCATGTAGTGGTGGTCCCTGATCGAAAGATACCTAAAGCAGAGTCCGGCGGGAAGTGGGGGAGACAAGAGTTAGAGGGAGGGGAACTTCCTGGAGGATCTCAGAAAGTCCTCTTCCATGTCTCTCAAAATAATGAAACCAAGGTCCTGAGAACCCACTACATGCCAAGTGTGAGCTAAGGTCTCTTCGTAAATTATCCCTTTGGACTCTAGGTAGAGTGGCTCCACCCCGGGATGCTCACCTGGTGCTCTGTGGGGCTGCTCACTCTCTTGTCCTTTTCCCCAAGGAGGAAAAGAAAGTCCCAGTGGCCCACAGGCCCCAGGAAACAGCATAGCAGCTTGGCATCTCTGGAGCATGCCCAGCAGGCTTGGTGGAGGTTGTCCAACCCAGATGACACTTCTCCGTGTTACATTCTGGTTGCTTCTTCTTGCTACAAGGCAGATTTTTCCAGGGTTGGGGGATCCATCTTCTGACTCTCCTTGGTCCACACAGAGCATCCCTCCAGCTGACCTTCCTGCCTGTTCCTCGGTCCAGGCCCTGAGATGGTGAGCTAGAAGCTGCCCCACATCCTCTTCTCTTTGGGCACTTAGAATTCTGCATCCACAATTCCAGAGACAAACCTCTGCCTTTCTCCCCTCAACCTACCCACCTACTTCTCCTTTGCTACTGGTTGAAGAGCTCAGGCCTCTCGGCCAAAAGACCCAAGCTATAGCTTTGGTCCCCGCATTACTCTTCTCTCTGTGTTAAACCAGACCAGACCAGACCAAAAGATATGAGATAGACCAAGTCCACCTCGTGACTTGGCCAAGCCTCTGTTCTCCCATCTCCCGTCTGCAGGGAGTATTAACTCCCATTCCACAGGGCAGTTGAGAGGTCCACTGCAATGTAAAATTATGAAGGCGAGCTGTCCTGTCCCAGAGGCCTGAAGAAGACTGCTGGGGAACACTCTTCCCTCTACAGGTGAATATCCCAGGCAGACATTCTAGGCAGAGCTGGGAGCCAGGTCTGAACTCAAGTCACTCTTCTTAGTAGGTCAGATTGGAAAACCACACAGGACCCAGATGGTTCAGAGGTGACAGGCCTGGGAATGATCCCTGATTCCCTGTTAGAAACTGTACCTTCTGGGTCTAAGGGTGCTGAAATGTGCATCCAATGAGGACACATATCATCAAACAGCTGTATACCCCTGGGACTCGCAGACAGCTCTCCCGTGCCACACCAGGAGTTAGGAGACCTGGCTCCTGATCTCGATTTTGATATGAGGACAAAGCTGTATGACGTTTGCAAAGCCATAGTCCCCCTCTGTGTCTTAAAGTCCCTGTCAGAAAAGTGGGTGGTGCTAGTGGTAGAGCCATATGGCACCTCAAGCTTGGCTCTGCAGAGTTCCAGGACCATCCCCTGTGCACACAAGATCCACCCCTCCCCCTCATAGCTGGAGGGCTGAGCCGGGGCCCGCAGGGGCAGGAAACAGAAAAGGCCTCAGCTTTCGTCCTCCTGGGCCCAAACCTGATCCTACTTGCTGGTGCTCAGAAGTGCTGGCCTCGTTCCATCCCCGATGACGTCCTGGGCCTCTCATTCTCTGGCCCAAGCCAAATGTGTGTAAGATGACATTTGGTGAGGTCCCCTGGCTTGGGGTCTCGGCAGTGGCCTGTGGTGCACGGATCAGCCCCAGGCCCATGAACTAGAAGGTGCCAGGGGGTGGCTGGCCCCTAAACCGAGCCATTGTCCCGGGGAGGGAGCAGCAGTCGTGGAGAGCTCAGAGCTCCGCCTTTGGGCCTCCCACCCTGAGAATTCCTCTGTTCTAGGATATTAGCCCCAAAGAGCTTCTGCCTCTCCTACAGGGGCCTAATCTCAGTAGAGGCCTCCCAAGAGGTCCTGGAGCCTCATTTCTTCTTCCCATCCCCAAAGAAGTGTGCTGCTCCCCATCCTCCTCCCAAACAGGCTGCCCAGAACCATCGGCCCCTCCCCGCCGCCGTTTCTCCCTTATCTGGAGCATCGCTCTTCCACCCTCCCTGCACTGGAGCGTCTGCTGGGTTACCCAACCATCCCTAGGTCAAGCCTGTGTCGGATGGGTTGAGTCATTATCTCCATCTCCTCCCCAGCCCTCCCTCCCAGGTCCCAGGGCTTGGTCTGGTTTAGCAAGCTGGGAGGGAAGGCTCCATCACTTCCATGTGGGTAGCCTCCAAAGCCCCACAGGCCTCTTGGGACCAGGATTTTCCTGGTATTTGGCCGGACTTTGTCTTCCCTGGAACAGTGCCTCATGGGCACTCCTATGTCCTCAGCACTACAGACCGCTCAACACCAACCAGACCACCCAACAGATGGCCTGAGTGTGCTTCCTGCCCATCTCTCCACCCCAGCTCCTTCTCTGGCTAGTCATGGAAACTCGGACACAGCAACTAACCTCTCTGGGCCTCGGTGGGCACTTCTGTAGGATGGGGGTAATAACGCTGCTCCCGCCTCAGGCAGGACACCAGCTTGGCTCCCTCCCCAATGCCCTCTTCCAGTTCCCTTAGGTCTGCTTGTCCTTTCCTCTCTCTCACCCTTGCTCTAGAGCACCTCGTCTGCCACGGTGGGGGGCCCCTAGCTCGCTGTGCTCCCCTTCCTCATGCACCAGCCGGCCTTGGCTCCTGCCTCTCTCCCTTCCACACCCCTTATAGCCTCTGCGGGCTGGCCTATGAAAGTCTCCAAACAAGCCCAACCAAACCCCTGAGAATAGGCCTCCAGACAAACCTCCTCCCGAGGTTCAGACCACAGCTTCCCTCCGCACTCTCCCCACATTATCCAGGGAACCTAGAAGCGATGGAGCATAGCCCCGTTTCTCCCCAGGACAGGAAGGTGGGCTCCATACTCTCACACAGCCTTCCCACCCTGGCTGGTCCCTGGGCAGTCCCCTCTGTGCGGCCCTGCTCGCATGACCCCCATCTTTGTGCCTGCCCTGCACACGCATGCACAGCAGCCCCGCTCCGTTCTCCCGCAGCCCAGGCTCCCCTGCTTTCCCTCCCCCTCTCGTTCTCTTTCTGTGCTGTGCTCCTAGAACACACCCTCCCGGCCCACCAATCCTACACAAGCCACTGTGCCTTACAAGCCTCAGCTCCACAATTTCCCAGCCTGCCTTTGTGGGAAGGGTCTTTGCGATCTGCCTCCTAAGCCCCTCGCCCCTTTCCCCAGGAGGAAAAGCAGCCCGAGGCCCCAGCAGCACCGGCAGCCCCTCCCCAGCATCTGGTGAAGGGACCAGAAGAAGGAAGCACTGTCGGTTCTTTTCCCTGAGACTCCTAGATTTTGCACCAAAATGCAGGGTGTGCTCCTGTTTGCATTTTTTTTTTTTGTTTCCTTTCTGAAAATAACCATGAAACTATCATTTCCTCCCACTGCCTTTTCCCTATCTTATTTGGATTAGCAGAGTTGCTGGGAGAGGTGGTTTGGAGCCACTGGCAGCCTCCTTCTCCGACCTGGGTCCGGAGGACTCACAGGTGGCTTTCAAGCAGGTGCAGCCAGAGGGGCACCAGGTCCCCCAGTGGGGAGGAGAGGAACGCAGACACTGGGCACCACGGAGCCCTGTGACTCCCTCAATCAGAGACCTCCTGGAAACCAGGTTTCTGCCCCGCCTTGTCCCCAAGTTGGCAAATCCTGGGAACAACTGTGCCCTGGTTTCCCCTTAGCTTCTGGGTGTGGGGGAGGGGCCAGCAGCCCAGGCCCCCATCCTTGGCCGACCACAGGGGAAGCCGTGATGGTTGCATATTCTCCCTGTGAGGTGAGGGTGAGCAACACAGGAGAATCTGTCCTTATATAAGAAGGAAAATGGGGTGCACGCTGGGGGGCATATTCTCTCTTTCCATTTGGTTTCCATCCACGCCTACTCCCCGCTTAGCCATTCTAGGCATTCACTCTGGTCCTCCAAGAAGCAAGCCTCGAAAGACACCAGACCCAGGTCGGGTGGTGGATCAGAGAGGCCCGCAAAGGAGCCTGCCGCACCTCTACCCAAGCGCCTTCGGTTCCAGCCCACTTCCTGTGACTTGCCTGAGAAGCTGGGTCCTCACGACCTCCCCAGCCGTGGAGGGAGGCCCCAGCTCCGCAGGCCTCAGGCCCTCCCTCACATCTCAGGCGGGGACAGCAGTTCAAAATGGCAGCGCTCCTGGCCCTGACTCCCTTCACAAGGCTTGGGGCCCCAGCTCCAGGATCCCAGTCTCCCAAGTCCACAGCTGCCTGCCTTTGTGTCTGGTTGAAGACCACCCGATGGAAGGTCCCTGGGGTCCAGGAATTGACCATGCCCTCCAAGGCAAGGGATGCCTAAGGTTGGAAGAGGAGCTAAGGCCTGGCAGCACCCAGACCTCGGCCTGGCCCTCTGGGGCAGGGGGAGTTTGTGCCCCCAGCACCCTCCGCACCTTCCCTTAGCCTCTCTCCCCTGCACCGTGTGCCTTCCTTGGGCATTCTCTCCTGATCCGTCCAGAGGTACAACAGGCCAGGACTGGAGGTACGCTGGCCTGGCCTTGGTGGCACTGCTGGTCCCTCCCACAGGGCAATGAGACCCTTTCTACCTGCCGCTCCATGCTGGGCACCACCTTCTCAATGCGCAGACTCGCGCTCAGGAAGCCTGGAGGAGTGGTGTCTGCCCCATCCACTGACCCGCTTCTCTGTGCTGGCCTGCTACGGGGGAGACCTCATCCCTTTCTTTGAGGGTCCTTGACTGCCCCAAAGGCAGAGACCCTGACATGACGCCGTCGCTACCCCCACAGCCCTTCCGAACGCATCCACCCCACACACCCCTTTGCTCCTGCCCCATCTTCTCCAGCGGGACCCTTCTCCTCCCCCACTCCCTGTGCCAGGCTGAGCTGCTGGGCTATTTGGGGCTTTGGCTGGCCCGGCAGTGTAATCAGTGCCTCGGGATAATTGCCACCTGCCCTGCCGGTGTCTGGGGGCTGTCTCGGCCACAGCGGCAGGGGGCGGACACTGGGCAGCCAGGCCCACAGCGAGGTCAGGCTAGGGCAGTCTTCCCCACTCCCTAGATCTGCTCTCATGCATGTGGGACCTGCGAGGATTCCCTAGGAAAGCCATGCCTTCCTGGGGGCTGTGCTTCCCTGGGGTACCCTGTGGCTTCAGTGGAGAGGGGAGGGCTCTCCCAGCCAAGGGATCAAAGTCCTGAGTCCAGTCTATCAAGTGCCATCGGCTCAAAGCCTGTCCTCCCCGTACTGCCATCTGATATCAGTGGGTCCCCCTTCCGTCTTCCTTCTGGGCGACGCCACGGCTGGAGCACGGGCTTTGCAGCAAGAATGACTTCTGTTGGACTGTCTCAGGCTCTCCTGTGGCCAAGCCCACCAAGCCTCATTGTCCTCCTTTGGGGAGGTGGCAAGGGTTAATGAGATGGCATATGAGCGAGAGCCCATAAATGCTAACTCCCTCCCCTCTTGCTACTTTCTTTTCTACTCCAAGGCAGTTTAGATAAACCTGGTTTTAAACGAGGCCAGTCATTGTCACTTGGCCAACTCTATGACCTTGGGCAATTGGTTCAGCCTTGGTTTTCTCACCTATAAAAAGGGTCCTGAGGGGAGCTGCCTCATCAAGTTACTGTGAGGAACACATTGTCTCGGTGCGCCAGGCTGGCTCAGTCCGCGGAGCGTGTGACTCTTCATCTCAGGTTTGTGAGTTCGACACCCATACTGGGCGTAGAGTTACTTAAAAATAAAACCTTTCTTTAAAAAACAGAATACATTGTTGAATACATGTCAGATTCTTCACCCAGCGCTCAACAATGATGGTTGTTGTTATGGACAAGTGCGAAGAGCAAAGAATGGGCGTGGGAAGCATCAGGAAGCCAACTGGCCACACTCAGGACAGCAAAGCCTGAAGGGACATACCAGGGCTGAGGGAACCAACCAGATAGCAAGCCCAGTGCCTGGACCGCCCCTGTGGCGGCTCGGGCCCTGAGGGTGTGGGGGACTCCTCCCAGGATTTCCCCCTCTTGCAACCCCCTTTGCTCTCACAGAGAACACCAAACACTTGTGGATATTTTATTTTTTAAAGAGAATCAGCGACGGCAGAATCACAACGAAGTTGCTTCGATCTTGGGAGATGTAGAAATAAAATTGTTTCTTTTTCTTTACTGATATAATCCAAAGGTTATTTGTCCTAATCCTTGGAATTCTTAACGTATCCATGAGTGGCTAGCCAATTGCAGGGCCATTCAGACAAGTTCCTTCTCGGGGTGGAGCACCGTGGTGGGGGTGGGTGCTGACCTGAAAGAATAGGACTCATGGGGCCAGCCTGAGTCCGATGCAGCCCAGCTCCATCCCTCCCTGCTTCAGAGCCTTCCCCAGAGAGGTGCAGAGCTCCCATCACTGGCACCCAGGCCAACAGGACAGACCAGGAGAGCGCCCTGGCTCTCTTGCCCCATCAGCACCAAAGCAGGAACAAAGGCCACCCGGCGTACCAGATACTGCCCCCTTGAGGATGCAGAGGAGAGAGCATGCTAGCGTGTAGGACATGGGAAGTGGGCCCCATTCCCATCAGCAGGAGCTGCTCAACCCCAAGCCGAGCCCAAGGCAGCAATTCTTTAGCCCCTCCAGCGCCTGGGCACCAGCCCATGTCACAGCCATCGTGGGCTCCATCATCCTCTTCAGCCACCAGTGCCCCACCTCAGGAGCTGTGTCTTCAGTGACTTCCCTCTGACTCCCCCTTTCCAGGTATACCCTGGACCCACCTGGAGGAACAGACCACCTGGAGCCAACTCAGACCCCAAGGAGCATGGCCTCGGTGTTCCTCCTGCCAGTTCTGTTTCCAGTGGCACCTCCTATTATGGGTTGAGCTGGCGGCGGGGGGGGCGCTGCCCAGCCTGGAGGAGCAGCCCTTGGACCGATGCCCTGGACACATGTTGTCCAGGGGGATTGTTTTCCCTCCTGGGTGCGCTCTTTCTCACTCGCGACTCCTCCTTGGCTTCTGCGAGCTAATCAGGGAGAAGGAGGGGGAGGAGGGGGATGCTGCTTGCCTTCCCCGTTATCTGCAGCAATCCACGGTGACTAATGCTCCCAGTTGGTAAAAAGGCAGTGTAATCAAAACACTTTTTTTTTTTAGTCCTTAAAGTTAGTCATTCTCCCAGAGTGGAGGAAAGAAAAGCCCACAGCAGGCACCATGAAATGCAAGCTGAGAGGCTCACGCTGCGGGTGGAACTAAAGCATTGGCCATGGGAGCTCCTGTGGGTCTGAGGCTCGGGCCTTCTTCCTCCCAGCCCTTGGCTAGCCTTCCTGCACACCCTCCTTTGTTCTTGCTTTCCTCGACATCTGGGCTGTCTGATCCCTGAAGGACTTCCATGCCAAGTCCAGAATCTGCCCTTTACTCTCACCCTGCCAGGTGCTGCCACCTGCTGGTCCTGAGCTCACCAAATGGGAGGAAGCATATAAAAGCTCCCGGGATGAGGCTGAGCCCTGAATCCCTTTAGGTACCTGGTCTCATGCTGGCCCACCCTCCAGCCCCAACCCAGCCATTCAGTGTCCGTGCTCCTCCTATCGCCAGCTGTCTGCTTCTCCTTTCCACTTTGCCTTGACAGAACTATAGGTTGTCAGAAGCAGGAACTTCAGGAGTCAGCAGTAAGAGGTGGTATACCACAGTGGCAAAAAGCATAAGGCTCAGGGCCAGGTGGCCAAGGTGGGATTCCATCTCCCTACTTACCATCTGTGCTTTGTCCTGATCACAATAATAGGACCAACTTCATAGTGTCATTGTAAACAATGAAAACGGAACCACTTAGAACAGTGCCTGGCATATTGTGAGTGCTCAGTTATTATCTCATAATAAAAATAACAACGACTAAATAATAAAGTAGAATGTACCTCCTTAGTCATCCAAGGCAGACATTGCTCATCAATCAGAGAACTTCCCCACCAATGGCAGATTCCCCAGAATCCTCAATAGTACTCCAGGCAGCCAGGAACAGGAACAAGCAATTCGAGATGGCAAGTGGGATGGCACCCATTTGCCATCCCAGATCTAACCCAGACTCTTTATGTTACAGTCAAGAAAAATGAGATGGAAGAAACTCCCTCAAGCTACTTGAAGACAGAGCTGGGGTCCGGACAGCTATTCCTGGCCCTGACTGCTTAGCCAGCCCAGCGTCTGACTCGTCATTTTACCCCGACATTTGAGCCATTAAGGTGTGCTTCCCACTGCTGGAAACTTTTACCCACATATCCGCCATCTTCTCCCACCCTTACTCCTCTCCCATGTCCTTGGCCCATGGTTGCTCAGGGTACTGTGTTGTTCTGAGGCATCTTGCTGAGCAAATGCAAAGCAGAGGGAAGTAGGCAGTGAAATGATATAGAAACCTGAGGGTCTTGGTCTGAATTTATGCTGCAGGAACCTCCCGGGGCACAAAGACCTGCAGGGCTGCAAGGGAGCTTGGCCCAGCGACTCAGGCCCCTGACAGTCAGTCCCTTCGGTCTCAGCCCTTATGTTGTAATGAAGTCCCTAATGACCCAGCTCCAGTTCTGGAATCCCTGCTCTTAGCTGATTAGAGGCTGGCATGGTGAAAGAATCAGAGGACCAGCTCTAGACCTCTGTGTGGGGAGGGCATATAGGACAAGCCCAGAGAGGAGGGTCAGTGGGGAGCGCCTGCTTACCAATTTCTGAGTGGAAAGCTCCAAGGAGAGGTGAGTGGTATGGTGGCAGAACTGGTTCTCTGGCAGCTTTCCCTCTGGTACAGAACATTGTCCACCCAAGCAGATCTCTGCCACCTGAACACTCTTTGAACTTAGGGCTCAGACTCTGGGGGAGGAAGCAGTATTCACCTCTGTCTGAAGCTCCTCCACTTTCAGCCTCCACGTCGAAGCTGAATTTGCTCCTTTTCCATCCCTCCCCTGAAGGGGCAGGATCAACCTGACCTGCATGGCACTGTCCTTTGGTTCCCAGAAGAAAGACATAGCTCCCAACCCTGGGTCTGCAGACCCTGCAGCTGAGTTTTCTAAGACAGTGGGAGGTGTTTATGCTGCCTTGTGTTCAGTTCTCTAGGGATCAAAGGGACATGGCATGTCATGCTCATGGAGGAAAGCTTGGGAGCCCAAAGGACAGTGGGGTGCCTGGCCGTCCATCCTCAGCCTGGCATACCTCAGGCTGAAGAAATGAGCCACAGAGAAGGAGTCAGAGCAGGCACTTTCCAGACAGACTCCTAGAAGACCAGCATTCTCTCCAGGACCCTCAGAGATCCTGCTGGCCACATTAAAGAGCCAGGGTTGGAGGTAAGCAGCACAAGCCCTACTTGGGCCTCATGCTGAATCCTCCCCCCTCCCTCCACCCCCACCCCCCTGCCTTGAGATGTCACTAATTCCTCAGAGCTGCTCATTTCTCTCAGCTTGCCTTCTGTTCAGGTCCCACCCCACAGACCTCCCCTATTTTCCTATATCCCGAGGACCTCTTCAGTCAACAAGACAGTCAACTTAAAACCTCAAAGTGTTGGCAACTTTGGTAATATTATCCATCCACTCATCTTCTGGACAAGGGGACCAAGGTTCAGAGAGGGGATGTGACTTCCTGAGGTCAGTCCTAGTGTCAAAAATGGAACCAGAGCCAGGACTCCTCCAGACTCTTAATCCAGAACTCATCATTCTTGTCCTATGGGGTATGTCTGCTGCCCCCAGCCCTGAAACAGACCTCACCTGGGATGTGGTGGTTGCCTAGGCTGATACTTTCGGAAATTCTTTAGCACTTTGGGGCAATAACTAAGGGACACAGAGCATAGGGAAAGGAAGAAGCAGGTGGGAGAGCCATCCACAGGTGTTAAAATGCCAGAATGTTCATCACCCACAGCACCCTTCATCCAGCCACCACACCTTGTACAAAGCAGCAAGGACTGTCCCTCCCTTTGCCTACTCTCTGTCCAGGCTGCCTTTCGGTGACTCCTCCTCCTCTTTATTCTTCAGGCTGCTCTAGTGCTCACTTCAGCCTGTTTCCTGAGGTTTAGCATGGTGATGAAGCCGATCTGTGGAATGCACTCGGGGGCCCGCCCTCTATTGGAAAACCTCTGTTGAGTCAAACCTTAGACTCTAAGCGATAGAAACGGAAAACACAAACGAGGGACCGTCTCCTGTGGACAATCCTCTGAGTGCCTCTGCTCCTCCTGACCAAGCTGTCAACTCTCTCCTGGGAACTCAGAACAAGTAATGCACATCTTCTGTTCAGTGGCTTAGCTGCTCTCCAAATGACCCGAAAATATTTGAGATCCATTTGAAGGAGGAAAATTCCCAGAGAGAGGGCCCTTGTGAGCCCAGTAGTTACCTGCACAGGCCTTGCTGCCTGCTTTTCTCTTCTAAAGTAGGGAGGTTCTTGGGCGTGAGGAGAGCAACATGGACCAAGACCCCAGGCAGGACTAAGGCCCCAAATTCTGACTTTGGGAGACCCAGAATGAGCTGCTTGCCTGAAACTCAATCCCCTTCTCAGCTAAGACAGGTTTCCTCGGCCTGGACTCTCTTCAGCCCTTATCGTGGATTCACCTGGCTAGCCTGAGTTGCCTTCAGGACTTGGCTTACACATTGGCTTCTAGAAGCCATCACTAAAACGCACGTGCAGCTTGCAGGAGCCCTTTATAGGCAGCCACAGCGCCCTGTCCTTCCCCGTCATATGTGATCACTTTGTTGCCGGTTACCTCTCCCTCTAGGTAACTAGCTCTGGGAGGGAATTAGGGCAGGACCCATACTTCTTTTTCAGGGCTGCAGCCTTGAGGTTAGCACAGTGACTGGCACATTGCAGGAACTCAGTGAATATTTGTTAAATGACTGAATAAAAAGAATGGGACCATTCACATCATTTGGGTTCTGTAAAGGGGAGCAGAGGGAAGGACTGGAAGACATGGAGCAACCCTTACTCTTTGTTCTCTTTCGTTGGGTAAATCTACAGAACATTGCCAACCCTAAAAGCACCTCTTTTGTATTCAGAGCCTGTGCCATCTTGAAGAAGAGAACAGATCCATTTGTGTCTTTGTAACAGGTAAGGCATGTACAGGGTACACAATTTAAAAGATACAAAAGACCATACGGTGAACGTAAATCCACCCCCCACCCCAACTTCCCGGCTCCCCAAGTGACTCCTTCCCCCATCGACAAGGACTGCTACTGTCTCTGGATTAGAAATTTCTTTACAGACAGAAAAACTAAGGCAGTAACAAGGTTAAGAGGCACGTGTAGTAAGCTAATGAGAATTTTACAAGTCAGTATCTCAGGCAGGAAACGCACCCGGGGGGTCCCCACGCCGCCGCCACAGGCTGAGCCCGTCCTAAGGCAAAGCATGAGGTCGAGGACCCGGGCCACTGCGCGGGACGCCCACCGCCGCGGAAGGGTTAACGCCCCGGGCCCCACCCGGGCCCCGCCCACCCCCGCCTCTTCCGGGCACAGAGGGCGGAGTGTACGTCACTTCCTGGAGACTGGCTGAATCCGGAAGTGATCCCTGAGGACCCAGTTTCGGCGGAGGACCCCGGTGGCAGGGCCAGGTTCGGGACCATGAGCTGGTGAGTGAGGCCCGGGCGGCAGAGCCGCTGGAGCCGTGGGCCCGCCATGCGTCTTGCCCGCGCCCGCCTGAGTCCCCTCGCCCGCGCTGCCCGCCCTGCCCGCACGGACCCTCCGCCCTTGGTCGTTCGAGGGCCCTTGCTCCGGTGCTTTCCCGGAGGCTTCGTCTCTCGGCAGGACTCACCGGGAGATGGGGCGGGGGATTCCCTTGGCTTGGGATCCCGCGTCTGTTTCCTGACTCTTTCTGTTACATGGAACCGGGGCCCGTCTTCTCCCAGCTGCTTGGAGTGAGGAAGTTTCCTGTTTCCTCCTCTTGTAAATTCGTTGAGGTGGAGTAAAATGCCTTGTTTCTCCCGTAGCCCCAGAGCCGTGGCCCTCACTCTGGCAGCCTGGACCCAGTTCACTGATCAAAAACCCACTCGCTTTCAGATGACTAGTCTTTGCACCACTTAACAGTCTTCAACAGACAGAACTTGCTTCTCTTTTGAAAGGGTCTGGAATTGAAAACCCACACCCACACTCCCAGTGTGGGATTGAACTAGTTTTTAATCATTTACAGGGCCATTACCCACTCACTGCTTTCTCTTGAACATCAACGTAGGTAAGCTTAAACATTATGGGAACTAGCAGGCCATGAGAAAAGACGCTAAGGAGTCTCAGAGTAGTAGAGTTACAGCTCCAGAGTTAAAGGTACGTTGCTGTATGATGCCCATAGTAGATGAAGGCTCTCAGCAGAGACTTCATAATATTTAATGGTTGATTTGTTTTGTAAGACTCGGTTTGCCCAAAGGGCCTTACCTTCAGACCCAAAGGACCTGCATATCCACAACCCCCAACCTCAGGGGGCCCAGCTATAGTTTGCTTATATGGATACACTGACCCCCAGAGATGTACTAGATGAATCAAACTTCTTGGAATCCAAGGTCCATTAGCATAGGGAATGTGTTTGCCACTCTGTCCTCCTAGTCCAGCTTGTTTCTTTACACAAAGTCAAAGTATGAGAACTAGTCGTGAGTGAATGAAGATAGTAGAATAGCCTTCAGGAAGGCTCTCGCAGGCTCACATTTGACCATTAGTGGGAACTACGTTCTGGCCACAAGGAGCTAATGTCCGTCAGTGTTAAGGACAATTCTCTAATGTAAAATTTAGACCATTTCTGTCCCCTCTTCCCTCCTGCTTCTTAGACAAAGATTGATGGGCAAATGTCAGACAGTTGGTGCCAACACGTGAGGAAGCCCGGAGCGATGCCCTAATAAGCCCCGGCAGGAGCTGCTCCTTTTCCCTCCACCTTGGCTCCAGGAGGCCTATAGGGGGCTAGAGCCTTAAAGAGTTGACTTTCCCATCTTGTTATAACCTAGTTAGTGATGAGCAAAGTGATAATCCTTCAATTCCCTTTCCTAGAGGAATTACTTCCTTAAAGTGTAAGCCTGGATCCCCTGACCTTATGATATAGATGTCCTCTTGCCAGGCACATCTGGAATCTTTGGAATTATCTTGCTTAATTTTTCAAGGTAAAAACCAGGAAGTACAAATGCTTTGTATTGCTTAGGTTGGCATTTGCGATTTTAAAAATCAGTTTTTTCTTCACAAATCAGAAGAAGAACAGAGCAGACACCAGGGTAAAAGATTCTCTTGGTGATCTGAAACATGCCGTTTCCACCTGTCTTGAAGAAGGCTTTTTTTCTGAAAAAGTAATAGCCTGTTTCCTAAGGCCTGTCAGGTTGCAGCAAATTGAAATTGACAGCTAACTCTTCAGCAAAAGCTGAGATTTTTATCCTGCAGAATTAATTTACTAGTACACGTGCAGCTTGGCATCTCCTTGGACTGAGGGTCAGAACCAAAAGGGTGGCTTTGTCCTTCAAAGCTGACATTCCTTTTTCTTCCTCTGTAGAGGGCCTCTACGTCATCTCTGACGTGGACCCTGACCCTGTCTCCCTGAAGGGGGAGCAGCACCGGCGCCTGGACGCACAATCACACTCAGTTCCTGGCTCAATGGCTGGCAAAGGGAGCGGGGCTGGGTCCTTCTGATTCGCTCCTGGAGTGGTTTTCCTGCTCCCAGAATGAATCCATCCATTCATCCGAGACTGGAATTCTCAGTGGGGGAAGAGACCAGAGTGACGTAGGGCCATCATAGGAGGCCGATGCTCAAGGTCAAGTTCACCAAGCACACGGGTATGCCGGCCATCATTGAATAAAGCCTAGGGGCATGTAGCCCATGGTCCCCAGAGGGTAACCATTGTTCTGGGCTAGGCTGGGCTTTCAAAATGTCACAGTGAGAAATGTCCAATATTGATGCCCTTTGCACACTGTGGACTTTGCATGGAGAGTGAGAGGTCTTTGTTCCCTGCTTCCTCTGTGCATGCAGCCCGCCCACCCCCTGTTTGTTTAGTGGTACCTGCTGCCTTCCTGTACCATCGGCCCATCCATTCATCCACCAGCCACCCACGTGTCTTCTTAGCTGGTGGTCCAGTGGTGTGCCCTGCTAGCAAGAAGGCGTTTGATATTCACATCTCAGGTCACTGATCCACCGTTTGGGCCTAAGTCAAGCGCTTCCCTCTCCTCTCCTGCTTGTCTTCTTCTCTCTCTTCTTTTGTCTGTGTCTTTATTATTGTATGGAGGGAGAATTCAGTAGAATTAAGAATATAATCTGCTTTATCAATCTGGTTTATCTGTCTCCAGGGATTGTAGCCTTCTCTGGAACCACACACCTTGATGCTCTTATGCTTAAGTGACCAGGGAAAAGAAGGCCTGCAGGAAATCTTCCTCTACTAGGGGTCTGGAAGTTTGACTCAGAACAAAGGAAATTAGGGTCCGTGCAGAGAAATGTGGCTGGGAGTTAGAGGAGTGAGTTCGGGTTCTGGTTCCCTCCTTCACAGCATGGCCTAGGCAGGCATTCAGCCTTCCTCTGTCTTGTTTTCCCCACCTGTGACATGCAGTGGATAATCCCCGCTGATGCTGTGCCACCCAAGCCTGTTGTGAAACCCATGGAGACTGTGATTGTTTTCAGACTCTTCTGGGCCCTTCTACCTCTCTCTGCCCCTTAAATATTGGAATCCATCCTCTCCCTGCCCCCATGTTCTCACCCTGTATGCCCTCCCCATCATCTTCAGGATAAAGGCCTGACTCTGGGCCACGGCTTATAAGGTCTTCCTGGACCTGGCTGTCCACCTTTACTCCTGTGTCTAAGGTTTCCCTGGCCTCTGGTGCCTCTGCCCCTCTGTATGCACTGTTCCTCTCCCTGAAATGCCCTTCCCTCCCGCCTCATCCGCCAGGCCGACATACCCAGAGTCCGGGTAGACTTCACCTCTTCTGAGGGTCTTCCCTCAGCAGCCCCCCACACCCTGCCAAGCCGAGTCGGGTGCCCCTCCTCTGACCCTCATTAGCATGTGTACTTGAACTGTTGGTCTACTTGTCAGTAACCCCGCTAGTCTGTTCATGACCGAGAAAGGGACTGTGTCTTGGTCATCACTGTATCCCTAGCAGTGTCCCCAGCAGTCGTACATGGTTACTGGATGTATGAACGAGCACTGTTTTTCCATTTCCTGACTTGCCTTAGCTCAGGAAAAATTTTCAGATAAAAACCGTGTGGAACCTATAAGCCACTTCCTGAAACAAAGAGCGTCTAAGAGTGCTGTCGTTAAATCGATGATGGAAGAAGTGGCTTCAGAGCCTCTCAGAGACTGTTCTCCCCTCCCCTCTTTCCCCGTCCCCAAACTATCCTCTCCCGTGCTGCATAGAGCGCTTGTAGTACTTCACATCCTTCCAAGGACCACAGATGTGTCCCTCTCCCGCACAGACTGCGTGGGGGCAGGACCTACACCTTCTTTAGCTTTGTGTGTGTCTACTGTTTGCACATAGTAGGTACCTCATCGGTAAATGTCAAATGAAGTGAGTGAAATATAAAAAAAGGAAGGTAAACTGCTGGGTGAGACCCAACCACGCATTCTGTTTCACACATGTTCGCAGTGGAGCCTCTTTTCCCTTTAGTGTGGCCCTTGCCGTCGTACATTTGTATAGTGCTCTTAACTTTTCAAGTTACTTTCCCCTCCATTATCTGATTTCGTCCTCAAATGTACCCTCGTACGCAGTGCAGGCCTTCTTACCTGCCTGTGACAGCTTCTCAGAACTCACTCACGGAATACCTGGCCGAGTTAGAGCTAAAATCTGCAGCTCCTGACTGTTCTCTATGCTTGAATGGAGACATTCAAAAAATGGAAGGCCAGGGGCACCTGGCTGGCTCAGTGGGAAGAGCACGTGACTCTTGATATGGGGGTCCTGAGTTCGAGCCCCCTGAGTTGGGTGTAGAGATTACTAAAAAAAAAAATAATTAAAAAGAAGAGAAAAAAAAGGAAGACCGTTCTGATTGGGCCCCGAAGGAAGGTATTTGACTTTGCTGGCACGTGTGGCCACTACCAGGGTGGTAGTGAATTTCAAGGAGTTGCCAGTTCTCACACTTAACGCGATGGGGGAAGTCCCGTGTCGGCACACATCCAGGTGTTCTGGACCCTCTCAGCTTCTTACTCTGAGGCCTCTCTGCATCGGGCAACCTTCCCACTCATTTCTTTAGACAGGCCGGCCTCTCCCCAAGCTTTTTCCTCTTCTGTGGAGAGCATGGTCGTGCCGGACCCTTTGAGGAGCCTGTGTGATTCTGTAGTTGACGTAGCTTTGGGCACCGTCTTGCTTCAGCTGTTTGTAATGGGAGGGGAGGGGACGTTTTCCACATTCGGAAAGCGCCAAGTGTGTTGAATCCCACAGCTTCTTCGTCAAAGATGTTTTCTTCTGTGTTATACTCTTTATGTACATGTGTTGGGGTAACTTCAGAGTTGGCAGCTAAGCTATTAGAGTTCCTTCCCCTGAACCCGTTATTTCGGTGGCTAATCCATTAAGTAGGGCCCCTTTTGGCATGTCGCACCCAGATTGTGCTCCATGACTGTGTGTTGATTTAATGCTCCCTGACTATCTCTACTGTACAAGGGCCTGTGCTCCATGTTGGGGGACATTGAAAAGGCCGTAAGAACCAATGCCTGTCTCAGCCAGCGTATGGAAAGCTCCAGAGATTCACAGGCATGGCAGCTGATCACTAAATGTTGGTGTGGCATCGTCAGGAAAAACTTCCGCCGGAGGACGGGGTGTGAGCTGAACCCTGACTAGCAAGCATGCAGTGTTTCAGTGAGCAGTGGAGGGAGGGGTCCAGGGTAGGAGAGTGGCGTGGAAAAGGTGCGTGCTGACGGAATGCCTCAAGAGTATTCGGCGTGGTTGGTCAGGAGACCGGCTTGGCCTTAGCGACTAGGGCTTTGGGGGGAGGCTTGGTTGATGACGGCGGCACTGTAGTCAGGGCCATGTTGCCAGTGCTCGCAGTGCCTCACCAAAGAGCTGAAACTGAGCTGAGGCTTTTCCAAATGGAAGGGTTTTGAGCATGGAAGTGGCATGGGGAAATCAATGATTTCATCGGATTAGTTTGGCGGTGGTCTGTACGAGAGCTCAGAGAAGAGGAAGAACGGAGCCAGGGAGCTAACGTGGACAGTGGCTTCCAAAATTTTTTGACCACAACTTGCAGTCAGAAATGCCTTTGATATCACAGCACGCCTACAGTTATACTTCAGATAAAAGCTTCACCTGGTATGTGTGGTGCACTCGCTATTTTCTGTTATGTTCTATTTCATGTTGAAAAGAATGGTGTACTTCGTTGATCTCATGACTAATTTTGATAGGTTTATAGTGGGATGATGTGTAGCAGCTCACATGACTGATGCGGGACCCCAGTTAGAAAAACACTGATCTAGGAGTTAATTGCAGGAATTCAGGCTGCGAGCCAACACCTGTGACTCCAGCCAGCTCAGGATAGTGTTGTTGGTTGATTTGGTTTGCATGGTTTCCAGCCATGTGCTTTATAAGGACTTAATCCATAGACGGGAAAACGGGCATCACTTTATAGGAAGGAAAGCCCCAGCGGACAAAAGCCTATACCGAGATGCTGGTTTATTAGTAATCAGGGACAAGCAGATGACGCCAACAAGATGCCATCGCACAGCCATCCGTCTGGCAACAATTGTAAAGTTTGGCCACGCCAAGTATCTAAGGATGAGGAACAGTGGGAACTCGCACCCACTGGCATCCGAGGTGCAGGGTGGTATGGAGAGTGGTGATAGAAGTTGATACAGGCACTTCGGAGATTTGAACAGTACCTGTGGCGGTTGGAAAGGTTCGCACGGGCTCACGCAGAGAATCTCCTGCACTGGGGCCGAGGGAGGCCGTGGGGAGGGGAGTCGCTTCCTTGTCTGTAGACGTCCGGCCTCTACAATGTGGTATCCTTATATGAGGAAACGTGGAGTCACTAAAATGAGCGAAGTAGAGCTGTGTCTGTCAACATGGACCAGTCTCAGAAGCAAAATGCTGGACATAAAAAGTTAGTTTCAAGGTGATACATTCAATATCGTACATTCACATACAGTTCAGGCCTATAAAACAATACTGTGTTGTGCTTCTGGATTTAAATGTATGTAGTGAAAGTCTGGGAATAGTACCTACTAAATGCAGGGCAGTGGCTCCCCGCCAGGGTGAGGAGGAAAGAGAGAAGGAGATGGAACCGGGCTGTAGCCCTCGGGGGGCTTCGGCAGTGTCCCGGGGCTGCATCGCTTTAGAGTAAGGTCTGAGGCAAGTGTGGCTCTGTGTTAGAACCTGATAGTGTTAGGTGAACGCATGAGTATTTATTCTCTGTAATGTTCTGAATGTTTCCAATAATTGATCATAGTTTCTCTTAACTTTTGTCATGCCTGGCCTGACTGGCATCGAGGCTAGGGCTGACCTCACTGTTCATAGCAAGAGAATTACTGCCTCCCACGGCCAGTAGGTGAGGGTGGCCTGGGGAGGTAGGCCTAGAAGTGAGTTTCCATCTCAGCCCTCCTCCTCCTCCGTCCTGCTTTCAGACCTTCAGCAGAGGAGGGAAAAGGTCGAGTGAAAGCTCTTTGTAGGATTCCTGGTTAGTTAGAGACAAAAGTGAAAATGAGATTAGAGACGGTGCCGCAGAAGCTAAACAGCTGGTCTGGTGCTTCTCAGAGTCTGTCGGTGTCTGAGCCGCGGTTCACCCATCAGACTGGAAAGCAGGCACTGGAGGCTTCTCTCTGGCTTGTTGAGTGAGCAGGGTAAGCCTTTCACCTCAGAATGCCTTCTGTTTTCCTTTTATAAAATGGGGAAACCCATTTTCTAAGGAGCTACAGAACAAACAAACAGACTACCTCCCCGAATTGCCTGCCTTCCCCTCGTTTCTTGACTTTAGATGCTCCCTCAGCCTCCAGACTTCTGTCACAAATCCTCTTGCTACTCGGGAGGAAGTCCCCCTTCACTGTAGACAAATGGGTTAACTTGGGCCCGGCAGTGACGGCAGTGACGCGCTATCCTGCAGGACTGCTGCTTGCCCCCAAAGCCGCAGAAATCACATCAGCCTTCCTAACCGTGCTTACCTCTGTGTAACCGTGTGCGAGCCACCCCCTCGGGCCTCACTTCGTTCATCGTCATCAAAATAGCACCACCGCTATCTTTACAGCAAATACTTAGAGGCTGCTGACTGTATGTCAGGAACTATTTTAGGAACGAAACTCATTTGGCCCTCCCAGCGACCCTACATGGTACGTATGTTATTGCCTGATTCTGTAGACAAGGAAACTGAGAGACCGGAGGTTAGGTAACTTGTCCCAAGCCTCCCAGCCGGCAGTTGGCAGAGGGAGGAATTCGGCTCCAGAGTCTGCCCCCCGACTCGGCGCACTGTGTCCAGCGAGGACTACAGGAGCGGACCGCTTTCAGTGCACTGGTGTGTCCCAGGCGCCCAGCGCCAACCAGTGATAGGAAATGCTCAATAAATGGTCACTCGAATTGGAGGATTGCTAAGATCTCACGTTCTGTGAGAGCTCCCTGAACATTCTGTGATTCATTCTGTCTCAACTTCTCAGAGGTCAGCCTGGGGAGCAGTGGGGAAGGGAGGGATCACAGCTGAGCTGGGGGATTGTTCTAGTCCAAGTGACGAATCAGCCAAGTCACAGAGTCATGCCTTTTATTTTTAAACACACACATACCTCCTCGGACCGGTGGCAAGTCAGGGTAGTATTGTGTGTGCTCTGGTTTTAGATCTGGCTGATTTAGGGGAAGGACTGACGGGGGCAGGGGGAGTGGAGAGGCTGTGGTCAGAGGTGCTGGCAGTGGCCGTTTTACAGCTTGGTCCATTTCCCCTTCTGATGGGGTCTGTCCTGTCCTGCCCTTGCTCGGCTGAACTCTCCGTGGCCGGGTGGCCGTGTGGCCGTGTGGCCAGCTGGCCCTGCAGAGAGGATGACCTCCAGCAAGCAGCTGCTCTGCCGGAGCCAGCTGCCTCTCCGTAAGCCCTGCCCTGGCCCCAGCCCTCGGTTTCCCCTCCGAGCGTCAAGGTGGTGGTAGCCTTAGTGGGGCCGCAGACCAGAGAAGGCAGTGACCCAAGGATAGGGTGACAGAAGGATGGGGGGAGGAGGGGCTTGTCCCTCCAGCCTGCAGAAGCTGCTGCCTTTCGCCCACCTTCCTGCTCTTGCCGAGACAGTGACTCAGGCCCAGACCACTCCCCGGGGAGCCAGGATTTCAGCCACTATCAACTGCCGCCTACTCTTTGCTCAGCCCTCCCTTCGTTCTCACCTCCCTCACCTCCTCCCTCCCCCCAAAACTGTGATCCATCAGAAAGATGTAGGGTGGGGTAGACTGAATCATTTCAGGGCTCTTTCCACCCCCAAGCCAGGCCTAGGCTCATTCAGATTCAGTAGAAATTATTTCCAGAGGCCAAGGTGAAGACCAGGGAGGAATGTGTAGGTTTCAGCGTCTTTCTGCTCTTCTTTGTAATGGAAGCAGAGGACTTTCCAAAGAAGGCGGGGCTCGAGGAATCTGCTGGGGTGACCAGGGGATCCCCACCCAACTGCCATCTGGGCCTGCCTCTTGTGCCTCTGCAGTAGAGGGGGTGGGGAAACAAAAGATTGAGAAACCTAGCAAATTGAAAATGCAAAAGAGCTGTTTTTGTAAATAGACATTACACAAGAGCAGGAGTTTTTTTGGAAAGGTTTTACAGAGACAGACAGAATTAGCCAACTGGCATCATGCTGCTAATAGAGATATTTACTGTTTGAAAAAGTATATTTGTAGCTTTGGAGAACATCCTGTTGACTTTTCTTTATTGTGAAAGTGAATTTTCCCCCCTTTCCCTCTGTACACATAGAACTTTTTTCTTTTTTGAGGTGGGGCACTTTGGAGGTTGCAGAAGAGTAGGCTTGAGAGAATTGTTTTCTCCGTTTTGTTGCTGAGACCAAAATATCCCTTCTCCTGCCCTTGGTGCTCATATTTACAGATTGGCAAGTAGAACCAACTAAGGAATCCTAGTCCGGAGGCCGGGAGCTCCGAGCCCTCTTGATTTCTTCCAGAGCAGAGAGATTCTGTGGGGAGCAAGCCCTGTCTTCTGTCCGGACCTCTGCGTACCCACCGACACCAAGGGAAGAACCCCGGGGAGAGCGTGAGGAGGAGGGGGACCGAGGTCCTGAGGCCCAGTGAGCCTCTCCTGGTCCCGGAGCCTGCCCCCCTCGGCACCACCACCCCCGCTGGGCCAGGGCGCCGCTGCTCTCAGAGATGCAGCAGTGCTGTTGCTCTTGCCGCCTGCTCCGGAGCAGCTGTTCTCCCGAGGAAGTCCCTGCGTCCCAGCAGGGTTCTAGAACCACAGGGAGGAGATCAGGGAGGCCGTGAGGAGAAGAAGCAGAAGAGCAGCTTGAAGCGTCGTCCTTCTGCTCTGTCTTCTCGCTGTCCCCTGGCCACCTTTCAGCGCTTCGGTGGCAGAGAATCCGTTCTTCCCTCAGGGTACCTGCCCCAGTTTTCAGGCTATTTCTCCGGCAGAAGGGAGCATAGCTGCCATTTGGCAGCCTTGGAATAAACCCAGGAGACTCTTCTCCCATCATATTTCCTCCTAAGCTCTTCAAATTATTAGTTTTGGGGGACACCTGGGTGGCTCAGTCAGTTAAAGGACTGACTCTTGATTTGGGCTCAGGTCATGATCTCAGGGTCATGAGAATGAGCCCCGAGTTGGGCTCTGTGCTCAGCGGGAAGTCTGCTAGAGACTCTCCCTTTCCCTTTGCCCCTCTGCCCCTGCTTATGGGCACTCTGTCTCTCAAATAAATAAAATAAATCTTTAAAAGGAAATAAAATAGTTTTCCCACAACCCGTGTTCGGATACCGTGTCCAGCCAGGCTTTATTGCCAGTGCCAAAGGGCAGCTCCATTTTCGCCGTCTGCACCAAGTGGACTTTCCCCTGACCCCAGCGGCTGCTGCTTGTGGCTGGAGAGACCCTTTTTAGCTTTGATTTAATCAGATAAGGATTGGGAGGCCGAAGACAATGATCTTACCTTTCTTTGTTGTTTATAAAGCCTTATCTGAGAGTAACTTGTTTTAAGAACCTTAAGTGAGAGTCTGGTGTTACACAAGGCCCTTGGGGCATCATACTGGTTTACTCCTTTATTTAGCCACTTACCCAGTGCTTACTGTGTGCATCAGACTGGGCTATAAGCTCCCTGAGATCACAGAATGAGTCAGTCTCATTCATCCTGATAGCCCTAGAACCTAGAGTAGTTCTAGGTATAAAGGAGGTCCTCAGTAAATATTTACTGAATATTCATTCAGTGAAAGGTTGAAAGTAGCAGTGTACCTAGTACAGTACTCGCAGGCATTGCAAAGAAGCCTAACATTCAGTCCCTGCACTGGAGGGCTCACGTGTCATAATCAGAAAGCAAGATTACACGTAGCGAAGTTGGTTAGCCTGAGCCTTGACCGAGCAGAATGTACAGTGGATCACGGCGCTGGGGCTGAGAGAGCAAACCGGTCATCTGAATGTGTGCTGAGATGACTCTGTGCCAGAACTCAAAGACCCAATCTTTGGATCTTTTAGGAAACTAAGAACAAAAAGATATTTCCTTACTAATTGGAGGTTTTCTGGCTGAAACCAGTAGCCTTTTTCATATTTAATGGTGAAAGATCAGCCTCGAAGCATTCTTAGTAAATTCAGAAACGTTTTTCTACAATTTCTGGCCAATGCTATACACAAGACAAGAAGTGGATACAAAATATTGGGACAGAAAAGAAGTTTTGTCATTATTTTCAAGTCTATTTGGAAAACCTAGTTTTTTTTTTTTCCCCTAGCTGAATTTCTCAGGCTATCTAGGATAAGTATGTAGGTGTGATGACTGGTTTCAGGGTAAATATTTAATATTCAGTAGCTTTCCTGTGTACCAGGACAATTAGGTGAAAAGAGAATTCCATTTGCAGTATAACCAAGTGGAATTGATTCCAGTGTAGGGCACGTGTACAGCTAAAAATGTCACGTGTAAGTGTTCCTTTGAGATCTTGATATACAACAAAATAAAAGTAGAGGACCTATATGAAAAAGCTCATAAGACTAAAGCACATGATAAAAAGACTTGAGTGAATGGTAAGACATATTATGGTGCCGAATGAGCAAATCCATTTGTAAAAATGTAGGATCTCAAAAGCTAATCTATAAATGTAATGCATTTTCAGTAATAAGTATCCCGATTTTGTCGGGGGGAGGGGTATATAGCATATGACTTTGAAGTTTATCTTAAATATTAAGACAAATTAAAATAGCCAATTACCTGAAATGAAATGTAATGAGAAGGGTTCTGTTTGGATAGATAATAAGAATTGTTATAAATGTAAATAATTAAATCCGTGTTATTGGCAAAAGAGTAGCCAGGTCTGTGGTATGGAATGGAAGTATTTCACACTAATGAACTGATTTCTCAAAGGTGATTTGTTTTTTAAATTACATTAAAACACCTGCCTAACCATACACTCAAACTCTAAATGGACTAAGGATTTAAATATCCTATGGAAATGCAAGGGACACAGATAGCCAAAACAATCTTGGCAAAGTTGGAGGGCTCAACACTTCTCAGTCTCAAAACTTACAACAAAGGTTCCAGTAATTAGGACATTGTAGTACTAGCATAAAGACAGACATATAGATCAGTGGAATCAAATCAAGAGTCCTGAAATAAGGCGTTACATTTATGGTCAGTTGATTTTTTTTTTTTTAATAAGTATGCCAAGACAGTTCAACAAGGAAGGAATAATCTTCGGCAACGCCAGAATAACGGGATATCCACATGTGAAAGAATGAAGTAGGACCCTTACCTCACGCTATACACAAAAATTAACTCAAAATGGATCAAAGCCCTAAATGTAAAAGCTAAAACTATAAAATCCTAAGAAGAAAACATAGGGGTGAGTCTTCATGATCTTGAATTTGGCAAAGAATTCTTAGACGTGATACCAAAAAACACAAACAACAAAAGAAAAAGTAATTAGACTTCTTCAAAACCTAAAAGTTTTGTGCTTCAAAGGACACCATTAAAAGTGAAAAAAACAATTCACAAATGAGAGAAAATATTTGCAAATCATATATCTGACTGGGAATTTGTACCCTGAATAGGTCAAGAACTCTTACAACTCAACAATAAAAAAAGACAACCCATTTTTAAAACGAAGTATTTGAATAGATATTTCTCCAAAGAAGACGTACAAATGACTGATAAGCACATGAAAAGATGTTCAACATCATTACTCATTAGAAACATGTCAATCAAACCATGATGAAATAACCCTCATACCCACTGGAATGGCTAAAATAAAAAAGACAATGACAAGTGTTGGTGAGGATGTGGAGAAATTGGAACCCTCATGCACTGCTGGTGATTGTAAAATGGCACGGGCACTTTGGAAAAGTCTGGCAGCTCCTCAGGAGTGTAAGCATAGGCTTAACCATATGGCCTTGCAGTTTCACTCCTAGGTGTATACCCAAGAGAAATGAAAACGTATGTCCCTACAAACACATGTGCCTGAGTGTTCATAGCGACAGCATTCCTAATGGCCAAAAAGTAGAAACATCACCCAGTGAGTAAATTAAGTGGAAAGTGGGTGTGTGGGTAAAGATGGTATATCCCTGCAATCGAATATTATTTGGTGATAAAAGAGGAATGATGTCCTGATATGTGCCACAATGTGGATGATCCTTGAAAACATTTTGCTAAGTGAAAGAAGCCAACACAAAAGGCTACTTATTACATAATTCCTTTTATATGAAATGTCCATCCTAGGCAAGTCCATAAACACAGTAGATTAATGGTTTGCCAGGGGGCTGGAGGGAGGGGAGAAATGGGGGGTGATTGCTAACAGATACGGGGTTTCTTTCAGAGTGGTGAAAATGCTCTGAACTTAGATTGTGGTGATGGTTACACAACTCTCTGAATGTACTAAAAACACCCAAATTGTACACTGGATGAATGTTATGTGAATTATATCTCAATAAAGCTGTTATTTAGAACTTAATAAATCAGCTTCCAAGTAAAGGTGACAAGTTGAATACATACATCTAATTTATCTCCCTCACAAATCCCACAAAAAGCACAGTGAAGTGATTCTGTTTTTAAGGCACAGATCTACAAATTCAGGGAGAATAGAGATATCGACCACATTCGGGAATCAGAATGCAGTTACATGCAGTAACTGTCTAAGTTCCAAGAAAGCCAAATCCTAAACTGGCATTTAGGAAAACCAAGAGCCATCGCAACTTACATTATGGAATCCTCAAAAGTTCAGGAATTGGGGGCAGTAGGTACTTCTAGAAGTGGGGTGAAGCCAAGCGCTCCCATCAGAAGGACTGGTTGAAAGCTGTTTCTGAGTAAGTTTAGAACCCTGCCATCTCCTCCCCAACCCCAGTGTCCCTGGGAGACTGCCCTGCCTCACCCCAGCGGAAGAATGAAGGGGCCCCACCCGTTGGAGAGTATGAAACAGGAAGTTCCTATACTAGGCACACAAAGGTGGATTTACTGTGTGAAAACTATTTAATAAAGTTTAAGCCTCAGGGCCCCTGGCTTGCATGGACCTCGTCCAAGGCCCCAGAAGGAACCTTAGCTGTGTGTTCGTATGATCCTGTGTTTTTGTAAACATCAAAAATGTATTTATACTGCGCTCAGTTAAGAAAACCTCTGCCTTCATGTCCTCCTTTTTCTGCTTTATATTACCCCTCACGTCAGGCGGCTTTGGAGTAGCAAAGACCTTTTTTGGGATTCTACTGGAGGATTGAATTGGGAGTATGCTGTTTTAGCTGCAGTTTGCAGACATTTTTTGAAAACTTTGATAAAACCACAAGAAATTGCAGATTCCTGAGTTGCAGATATACAAAGGGTACCTTTTTTGGTCCTCTTTAAACGCACTTAAAAACTAAGGGAAAGGGGCGCCTGGCTGGCTCAGTCAGTAGAACATGCAACTTGATCTCGGGGTTGTGAGTTCAAGCCCCACGTTGGGCATAGAGCCTACTTAAAAAAAAAGTTGTACGCCTTGAACTTTCACAATGTTATGTACATCTGTTGTATCTCAGTAGAGCTGGAAAACATTTTTAAAAGGAAGAAAAAAAGCTAAGGGAAAAATTGGGTCAAAAATCACGGAACACAAAACAAAAGTGACAAAGGCGAGCAATTAAACCAATAGGTATTCTGAAATCAAAGTACAACAAAACATTTTCAAATTGTACTAAAAGCTAGTAATTCATTACGAGAACGAGGTCAGTCTTAAATAGGAGCGATGATTGATAATCTAGTTAATAAAGAGGAGGAGCAAATCATATGAACACATTGATAAAACATTTAAATTTCTTAACGCGAAAGATAACGAAGATGACAAAACTCATGATGTGCCCTCCTCCAGGGACATCAGTGACAAGCCGGTTACCTGCATTAATTCAGAGAGTGGTTAAGATTAGTCATCAAACAAGAAAACCTGAAATGTGTCCTGAAATCTTACAGTTTATTTATGAAAGAAACATGAAATCTTCCTAAATTTTACAGCAGTCCTAAATTTGTATTATATTTATATATTGCTGGTAAGCTGAAAAAAAGCTTTTCTAAGCTGTCGGTAATAGAAAACAAATTTCAGTCAACCATACTAGAGGAAAGGCTGAATTACCTTTCTTTTCTCTCTAAGAAAATGCTGTTACCCACTCTGTGTCACATGAAGAGGCAATCATAGACTACGCAGCCAAAAACTGTAGGGAAATGAATACAGAGGTGTGTCAGGCGGATGATTAATAAAAATATTAGGTTATTCTTGATTTTCTGATGTTCGTGTTGTCATCTTTTATAACTTGTAATTTGTTATGTTCTTTTCTCTGTCTAAATAAACACTTTCATGCCTATTTTTATATTGGGGTTTTTTAAAACAAAATTTTAAAGATTTTATTTTTAAGTAATCTCTACACCCAACATGGGGCTCGAACTCACAACCCTGAGATCAAGAGTTGCATGTTCCACCGGCTGAGCCGGCCAGGCACCCTATCCTGTTCTTATATTTGTAAATTTGCATTCTTTTTCTTTATAAGGGCAAAATCATATAAGCTGAAGGCCCACAAAACTCAGATCCACTGTAAACCCAGTTGAGGGCAGGACTGCCATCTTGAAGGCAGGAGGATGAAGTGAAGGAATACGCGGGGAGTGCTGAGACAACCCTTCCACTCCCCCATGGCACCTGCAGGACACACACACGTACACGTACGTGTGCGCGCGTGACTACTTCTACTCACCGAGCCCGCAGAACACGCCTGTGACAAGACAGCAGAGGAATCTTCTCTGCCCAGAGAAGTAAAGAATAATAGATACCGACGTCAGGGGCTCCCTACGAAACTGCTCAGCCAGGCCACTCTACACTGTAGACAGACCTCATCAGAGCACTCACGGCTTCTAATCAGCTGTTTTGTCTCCTGTCACGCATGTGAGCAGACACCCAAGAATTAACCACACCCCGAGGGGAGTGTTGAGTATTTTTGAAAATGGAGACAAAAGCAGAAGACACCTTGAGGGGAAACTGAGATTCCAGGAAGAAGAAACATTTTCCTAAGCTATCATTAAGGTCTTTAGAGAGAGAAGGCATCCGTGAAATAAAAAACAGGATACCATAAAAAAATAAAAATAAATTTGAAAAACAAAACAGGACATCCTGAAAATTAAAAAGAGCTCTCGGGAATTAAAAATATGATAGCAAAAATGGAGGCGCCTGGCTGCCTTGGTCCAGAGAGTGTGCGACTCTTGATCTCGGGGTCGTGATTTCGAGCCCCACGTTGGGTGTAGAGATGACTTACATAAATGAAAAAATAAAAACTTCAAAAAATATGCAATAGCGGAAATGGAAAACTTGACAAGATAAGGAAATGTTGAAAAATAGAAATTGGAGAAGCAACCAAGGAGAGTCAGCATTGGAATTACAAGAATTTCAGAAATACGAGGCAGAGAAAATGGGGGGAAGAAACCAACCACAACCACATTTTTTTAAATCCCAGAACAAAAGATTATAAATTGCCAGACTGAAAGAGTTTGGCGCGTACCCCAGCATAATGAGTGAAGTTGGACCCACAGGGTACATCATTGTGACATTTCACACCACCGGGGACAAACGTGATCCAATAAGCTTGCGTGAAGATGTAGGTCACCTACAAAGGACAGAAATCAGCATGCTTTCGACTTCACCACCACAGTAGTACTGGGAAAGGAGAAGCTGGCCAAGCAATGCCTTTGAGATTCTGAAAGAAATGCAGTCCAGCCCACATTCTATACCCAGTCAAACTGACTGGTGTGAGGCAGAGTAAAAAACGTTTTGGTTATGCAAAGTCTCAAAGTATCTCGCACACACTTTTACTCCTCCCAAATGTGGAGTAAACCAACAAAGAGGAAGACACGGATTCCAGGTGTCAGAATTCCTGGGAGAGGCAAAAGGAATCTGAGCAAGGAGAGAGAAGGGGAGAGCCTGGGCGGCCAGCTATGCCCCAGGGGCCGAGCTGCTCAGAGGCTGCCGTGCTCACTGCTTCCAGAAGTGAACCCCGATACGAATAAATGTATTGACAGTGGATTCTGACAGCGGAGAAATAGTGAAGGATAAATGCTCAGAAAATTCAGCACATGAAAGAAAAAGGACAATCTCAGGGAAAGCAGAAACGTGCAGTGTTACTAGGTCTGTACTGCTGTGTAACAAATTACCTCACAGCCCGCGTGTCTCAAAACAACAGTACCAGTTTCTGCAGGTCAGGAATTTGGGAGTGGCTTAGCTGGGGGCCTGGCTCAGAACGCTGCAGTCTTCTGAAGGTTTGGCTGAGGTGGAAAAATCTGTTGGCCGCTGCCACATTTGGAAGGAAAAGAAATCACATTATTCTCCTAATAGTTGACTTAGTATTGATCTAACGAAATCACATAACCGTATCCAGAAGAGGAGATGCAAATGTGCCTTTGTGTCATGGGGTGGAGGCCTGGAAAAGGTTGGTTGGTTTCTTAAATCTCCCCTTCCAAAACAAAAAGGAGCTAGTGCCTAAAACCTAACAAGAGATAGCAGCAGAAGCATTTTTATTTAGAGATGGAAAGGCAGATGCCACTCAAACCGTCGGAGTCAAAAGCGCTTGTCTTGGGCGAGTGAGGCGAGGGCGGGGGAGGGAGGCCAGAACCTAACGTCTCACTTAACAAACCTTGTTGTCCCATTAAACTATGCCCACGTAGAACTCTGATGAAAGCAAACTCAGATGAAGAAGAGGAAACGATTTGGTAGACTTGACTTCATACTGATCAGAAGCTTCTGTACGTTAAACACACACGTACAAAAGGGAAAGGCAAACACTAAGCCAGAAAAAAATCCTGATAAACAGGCCAAAGGGCTAGTGGTAAAATGTAAAAAAAAAAAAAAGTAAACTGTCTCAATCTCCCTCTAGGGCAATTTGGCAAATGTATCAAAGTCTTGGACATGTGCATATCCTTTGACCCAGCAATTCCAGCTCTTAAGAATTTATCCTATATGACTAATCCTTGATGTACACAAAGATTTCGCTCTTAAGAGTTTTTTATAATCGAAGAAAAATCTGAAACAGTTGAAATGACCACCAGGAAGTGATGTGGGGCACAAAAATAAAATGGTGAATGAAATGCTAGGTAGCTCTTACAGGTCAGTCTGATGACAGCCACATACTGGCATAGAAAAGCCTTCATGATCTGTTTCCTTTGTTCTTTAAAAGTTAGGTAAATATGCATATGTACCCATGTCCATGTGTGTACACACGGATTCAGGGTGTTACTGTTTATTTTTCTGTGTCTGTGTGTCCTTTGTGTTTTCCGTGTTTCCCAAGTGTTTGACACTGATCGGGTGTTATTTTTGTAGTCAAGGAAAAAACAAGGGATTTTTTTTTTTTTTAGTTTATTTGAAAAATATGGAAAGTGCAAAGAAGAAAACAGTAATCACACTCACACCACCCCAAATTAACCACTACTAACATTTGGCATATTTGCTTCAGGTTTTTTTTTTTCTGCAAACTTTTAAAATATAATTAACACCAAAACATTAGCCTTGGTTATCTTTAGATATGAGACTGTGAGCTGCGTTTCGGGTTTTTTTCCTTCTTTTCCTTCCCTTTCTCTCTCTCTCTCTCTCTCTCTCTCTCTCTCTCTGTCTCACGCTCTCCCCCTCTCCCCTTCTCTCCCTCCTTTCCTCCCTCTCATACTTTTCTGTATTTCCCACGTTTTCTCTGATGATTATATTTTACTTTTTAAAGGAATAAACTTCAATTAACTATAAAAGGTAGACTATTTTTAAATGCCAAATAAAGTCTTAGACATTTAGAAGGAGGCAAGCAAGGTTTTGGACTTGAGAACAGCT
This sequence comes from Ursus maritimus, assembly GCF_017311325.1. NCBI lineage: Eukaryota > Metazoa > Chordata > Mammalia > Carnivora > Ursidae > Ursus > Ursus maritimus. The sequence goes on from NW_024423453.1 coordinate 70,407,320, forward strand.
TTGGATGCAGCTGGGAGAAGGGAAGGCATCCCATATGGGTGAGGTGGCCATATGTCCCAGTTGCCCTGGACAGTCCGAGTCTTGTACCTGTTGTCCTGATGACATTATTGATGACATTTTGCACTCAGTGGTACACGTAACCTGTCATTTGTGCAGAAGGAGCCAGGTCAGACCAGCCTCTTTCCTCCCAATAACGCTGCTCTCTTCATTTCTTGTGTTTCCGGTCTTTTAAAAAAATTAAGGAGCCCATTTGAAATTCCCTAGTATGTTAAGATTAGGTATTTTGATCAGATGATTTTTCTTAGTTCCTTCGAATAAATATAACAAATTCCTGTGAAAGAGCAGTAAACCCTGAGGAGCAGAGAAAGAAGTTCAGTTGTGAACCAGCAGCATGACCCTGGGCTAGTCACTGAACTCTGCAGATTGGCTCTCCCATCTACAAAATGAGAGAGTTGAACTGGAACAATTTCTATGGTAACTTGCAGTTCTAAAAATACTGTGATTCCAAATTAAGATTTAGAGAGGCTGTGGCACCACAAGTAATAGCATCGAAGTTCTTGATTTCTTCGTAGCTTGTCTGTAGTACTAGACTCCAAGTTAGCATCGTTTCAAAGACCACTCTGAGAATTCTGGAGAATTCTCATCCGGCTCCCATGTTCCTGCAACAAAGATTCAGTTTAGAATTCAAGCTTGAGCCGGGCTGAAGGGACCCTCTAGTCCATCTCCTTTGTTTTAGTGTTTAAGAAACAGAGCTGCAGAGAGCTCGGGGTTTGTCCGCATCACAAAACTAGTCAGAGGCGAGAGCAGCTTTCTGATTTCCGGGCTAGAGCTAGTTACACAGCAATATGCTTCGCAGAACAGAGTCCGTCTTTTCTCAGTGCCGCCAGGACCTCATTTGCACTGTCACCAAAATGGTCCTTGAGGGCAGCTGTTCGCTGTCCAAAACCATCGTGTCAATCAACGCCAATCCCTAATTTTGGGAAGAGTAACTGGGGGCAAGAGGAGGGGACTCCAGAGCTCGGCCCCTCTAACCTCTGTTCTTTAGATCTGAAGAAGGGAAAGAGCAGTTCTTTTCTCTCCTCAGTTCCAGAGCTTACCTTTCCCTCCGCTAATTATATAGCCATTGATTATTTGTTTACAGAAGCCACGTGAGTCAGCCAGCCCCCAAAGGGTTAACGCTCCCAAATTACCGGGCTGGGTTAACAATAAACAGGATGTCCTCCAGAAATTAAATTTAAACCACTGTGACTCAGGCTGGCCCATCCTCTCAACCGGATCGTTGTCTGGGGTTATTATCGGTGGTTAATTATACCATTGGGTTTAGCAACAGTGTTGGTCAGTTTGGGCCAAGAGAAAGCAGGCTTGGGCAGAAGGGGGTGCGGAGGGAAGGGGCCAGTGGATGGATGGGTGCGGCTGGCTGTGGAAGCGGGAGGTTTGAACTGGAGGGGCTCCAGGCGTCCTGAGCACCGAAAGGAGTGGGAGTAGGAGTGGCATTGTCTCCTCAGCGCTCTCCTGCTGTTGCCCTGTCCCCTGAGCTGATTCCAGGGGTGCTTAACTCACTGTTAGCTCAGGGGCTTCGGGGGGCCTCCGTTTCTCCAGCACTTGGCACTCGCTGTGTTTGCTTCTGGCCTGTCCGCGCTTCTCAGACGTGTAGAATCAGAATTCTCAGCGCCTCGAGGCAGCGCCTGAATTATCCAGGTTAACCCTGTCCTTTCGCACGGTAGGAAATGCATCCCAGGGCCATCTTTACCCGCCAGAGGGCGGCCCGCTCCTCAGAGGTGGAGGCGGCAGTGGTGTTGGTTTACAGCCTAGACCTTGACCTTCCTTCTGTTATGCCAAGCTGTCCTCCGCTTCCAGGTGGGGAGCCTGAGGTGTAGAGCTTCCCAGCAGGTTCCAGCCAGACTTGAGCTAGACTCGGAGTCCTGTCTGTCGGTTCTTCCCGGGAATAACCCGGCCTAGCTGTTGCTTTACGCGCCTCTAGTTTGTCATCCCTCTCCGGCCGCAGACGCAGCTCTGCAGGGCTACCGTTTGTCCCTCTCCAGAGAAGTAGTGAAGCACCTAATAGAGATGAGAAGTGGTTCTCAGGGTGTTCCGTGAATGCTCGTGTTCCGGGCTGATAGCTACCCCAGCGAGCCTGTAATTTCTGACTTTGCTGCTCCTCGGGGCACAGCTTGACAGTGACTGAGTCAACAGTGGCTCCCCTTTCCCGCCCTCACCTCTGCAGTGCATCTGCACACCAGGCTCTTGGTAGGAGAGATGCTCTGGGGCAGGAGGTGGTGCCCAGGACCTCCCGTTGACACTCCGGAGCCCGGCCTGGCTGCCACTGGCCGTAGACCCATGGGGCGTGCGGCACGGGGGCTGGGAGCAAGCCGCCGCCACTCTTTGCCCTCCTGGGGAACAGCGGCCTAGACTTCATCAATGCTTTTCAGCCACATCCTTCCCCATTTCTCCTAAAAGCTCCCTTTGTCTCTTTCTCTCATAGGATTCCTTTCAAGATTGGGCAGCCCAAGAAACAGATTGTCCCCAAAACAGTGAGTAACCCGATTCTTTCATTCTGAGACTCAGTCTGTTTCACGTGGTCTTTGCAGAGAAGCAGAACTTTGACTCAGCACATCGTGGGCCTGGGAGGGCTGCACCCGGGCCGCCTTCTTCCCAGCCGCATCACTCTAGAACCTCACCTAGACTGGGGCTTGCAGGGGCCTCCTAGTCTGGGACATTCTCCTTCCACGGATCAGTCTGGGCTCGTCCACATCATCTTCGGGCAGGTCCAGGAGGTAGGTGATGGGTGAGGAGGAATCCGTTGGCTTCTGAACGGCCCATCTCTGCAATCTGGCGGCAGCCTGCGCTTCCCTAAGAGGACTCCTGGAACATAGGCCCCTGCCGAAGACATGACCCAGGCCTTTATCTCCAGCTACCTCAGGCTGCGTGAAGACCGGGAAGCTTCTCCGGGGTGGGGGGTGGGGTCCCTTTCTCTCTATTGCCAAAGGCATCCTGGCCAGGACCCAGAATTGGCGGGAGGGCACGATTGAATCCTACCCCCCTTGAGAGCCCACAGTTTTTATCCCTATTTTATCTCCAGAATGGGAGAGGAATCAGAGGTTCTTAGAAAGTTAGAGATGGGAGCGCTTACAGATCATCTAGTCCAACCTGATTTTTCTGACGAGACAACCAAAGCCCACAAAGTCACAGTGACTTTCTAAAGTTGTAAAAATCTAACACTGACAGAGCTGAAATTAGAACCCAAGTTGGAGCCTCTGTTCCATGCACATTCCATTCCTTTATGCTGCCTCACTCAGGCTGTGAAGGCCTCCCAAGGTGAGGGACTTCTAGTAAAGAACGGCCTCTCGAACCCCCTCACCCACAAATCTAAGCAGGCTCTTGGTTTTACTGTGGGAAAGCACAGCCGCACACTGCCTCTGCTTGTGACAGTTCCAGGAAGCCCAGCACCGTCCGCCTGCTGGAGCTCCTGACGCTTCTCCTCGTCTTAATAACCTCCCCCCCACCTTGGCTCAGGACTCAGAACTACAGGAAAGATACTGCTGCAGTTTGGCAAGAAGGGAAGTTCGGCACACATCTGACCAGTGGCTCAGTCTTTGGAAAATCCAAAGTCAGGCCACTTAAAAGGAAGTGGGCCTGCATTTCTCTTTCAAGTGAAGGCAGGCCGAGGACAGACGGAGAGCGTACCTCCCGTGCAGAGGCTGGCCATCTGCGGAGGCCCTCAGCCGAAGCGCAGAGAATCTGGGCGTGCAAGTGTTGGGCTCTAGCCGGCTACAGGAAGTGGGAAGGTGTGGCCGTGAGTCTCCAGAGTTTAATCCAGGGCAGATCTGAAAGGGAAGTGGTTTTGAGAAGGGTCTTTTATTCCCAACACTCACTACCAAAAAACAGACAAACAGAAAACTCTCCCAGCACCCTTACCTTTATGGAGATAGCCCTTGTTCTCCACAGAAAAGTATAGGTTTCAGTTTCTAGCTTCTTTACCAGAGTTTTTTGACCGATCTCTGGGTCTTTTAATCTGAGGAGTCCCATCCCAGTGCCTCTGGATGGCCCTATAATCGGGCCCACGGATGGGCCCCTGGGCTGCCTCTTCTCCTCCTCACATGGCTCTTGTTTGAGATAGAATCCTGGTCCTTTGACTTCTGAAATCCACTCCCCCAGACAGACTGGGCGTCAAGTAGTGGTTAAGAAGCCGGATTTGGGGGGTTTCCTGGCTGGATTCTGCCACGTGCTGTGTGTGATGACCATGGGCGAGGCCCTTACGCTCTCCGAGCCCTGCTTTCCTCCTTCGTAAGTGCAGATGAACCTGGTACCTGTGCCATTGACCTATTCGGGAGTCTCGGATGAGGTCATGCGTATGAAGCACTTAGCACAGCATCCGGCACATAGCAAGCCCTCAATAAGTATTAACTCCATGATGGGAAGAGAGTGGATTTGACTCTTTCTAAACCACCAGGGACGCAGCCTAGCCCCAGCAGCCGGACCCCCTAGTTCAGGGAAACGCTAGGCCGGGCCTTTATTTGCTCCCTCAACTCCCCAGAGGCACTGAAGGAGAAGGAGTGAGAAGCCTGTCCCTTCGGTCTCTCCTGGCTTCCACAACAGGCCGAGCCAGGGCCGCTGTGTCGGCGTCTCCGGCGGCTGCTCCCGAACATCGGCGGCACAGCGCCGTTCTTGCCCGGGCACTGTCGGAGAGGGGCAGATGTGGCTGCCTGCTGACGGGAAGGCCTGGTGCCCCTGTCATGGGAAGAAACACTCATGTTATCTTCAGAGAGTTTCAGGAGGTTTTTGGCTCAAGGCACACAACGATCAGACACAAAGAAAGCATTGTGTGTCCGCTCACACTGTTCTCCTGGGCCCAGGTCGTTAACAGGAATCCCATTATTGTTGAGGCTCTGGCTGGAATGGCGTGTTCTCAGCAGGGGCTGGCCGTGTGGAAGTGGAAGGACAGAAGCTCCCCGACCTCCCAGCCCCAGCCTGCCGCTCGGTCCCCTCCTGCCCCTCCAGCCCCACAGAGTAGCGGGAGCGTCTTGGCGTGGCAGAAAGCGGCCGCGCCTCCCCCGGAACCCGCGCGGCTGGCGCAGCGCTTCGCAGCCGGCACCCCGGGTCTCGCCGGGGAGGAGCACACCCGGCTCGTGGGTGCTCCGCGGGGCAGGGCGGACGAGCAGCCCCTAAGTCAAGCCTTCCCGGGAGAAAGACGTCCACTGGCAGAGCGGGGAGTCGCTCAGCCTCGTTTAATCCTGTTGCGACATACCAGAGGGAAGCTGTGTCCCCCCCCCCCACCGCCTGCCAGCACCCCTCAAAGAGAGGCTTCTTGGAACACCTGGCGCGCCCTCTGCCTCAGCTCTGATCTGCCGCAGCGCAGCTCCAGCGCCCAGCCCCGCCCTGCCTGCCCGGCGCCCTTTCCGCTTCACGAGTGGCGGTCTGGGTGGGGGCTCCGCCCGCTCATCCACTTCGCACATCCCTACTCCTGCTCCGTGCCAGCCTGACCCCGGGCCGTGGGGGGAGCACCTGCAGCCTTGGAGAATTCAGGCGGCAGCCGGCCGTGTGCTGCTCGGTCCCCCGCGCCAAGCTCGCCGGCCTGGCCCACCCCGACCCTCCGACAGTCTGCACATGTGTTTACACTTGCATTGTTGACCGGGGGCCAATCGCCTCTTTGGCAAAAGCATCAAGCATTCAAAGATGTTCAGATCTTTTGTGTTTGGCTCCTTCCCTCGGAGTGGATATATACCTTGGACTGAGACTCAGTGTATCCCTCTGTTCTCTTAACCGTTTTGTGAGGGGCCAGAGCCCTGGTGGTGTGGCCTTGGATCTTTCCCCGGGGGAGGAAAGAGATCTGGAGACCTGTGAGCTGTAGGAGCCCCCACCTGGCTACCAGAAGCAGAAGAGGGAAACATTCATGGACCTCGCAGGCTGTCACATGGCCTTGAGCAGCGGCAGAAGGATCCAGCCCCACCCTGACATACTTCTCAGCTGCCAGCCCGAGACCTCAAGTTTCTCACCAGCCAGAGCGATCCAACCCAGTTGGAACCCCACGGTCGCTCGCTCTCTGTGCAAGTCCAAGCAGTCCCGGCCAGGGGGACCAGGTGCTCTCCGGCATCCCACACACCCATCAGCACACGTGGGGATTGCAAAAGAGATTGCCAGGAGCCAAGGCTGTAGCTCCAGTGGGTCGGCAGGCCTTCTCCGAGCCTGCCTCCCCTCCAGGAGCGCCGACACCACGTTCTTGATCTTCAGGAGAGCTGGATTCGGACCAAGACCTCCTCCATTTAATTCCGTTCTTTTGGGAAGAAAGGCTTTTCGTATGTGAAGATTCTGCTAGGCGGTCACATCCTATGGAGTAAGAGAAGGGATGTGTCCAGTGAAGGGAGGCCCCGGTGCAACCGCAGGCACAGGATCCAGGCTTAGGCAGAGGCCTGGCTATCCACCAACCGCATGCTATGTGCTGCCTGTCCTCTCAGCCAAGGGGTTACAGTCCGGTCTGCACCCGCAGCCTGCTCTGGTCCTCCCAGCGCCCCTGCATGTAGGAGAGGAACAGGGAGACACCATAGGCGGGCTAGGGACCGTTCTCTGGGCTCGGCACAGACTGCTGGGGGATCCTTCCAGGCAAGCCGGCGGGGCCGACACTGCTACCTCATTGCCTTGTCAACCCCTGGAAAGCTTCACAGGGACAGGCTAACCAGAGTGATCCTGTTCCACCAGGAAAGAAACCGAGACTCAGAATGTTAGGTAGTATTTTTACTGCTGCACAGCTGGTGTGAGAGTTCAGGTCTCATCTGTCTCTGCTCGCTCCTGTCCCCCACCGTCCTCGGCGGCGCCACCGGAGAAAGGGCTGGACTGCCTCCGTGCGGGCTTGCTGGGTCCGGGCCAGGCCCCCTGCTCTTCGGGCTTTGGCTGAGACTTTGATTCCTGCCCAGCTACACAGCCCCAGGGATAGGTGACACTTGAAGCTTTGATCAGGAATATATGCTTTAGTGGGAGCGAATTTGGAATTTCTCTAGAGCAGCTTTTGATGGATCATAAGGAAGGCGATGATGAAGATGTCAGGTTCCTGGATGGAGAGATGGGGGAGGGGGCGTCTGTTGAAAAAAGGGCAAAGACTGTAGGATGGGGGGAAACCAGTGGTGATTTTTACTTCCCAGCTTTGTGTCAGGCCCCAGATGCTGGGCGCATAGAGTAAGGAGAGACCTTGGGTTCCTGCCTCTCAGTTTTACAGTTCAGATGAGGAAGGTGAAGTATGTCCGTGCAGGGGCGGCGACATACTGTCATGCCCTGGGACCCTGGCTAGGCAGGTTCTCCAAGCCCTTCTCACGGGGCCCTGCCCATGCTTTGGGTTACACGTGTACGCTCGTGACTGTTCCATCCCTCCCACCAGGCCCCACATCCGGTGTATTCCCCTGGGGAGCCCTCACACCTGGTGAAATGCATTGCACTTAATAGGTGCTCAATAAATGTTTGTGGGATGAACGAATGTTATTTTCAAAGCGGGGGAGGGTGCCAAGCTAGGAGCCTGAATTCTCGCCTTCCTTTGCCGCTGACCAGCCCTGCGTCCTTCCGTAAATCATCCCCCTGCCTCCGGGCTTCATTTTCCTCGCTTGTAACATGAAATAACTGGCCCGAATAACGTTCTGCCATTCTGGGACTATGTTGAGTTACGTAAATGCACGTGAGGAGTATGGGGTCCATGGGACTCCCGAGTGCGCCTTCGCAGGGCACTGTGACGGGAGCGTGTGCTGCTGCAGAGCAGTGGGGCCTTGACACTTCGCTCAGTTGCACACTCTGTGAGCTTCGGCCGACCTGTCAGGAGAGTGAGAATCAGGGTTCAGGGCTCTCACTGGCAGGAGTCTCAGGGAGCGGTCAAGAAGGCACCTTTCTCAGGTCATGACTTTAATCCATCAGCAGATACCTTTTTCCCCTTTCTCAGAATGTTGGTTAAGAGCACGGGCCTTGGGGCCAGGCCGCCCGTGCCCGCATCCCGGCTCTGCCCCTCACTGTGGTGTGGCTGTGTGCGGTTTGCTTCAGCTCTGTCCCAGGGGCTCCAGAGGGCAGGGCGGGCCAGAAGCACACCTGCTTCCTCCGGTTCTGGAGGAGGAGCCGTGGCCGGAAGCGCGTGCTGAGCACCCTGTGAGCGTGAGCTGGTTTCCTGGAGCACCTCAGCCCCGAGGCTCAGTGAGCTGCCCGGGGAGCTGGTCCTGCCCGGGGTGGAAGGGAAGTAGGAGAGGCCTCGGTCCCCTCCCTTGGCTCGCAGATGTCGTACACTTCACGGGCCACTCTCCTAAGAGACTGTTGCCAGGGCCCCCAGTTGATGGATGGGGACCTTCAGGTGCTAGACGTGCACCTGGCTTTCTTGACCTCACCTGACACGTAGGCGGCAGAATTGGGACCAGGACTCACACCCATCTGATGTAAATTTTCCTGGCATCAGGGAAATCGGATAACTTACGCAGAGTTTTAAGAGAACCTTGCCTGAGTCGGTAGTAATAGTATTCGTGCTTGCTACATCCCAGCACACAGAGCGGAGACGGGGCTTTCTTGACCGACCCCGAACCTCAGACCTCGTAGGTGGTAGGCCCTGTGAGGAAACCAGGGCCCCGGAGCGGGAGGGGACCCGCCTCCTTCTCCGCTGGGCTCCCTGATCCGTCACATGCTGAGCACCTCACCTGCCACATGAGGGAACACAGCCGGGCGCCTCATTCCCTGTGACGGAAAACAGAGCCACAATCCGCTGCTACTTGCCTGGCTGGCCCATCTGGGAGGGGAGTCTTTTGCCCTAAATCAGACACTTAATTAATTTGGGAAAACAGGGATACTGTCGTTAACGATCTGCTGGTGCTTGTATGGACTGGACGGGGTGGTTCTCTGCAGCCGGGGGAGGGCGTGCGGGGAGTTTTGGTAGGCGGGCAGATTTTTTCCAACGTGTTGTCATTTCTCCGATGATTGAGTTATCTCTTTGGTTACAGGTGGAGAGAGATTTTGAGAGGGAGTATGGAAAACTCCAGCAGTGAGTGTCAAAGCCCAGAAGGACGGGAGTTGGTGGGGAAAGGGGCAGGAGCCTTCCCCCAGGTCTCCATTCCTGCACCACCCCTTCCAGCACTGCCAGCAGTGGGCCGCTCCTGTGTCCCGCCAGCACCCCGGGAGTCGAGGGCAGCTCGGTTCACAGCCTGCCAGAAATTCTCCCGCAGCTGGTGGCTGTGTGAGAGTCGTTAACTCATAGCCTTTGGGTGCTTGGCCTTGTGCAGAGCTGGTAGTGGCCCTCCCGTCAGTGGGACAGATCCCCGCAGCGCAGGGGCCCCTTCTTCTCCTGGGAGGTGTTCCAGAGCGTCAGGTTGGGCTTAACTCAGGTGGATGGGAAGGAAGGGGGCTAAAGCAAGCTGGAAATGCCAGGTGCCCAGGCCCGCGCCCCTGCCTTGCAGGCTGGAGGAGCAGACCAGGAGGCTGCAGAAGGACATGAAGAAGAGCACCGATGCTGACCTGGGTAGGTGGCATATCCCCGAGCCAGGCCTGGCCTGGGGGCACAGGTGGCCCTCCGGCCCTCCGTCACTTTTGGGCTGGCTCCCGTGCTCTGTGCACAGGGCCTCATGCCACCTCTCATCCAGAGGACTCCGGTGGGTCTGAACACGACTGCCCCGGCATCTCCAGACTGTGTGCAGCAAGCCAAGGGTCTGATGTCAGAGCCCATCTGTTATTTGTTTCGTGGGTAGCTCCAGGTTACCTGGGTGGCGTCTTTAATGTTCGCCACTGCCTTTCTAGTACAGGAGAGGCTGCGATAGGGGCGCCTGGGTGGCTCAGTCGGTTAAGCGTCTGCCTTCGGCTCAGGTCATGATCCCGGGTCCTGGGATCGAGTCCCAAGTCGCGCTCCTCAGCGGGTAGTCTGCTTCTCCCTCTCCCTCTGCCTGTCGCTCCCCCTACTCTATCAGAAAATTTTTAAAAATCTTTAAAAAAAGAAAAAAAAGGAGAGGCTGTGACCCACTGCTTGCTTTCCTTGGTGCTTCTCCAGGCGACGGTGTGGTCTGAGCACAGGTAAAGGGAAGGTAGTGTTTTCACAGGGAGCAGCTTTGGAAGCAGTGGAACTTCGGGGATCCACAAAGTGGAGAGCGTGGTTTTCGAACAAAGAAATCAGGATAAATGGAGGACCCCTGGAGCCCAGGGTCAGAAGCATAGTCTGGGCAGAGAAGGCCTTCCTGAAACAGCGGCACCCCAGCCCAGTGCAAGGCCTGCACCCCACAGGTGGTGTGTCAGAGTCCCTGGAAGGCCCACCCCCAGTCAGTGCTGCTGCAGCTGGTCCAGGGACCCCATTTTGAGAACTGCTCCAGACAGTTGAGGAGAATCAAATTTCCTGATCTTGGAATCTCCTCAGCTGCCTGGACGAGTTCTAAAATCCCATCCCGTGTGCCCAGGCAAGATCGTCTGCACATGACCAGTCTTTGTTGACCCTTACATTCTGAGGTTGCATCAGGGCTCCAGAGACCCATGTGGCGTCCAAGACCCCCGCTCTCTTTAAGGTTCAAAGACCACCAGCCTCCCAGTTCTCACTGGGCTGGCCATGCCCTCCCAGTCCCTGAGAGTGGGGCCTGGGTGGTGCTCACAGAGGCCGCTGAGGACTCCCGGGGGGGATTTCCACACTGTTAATGGACTTCAGATGGTTCGAACAAAGACAGAGACAAAGGCATGAAATGTTAAGGCTTTAGGAAAGAAAAGGAAAATTGGGAAGAAAGTCTCCCCCACCCCGAATTTTCGGGGTTTTTTCCTCAAATACTAAAAAAAAAAAAAAAAAAAAAAAAGTGGAAGAAATTTTTCAAACAGGTTTCCAGTTTTGTCTGAGTTTTTAACCTTGTGTTCTACTGTCTGAGATCATCTTATAATCCAGGCAAATTATACATGATGTTCACTCCTAAGCCTGCAAAGTCACTTTATAGCTTTGAAAGAGGGTTTTTTGCTCCATTGCTTCAACATTTCAGGGACGTTTACATTTCCGGGCTTTTCCCGTATTTTGCCTGTTTGCTGGGTGAGGACAGCAAGCGCCTAGATTCGAGAGAAAGCCAGGACAGGGCTCTGGGTGGGCCGGTCCTCCACCGGGGGCCTCTTCGCTGGCAAGTGGAGGGGCCTGAGTGAGAACCCCCCCGCCCGTGGACTTGTTTCTCCCCTTCCCCGAGGGGGGCTGGAGCTGGGTTTAGGGCTGCTCCCTCCTCGATGCAGTGACCACGCAAGGCCACATCTGTCATGAACTGGAGTGGCCTTTATTTCATCGATGCAGAGATGTTTTTTCACATTTAATAACATCTCTGAAATCAAGTCACTGTAGCACTTGATAGCATTTAGTTGGCATTTTTGTCCTTTCTTGATGGCTCGTACCGTAACGATGTGTCCTGCAGTTGCTTGTATCTTCAATTCATGGCGTAAAATAGTAAGAAATACACTCAGAAACTTGTTTTCCCCTGAGACCCTGAAACTGGCACAGACACACGGAGCGGGCAGGCTTCTCCAGTCTCTCTTCCTGCCCCTCTAGAATTTATTTATTTATTTATTTAACAAATAATGGAGGCCTGAAAACTTGTATGGGACCAAAAGTTCCAGAGCTGCCAATAGAGTTCCCTCCTGCCTCAAGCTGCCGTGTGATTTTCAGGCTCCCCATATGTTAAACAGGGTCTCAGAACACGTGACACGGTACAGCAGGGCAGTGGTGTCCATCCGTGGGGAAATGGCCCCGGGGAGGACCTTGGACAGCATAAGCAGACACCCTGGCAGAGCCCGTGCGGCCTGCCCCCAGCTGTCTCCAGGCCCGACCGTCGGGAGCGCAGCAGCCGGGGAGGCAGGTGCCCAGAGGCCGGGCCTGGCTCAGCACTTGCAGCTGTCTGACCTTGAGGAAGTCATAAGCCTTCTGAGCCTCACCTGCCTCATCTGGAAAATGGACCCAAAATGCACTCCCCCAGATGTCTCCTGGGTTGTTGGAGCCCTAAATAAAACAAGGGGGGGGAGTGGAAACCTGTTGGCAGCTTTGGGGCTCTTGGTCTGGTGCAGGTTTTTAAGTCCCCATTGTTTGTGAACAAAGTCTAGAGGGGCAGGAAGGAACTGGGAAAAGGCCATGCTTGCTCCGTAGGGTCTATGCCCCCATTCTGTCGGTATTGTCTATGGCAGGATTGAGTAGTGGCAGCAGAAAACACATGGCCCCAAAAGCCTAAGCTCTTGATTTCTAGCCCTTTACAGTGTGTTTGCCAGCCCTGGTGTGGAACGCTGTTACTCTTGTCCACGAGGGAGTCCCAAACCAAGCTTCATCTCCAGACTGCCTGGGGAGTTTATTTATGTATTTATTTTTAAGATTTTACTTATTTATTTGAGAGAGAGCACACGAGAGCACAGCAGGGGGAGTGGCAGAGGGAGAAGAAGACTCCTTGCTGAGTAGGGATCCTGACCCCCCCCCGGGGGGAGAGGGCTTGATCCCTGGGCCCTGGGATCGTGACCTGAGCCGAAGGCAGATGCCCAACCAACTGAGCCACCCAGGCGTCCCCCGAGAGTTTCTTTAAAATGCACATTCCTGGATTCCAGACTTACTGAATTAAAATCTATAGAGCTAGAAATATTTTTTTACAGCTTCCCACCCAAATGATTCTGTTAAAATCTAGAGTTCAGAAAATTAAGTCATTGCACAAGGTAAAGCTACTCGAAAGAATTACCCAGCGCAGCATCAGATGGTCAGGAACAGAGTACAGTAAGGACTTGTGACTCATGGCTCTGTGGTACTTGGAAGCTTTTGTGGTCTCTGGCCAGGGTGGAGGTCAAGGTGCGGCCCCTGGACTGAAGGAGGAGGGGAGTCCTGACGACAAGACCTGTCCCTTCCTAGGTTCACTGAGCTTTGACCTCTTACAGCCATGTCCAAATCTGCTGTGAAGATATCCTTGGACTTACTCTCCAATCCCCTCTGCGAGCAAGACCAGGACTTCCTGAACATGGTGACAGCTCTGGACACGGCCATGAAGCGGATGGACGCCTTCAACCAGGAAAAGGTAAGTGGGGGTCTTGCTTGCCCCCTTCTCACGGCTTCCGCGTGGGCGGAGCGCCTGCACGGAGTCCTTAACGGGGCTCAGTCTTCAGCCGCCTTCAAGCCCTCTGAGGCCTGAGTGTTGCAAGCCCTGGGAACTCTGTGCTGGCCCTGCTTCGGCCCTGGTTGCTTCCATGGCTCACCCACTGGGAGACCACGAAAGAGACAGGGAAGCTCTGCTCGCCCGCAGCCCCTCACCCTTGCCGCAGTTGCCCACCCAGGCTCCCCACGGAGCAGGGCTGCTAGCGGCCCGCGGACAGCGGCGGGCAGGAGGAGACCTGACCCAGAACCAGAATGGTACTCCCTGTTGCTGGTCATCATCTCTGCCCCGTGCCGCCTCACCGGTCCCGCCAGTTCTTGTCCCTGCCCCGTCCCTGCATGTCAGGTACCTGGAGCCTCCCATTTGAGGCAGAGTCTGACTTCCCCTCAGTGTTGATGTCATTGGGTTTTTTCTTTTAACAGGTGAACCAAATTCAAAAGACCGTGATTGAACCCTTAAAAAAGTGAGTAAAGATCATCTGGGGACCACAGGCCTCAGGGACCTGGGCTCGGGGCACTTATTGGAAAGACAGGTCAACTGGCCAGTTGGCGACCAGATATCATCTCTAGCAGCCTGTCCCCAGATGCACACGGGGCTGACCAGAAACTCAAGAGGGACGCTAGCCCTGTGACCCGTGGCCGTCGGGGTGATGCCCGTGGTGGCCCCAGAGCACGCCCCTGGCCCGGGTGCACTCAGTGACCACGAGGCACTTCTGATCTGCCGCAGCAGACGGCCTTTGCTCCGGTGGTCACTTGGCCATTTTTCCCTTTGTTCCTGATCGAGAAGCAGAGGGCGCGGAGCTCGCTGAATTCGGCGAGCAGAGATCTTGGCCAGCCCTCAGCGGGGATGGGCAAGGCCTTTCATCTCCCCGCCGCACTGGGAGAGCAGCTGCCTGCAGCGCTCGGCTTTTGAAATATGGGGGTGGCCGCACATGGGGAAGGGTGCAGAGCGGGGTCCTGCCTGGGAAGGTCCCCTAACTCGTGACCTGTCAGAGTCAGAAATTCTTCTGTAAGACTCATTTTCTCTCAGGCAGGCCCTGGGCAGTGATCAGACGGGCCTATTCCCCGAGTCCCTGGAGGGGGCGGGCGGGGGGGGGGGACAGGCAGGAGCGTTGCCTTGAAGCTCCCGGATCACTTCGTCTTCTTCCCTGGCGTCTCCCGAACTGACTCTGACCTAGAAAGGCTCCCGCTCCAGCCCGGCAGCTGCACTTTATTACCTCTTCTGTGGTGGTCCCAGGCAGCTGCCTCACCAGGCCTGGGTAATGAGGCTCTGCTAATTACCATTAGGCCTGGATCGGGGCCCGGAGGGAGATGAAGAGAGCAGGTTTTGGTCCTCCAGCCCCTGGCGTTGGGGTTATGGAGCTCTTCACTCCCTGTTCAGGTCCAAGGGGTGGGGTTGGGGAAAGCTGTTTCCAAGCTGGGGCTATGTGGAGGCTCGGCCTCGGTGGGAAGGGATTTCTTCCTGCACCGCCCTCCTTCCCTGGACCCCGACCCCCTAGTCCCTGCTCAGCCCCGGGTTGCAAGGTCCCATGAGGAACAGGGTGCTGAGGAGGCTGGTGGCTCAGGAGGGAGGTGTCAGCAGGAGCTGCATTGCTGGTGGCCTTCTGACTCGGTCTCCAGGGCCAAGGGTTGGCAACTCGGGGGAAAGGACCAGGGGCCACCACAGGGGCTGCCATGGACACCCACGGCTGGCAGAGCTAGTCAGGGGACACCAGCTCGGAGAACTAGGGGACTGACTCGCATCTCGATTTCACAACCAAGGAGGCGGCCTTGAAATCTGATGCTTGGCTTCTAGAGCCAAATGGAGAGAAATCCCGGCTGCTTCCCACCGCCCCAGCAGCCCACCACCTGCCAGGAAGGTGGGTGAGTGGCACAGGGGGTGGGCACCATCTCCGCAGCAGATCCGCTGACCTCTGCCTGAGCCCCCGGGCCCGCCCGCCCGCCTCCCCGGCTGGCTTCTCCATCCCAACGCCGACATGCGATCTCCCCCAACCACATAAAACCGGCACTGCCTGTTGCCGCCTCTTGCCAGGAGAGAAGCTCCCAGGGACCCCGGTACCGGAAACAGGAAACTGCAGCTTTCCTGTCCTCTGATGAAGAACATCGCCACATGGCCACCCCACCGCCCCCAGCCTCCCCCCAGGGGGCTCGGCCTCTAATCCCCCAGTCTCTGGGCTGCGTTCACATGGTCGGATGGGGATGCTTTCAATTTCCCTTTCCTGGTGGGTGGAAGATCCCGGCTGTGTGGGCACAGATTGAGGAATGGCAGGCATTCCCCACCAGGGCCGGCTGCTCCCAGCCTACCTCCCAGCCGGCCTCTTTCTCCCTCCCCCTTTCCCTCCTCCCTCTCTCTGCCTCCTCATCCCGCCGCTTACCCAGGGGGGGCAGTTTGGTTGCACCTTAGGATGGTCACCTGGGCAGAGCTTCAGCGACGGTCTGATGTAGGCCCAGCCCTGTTCTCCCTTCTCCAGGGGGTAGACACAGCACAGACCTTAGGAGCTTGTGACCTAGTGCGGACGCCACAGTGGCACTCTCAGGAAGAAGAACCGGGGTTATCCATCATCGCCAAGGTGGTGCAGCGCAGTGGAGTGGGGCGAGTCCTAGGCAGGCCAGCCTGCCCCCAGCCAGCCCACAAGCCTGGGTCCCTGCTTCTCTGGATCGGTTTCCCCATGTGTAGAGAGGGAGGCCTGAACCCCACCCCTGCAGTGGCTCAGTCCTTGCTCAGGAGGAGGGGACAGACATGTCCCTGGGCTGAAGTGGTGGGTTGAGCTGCCTATGGAGGGTGGCGTCTGCCCTGGGGCTCTGGCCCAAGGCCTTCCGTGTTCCACGTCACTGCTAATTATCGGGGAAAGTGGGAAACTGAGCAGAGGGGGTGTGACTTCCCAGCCTTGTTTCTTTGCAGCAGCCCAGTGAAAGGGCGGACTTCAGGCCTTAGGGAGAGCTGGGTCCCCCACCTTTCCTGTCAGCTGAAGTCAGCAGGTGCCTCTGTAGGGTCCTGGGAGCAAGTCTGGGAGGGCCCAGGCACCAGGACTAGCCTATGCCTATCCGCACCTCCCTGCCCCCTTCCTTCCCCACCCTGAGGGTGGAGGAGAGCACTGGACACTCCGCACCTGGGGCCTGCTGTCGTACGAGCTCCTGGCCTTGCACACCGGCGTGGTGCCCGCACTGCCCAACGCGGGGGGCTGGCAGAGTCCCGTGTTGTGTCCATATAGTTAATGGGGAGGCGGGGCCTCAGTGGGGCAGGAGCCAGAGCCAGGATTACAGAGCCCTGGGCCCCCACACTTTCGTCAGCCACCTCAAATGCGCTGTCCGGTCTCCCTGCCCACTCTGAATTTGCCCACTTAACGTAAGAAGGGCATGACACCTGCCTCTCCCCCTAGGGAGTCCCGTAGCCCAGGGCCCAAAGCCCCCCAGGTGCCAAGAGACTCAGGACCCATCTGCGGTGACCTAAGCCAGCTAAGCCTCCTGAGGCCTCTTGGTGTGAGTGAGGAGCGCCATTTTAGGAGGCAGAAGTTACCATGGTGAAGAAATGGTTTTGCTGGAGGCTCTAACAGAGCCGGGACCAGTTGGCGCTGTAGCCGCTTCCTCCCCACAGGGGACAGGTGGTCTTGCTTCCCGAGGCTGAGTAGCATCCTGGGGGCACACCCACTCTTACACTGCCGGTCCGTGAGGTTGCCCGGCATCACGTGGAAATCTGTAGTTGGACCCGTGCCTTGCTTACTCCTCGGGGCTCGGGACTTGGCCCTCGGATGGGACTCCGGTGTCCTTTGTAAGCTGCTCCAGTGCTTGCATTTAGTCAGCGTCTCTGGTGCCTTTGACCCAGGCCCTGGGAATCGACCCCAGGTGACAACCGAGGACGAGCAAAGAGACAAGTGCTACTGGGGTGCAAGGTTAGCCAGAAGTGCTCGGCCAGCCAGCGACGTGGTTGTCCCGCCCGGCCCCTGTGGCGAGGTCCTCGTGCTGTGTCGCGCTGCTGCCCTCTTTCCTAATAGGAGAAAACTCCACTTGCCGCTTCCTGCCTCCTCCTTGTCCTGTGCCCGCTCCCCCCAGGCCGCCAGCAGCGCGGACAGCAGAGGCCCTGGGGCCACCCAGTCAGGTCACTTCTCATGAGAGAATGAGGGTGCCCAGCGGGGCCAGTCTGGCTGGAGGGAGGGGGTTGTGGCGGTGGCTTCTCAGGCTCCATTGCACCTGCTCCCTTGAGCCCCATGCCTCTCAGCTGCTGGCCACACTCCTGCCAGGAAGGGAGAGGGGCTCACCTAGCAACTGAGACCCCATCAGAGCCCCCACCAGAGGCCCAAATGGCGAGGCCAGTCCCAGCCGATGGTCTCAGTTGTTCAGACCTACCGTGGGTTGTGGGTAGAGGGACACCTTTGTCCTGGAGGCAGCCACTCCCCACGCCCAGTTTGCACAGCGCCGAGGAGACCTCTTCTGCAGGGAGATCAGTCGTTCGGTGTTGATTTGATGACTGATTTGTCTAAGGGCGTGTCTTGCCCACTTCTGGCCTTTCCAGTTAGGCAGTGAGCCCATGAGCACACCCCGTCAGTCAGAGGGACTCACTTTAGTGCCCCCAGAATCGGCTGCCTGCACCTCTAGCCTTGGCTGGGGAATTCAGTGCTCTGGTCAAATTTATATTCTCTGTTCTCTGGCAAAAACTATTCATTACTCTGTGTCACGGGCACTCTTGATTAGTTGAGGCTTTTAAAAACCAAACTCATCTAACTAGAATTTTAAATAAAAATTTGAAAAGAAAGAAAACCAAATTCGTGGGCATGCTCCTTTGAGCGGCAGACTTGGAGAATCGTTCCTGATGTGGCATCTGAACTACCTAAACATGGCCCGGGAGCTGCCTGGCCCTCGCGAAGGGGAGCCCCCCCCCCCCCGCGCGCCCCTGGCTCTGAGTCGCCCCCTCTGTGCCTCGCAGCCCCGAACAACCACGTGCTGCCGCCGTCTCGGTTGCAGGGCTAGATCTGCCCGGGCTGCTGGCGCTCCGGGTCTGCAGGGTGGACCCCTCCCGCTGCAGCGACAGCACCGCCTGCCCTACGGACTTTGCATTCGAGGAAGCACCTATCCCCTCCTGTCCAGAAAACCTGCTCGCAGGTTTCCCTGCCTTCTCCAGCACTCATTAATCAAGGGAAGTCCAGCCTCCCCGCCTGGGATGGGGTCCTGCCCTGTATCTATCTCACGGTCTCGTCGCACTTCCCAGTTAAAGATGACACTTGTCACAAAGATGATGCCCACAGGGGCCAAAGCATCCACTGCCACTCTGTGTGAACGGCGTCCTCCTCAGCCTTTCCCTGTGGTGCTTTGTCATCGTAGTGGGGCAAGCAGATGTCCTTGAGCCATGTTCCTCAAACATCCAGTTTGACGGTGTAGCCATTGCCACGCGAGAACCAGAGGGTTCCTGTTTTTCCCATGGTCCTCTGACAGAAATAGGCCAAGACGAGGTTTTGACTGCAGCTGTCGCCTGCTGGTGGCATCACGAGGTGGGTGGGAGGTGCCAGAGAACTGGGACACCTGAGTTCTCGGCTGGACAGTCACTCCCTCATGGTGGCCTTGGACAAGCCGTGTCATGTCGCCACAATTCCGTTCGTGGTGTGAAAGGAGGATGTTGGGCGGATGAGTCCAAGGAGCGTTCAGCGCGCGGGGGTGTGTCGCGGGCGGGGAAGGAGCAGCGGCTTCCCTGCGTTCCTGCCCCCGTGGCTCACCTCAGGTCAGCGGGGTGGCCCTTAGCCCTGCCTTCTTTCCCTCGGCCTTCCCCACATGGCCCCTCGGCAGCGGGCGCTCCGCCGGGCCGGGGCCTCAGCGGCCTTCCTGGCGCGCAGCCCCACCAGCTGGAACGGGGTCCGGCGCTTCGCGGGCACTCACGGTGTAGGTTTGAGCGGCCCCCGAGCTGCGAGGCTGCAGCTCCACGGAGGGCCCCGACCCACCTGGGCTGTGTCTCGCAGGTTCGGCAGCGTCTTCCCGAGCCTCAACATGGCGGTGAAACGGCGGGAGCAGGCCTTGCAGGACTACAGGAGGTTGCAGGCCAAGGTGGAGAAGTACGAGGAGAAGGAGAAGACGGGGCCCGTGCTGGCCAAACTCCACCAGGTACCAAGAGAAGGGAGAGGTGGGGGTGGACGCCCAGCTCTGGGGCCGTGGCAGCAAGGCCCAGGTGTCGTGACACTCCCTCCCGCCCCCAACACTCACCGTGCCCCAAGAGTGGACGCCGGGGACGCCCGCAGAGCCCTGACCGCGGCGTCTTGCTCCGCAGGCCCGAGAAGAGCTGCGGCCTGTGCGGGACGACTTCGAGGCCAAGAACAAGCAGCTCCTGGATGAGATGCCGCGGTTCTACCACAGTCGGCTTGACTACTTCCAGCCCAGCTTTGAGGCGCTGATCCGAGCCCAGGTGAGGCCACTGCCGCCCCGCCCCAGAGCAGGCCGGACACTCGCTCCCTTGGGAGCCAGCGCCGGTCTTGGCGCACCCCCCCCGGCAGGGTGCTCGGCCGCGCTCCGCGAGGACACCGGTGCTGCCTCCCTGCCCTGGCACTGCGTCTGGAGACCCCGACTCCGAGGCTCTGCTCCACTTTCTGTTCGGCTCCTCCGTTGCTCTGGTTCGGCCCCGCTCTGGGATAAGGTTCCTTTTGTTGAACGGCTTTTCCCCACCTGTGGCAAGAAGACAGCAGGCCGCACTGTCAGCGCCTGTCTTGGGCAGGCGGGTTCTTTGCGTGGTATGCTCAGGAGGCCAAGCACAGAGGCCTGCAGGGCGACCCCGTGCCCCCGCCTCCCCACTCCAGTTCCTCCTCTTCTTTAGGCAGGGTGCTGCGGGGGGTCCTGACTTCTAGCCACCTCTGGAGGGCTCTCTCAACCCTGGGGAGAGCCGTGCTCCAGGCCCCTGCCTGGGTGTCTGGCCACTGTGCACCTTCCGGAACAGCAAGCTGGCCTCGGGCTGGGTGTGGGTGGAGGTGCAGGAGTAGCCCCCGGGCCAGGCTGCTCGGGAGCGGGACATGGGCTAAGACCTTATCTCCCACTCCTCAGGGGTGGAAGGACACAGAACGTACAACTGTGCGTATAGCTCCTGCCCTCCTGGCCTGTCATTCTTCAAGCTGTTAACAGGGATTTCTCCCCCCGCTCGTAAGAGAGAAGGTTAAGGTGCCAAAGGCAAGACGTCTCCGCCATGTGGGACCTTCTAGGCCACGGCAGGTGCTCAGCATCGCGCTGCCGCCTTTCCCTCAGTTCCCCAGTGGGTAACAGAGCTAAAGGCTCATCCGCCTCCAGCCCACTTCTGCTCTTGGCCTGGGCGTCTGGCGCCCCCCAGTGGACACATTCCTTCCTTGCAGTCAACAGTCACAGGCGCCCCGATGAAGACTGATTCCTGCCTCCCCGGCCAACATCTTTGGAGGATACCCAAAAACATGGGGCTGGACATCGGGGCTCAGGAACCCTGAGCAGGACTGATGGTGGAGACAGAACTTGGTAGTGACCATGTCTTGGGTTGCTAGGGAGAAATGAGGCAGAACATGAACTTGCACAAGTGAGGAAGGGTTCCTGCGCCTGCCCGCAGAGCATTGCCCCTGGAGGTGAGGGCTTCCTTCCAGCAACTCAGCCTAGGCTGTGGAGGAATGTGTTTAAGGAGACCTGTGCTTTCACTGTCCTGTGCCACCACCACCCCAGCCCCCAGCGTGCTGCCCTGCCCCCTCCATTCTGTTGTTCACGGGATGAAGTTCCAGGGTGCCCAGAGGGGCTAGGGACACCCTGTAACCAGGCAGCGGGGTGGCTGGGGGGTGTTTACTGCCTCCTCAGCACCAGCCTCCCCCTCCAGAGGCTGTCGCTGCCATTAGTCACTAGAGAAGTGAGCATTCCTAGTGACTCAGCCTGCGCAGTGCGGCTCTGGGGTGGGAGTGGGGGCAGGGCGGGGGCCCGCCCTCCCCCAGCACTAGTCCGGGCCCCGTCCTCTCAGGTGACAGCAGGACTGGCAGACCTTCATTAGCTCCCCCTCAGCCCGGTGGAAATCCAGCTGCGGGAGTGTGGGAGACACTTCCTCGGAAGCAGCTGAGCCATGGCCCTGCCACCAAACCCACCGCTCGGCCTTGCTTGCCAGCAATAGCATTCCGGTGGCTAGAGTGGAAGCGGGGTCCCTTCTCCCCAGAGACGACTTGGAGCTGGAGATGACACAATTTAGGGTTGTCCAAATAGTGATTTTAATAGCATGGATCACTTTCACGAAAGTAGGTGTTTGCTTTTGGTCATGAGGCGGAGCCTGAGGCAGAAGTGGCCTCTGGAAAAAGCGCTGGGCCTGAGCGGCCCTCCGCCGTCTGAGAGTGGCTGGTGGGTCTCCGCTGTACCTCGGCACGCCCGCACCCCTCCTCCCCCGCTGCAGGCCTCTCCTGTCACCCCGGACGCCTACACACACAGGGACATGCAAACGAGCTGCTCTCGGAGCCCTGCCTTCCAGGCCACACAGCTGAGGCGGCGCTGAGCAGGCTGCTATCAGTTAACCGTGGGACAGGTCAGGAGGGAACACAAGGCTAGGGAGGGGTCACCTCCCTCACCTTTACTTGTAAGATCGATTCTCGGGGCTCTGGGGGCCAGCAACGCCCTCTCCCCTATGGACAAAGGTCTCTGGCTTCTAGCTCCGCTAAAGCAGCCTCTAGTCCTTGCCTGACTCTCTGGCTTCCCCAGGATCTTTGCCAAGGGTCCTGCCAATGTCCCCACCCCGGCCTTGGGCACTGTCCTCCTCCCCATCCTGGCACAGGCTGCTCCACCCCTCAGCTGCCTGGAGGGCTCCTGAGGCAGAAGCCCCTCCTCCACCTCACCAAGGACCCGCTGCTTCCCTCCTTTGACTTCCTGCCGTCCTGGCGGCAGCAGCGGATGTTCCTGAAGGGCCGGGGGCGAAGGCTTCGGTCTCCCCACTTGCCATGCGGCTTCGGGAGATGGGCTGAGGGCAAGGACGGTGACGGAGGGGCAAAGTGGAAACCAGCGCGCTTCACTCAGCGCTCAGGCTGAGCGCTCTGCTTGAGGGAACAGCAGCGCATGGGCCTGTGGGACGTCGTCTGGCCCCACCTGTGCTGCTGGGCTCGGGGGTGCAAGGCCATGGGGCCTGGTACCTGCAGGAGCCCAGCAGCTGCCCACCTCCTTCTCTGCAGGTTGGGTACTACTCTGAGATGCAGAAGATCTTTGGAGACCTGACCCAGCAGCTCGACCAGCCTGGCCACCCTGATGAGCAGCGGGAGAAGGAGAACGAGGCCAGACTGAGTGAGCTCCGAGCCCTCTCTATTGTGGCGGATGACTGAGTCCCCAGCACCCTTTCAAAGACTCCTGGGACACAAGTCACCCTCTCTGGTCGTTGCCCTTGTCAAGCTTAGGCTTAGGCGTCAGCCGGCCAAAGGCCCTCCCCTGAGAGAAGTACGGGGACAGCAGGGGCCCCTGCTCTACCTCACCAGTCCTCTGCGGTGAGCCTGGCACCAAGAGCCGCAAGCAGGCTGCCAGCGCCCCACCATAGCAAGAGCCCAGACAGGTAAGCAGGGCAGAAAAACTCCAGGGGCCTTCTCATTTCCAGAACAACCGTCCAAAGGGCATCCTGGCCTAGGGCCTGAGCAAGCTGCCAGCCTCCGGAAGGCACAGGCTTTGTCTGCTCACCTGAGGTCTTGGCCTTGCTTGCATGGTCGTGATCGCATCTACCTCCAAAGACCCATCCTGGAGAAGGCCCCCGCCCTCGCTGCCTTTCCACGTGAGACTGAAGAGGCCCGAGACACCGCCATGGGGAACAGAAGCGCTGTGGTTCCCCCAGGCCAGAGAGACCCCTCACTCCGGCCTCCCAGCATGACAAAAACTGGCTTAGCCCACTTCTGTCCCTTGGGTCAAGTGCAGAGAAGAGCCCCAAGCCTCGTAGGTTCCCTAGGAAACCCGACTCAGCTCGTGTCAACAGGCTGCTTGACCACACAAGATGTCGCAGCCTGATTCACAGGCCTCAAAGCAAGAACAGTGGGTTTGTCTCACTGGACTATTTGGGATTTTATTTTTTTCAAGTAAAGTTTTTAATAAAATCGCCAGCTGTTCTTGTGCTGTGACTGAGAAGAAAGGCGCCCTAGGTTTGTCAGGCTTGTGCTGCCCCGTGGAGCTGGCTGCACCCCTGCGGCATTGCCTCTCTCGCCCAGCAGGGGGCAGGGCTCAGAGCACCAGGGGCGGGCCCTTCCTGCTGCCCCCGCCCCACCTTCTAGACCGAGGGCTGGGAGGAAAGGGGCAGCACAGGACGACCTAGAAGAGGAGGAAGGGAAGAGCTATGGAGGACACGTGGCTTGTTTTTGACTTTGGTTTATTTAAAAAACAAAAAGCCAAAAAAAAAAAAAAAACCAACTTTATGTACAAAGTCAAACTGAAACCACGGATTATGGAAAGAGGCGAGACTTATGGGGCAACAGGGAAAAAGGCTGGGCCAGAGCCAATACCACATTCTGAACACGGGGAGGTGCTGGTTTCTTCTGGCAAGTCTGGGGTGGCTGGAACACAGTGCTCTCTGGCAGACACAGCCCAACACCAAGAGTTCGCTAGCACGGACTCCATTCCTGCGATGGCCAAGGGAGACCCTTCCCCCAAGAACCTGCTCCTGTACCCAGCAGGATTTGTGCCGTCCAGAGGAAGGGCTCTTAACCCCCGCCAGACTCCACGGCTGTTTCTTCGGTTTATTGGCATCAGACCTTATGACATACTTGAAAAGCCTTTTCCTCCCGTCTTATTCTAAACTGGAAGAGGACAGGAGAAAGCACGAGACTAAAGGGCCCCAGGAGAAATACCACGGTGGAGGGCAGAATGACATTCGAGGGGTGCAGAAGGCGTTGGATTTAGTTGTCAGTGGAGCCGGGGTTCCCCCACTCATCCGTCCCACACAGCACAGACCCCACCCTGACGGCCTGAGCTCCTCTACGGAGGCTGAGCACAGGGGTCAGCCACCCCTGCCTATGGCTCCCAGGTCCTGCTCCAGCTTCTTTCTGGAACCAAAAGGGCTCTAACGTCAGCAGGCTCCATCGCTGACCTCACAGGGCAGCTCCTGCACCAGGCCCCTCAGTTGCTAGGTGCTGGCTCCTCCTTCTCTACCCAGCTGTCCGCCTAGAACGAGAATGAGGACTCGAGGAGGAAGGGCCAAGATGGGAGGCCCACCGATACTCCTCTCTGGGAGACCAGGCCGCAGCCGCGGCGAACCCAGGCGGGGCCAGGAGGCGCGGACACGGTGGCCGGGCTTCCCGACAGGTCGCCGGGCCGACCAGCTCTCCCGGGGGAGGCTCACCTTCTCAACCATCCGCTGCATCTCCAGCTGCAGAGGGGTCAGGCGCCTCCGGAACTCCTGGAGCAGCCGCTGCAGCTGGTTCTTCTGGCGCTCAGCCGTCCGCGCCGTCTCCTCGGCCTCGGCCAGCCGGCTCCGCAGCTCCTGCATCTCCGCCGCCAGTGTCTTGTTTGTGACCTCCGTGGCCGAGAACCGGTTATGGCTCTCCTCTGGTGGGGGCAGATGGCAGAAAGACTGCTGCTAAGTTAAGCATCGCGGCCCAGGGCAAGAAGCCTGCAGCGCGAGGAGCGGGATCCCTCTTAGTCTCCAAGTACACGCGTCTGTGCATCCCATCCGGGCCAGGTCCCTGCGGCCACAGGCCACTCACCCAGCTTCAGTTCCAGTGTGTGGATCTTGTTCTCCAGGTAGAGCCGCCCGCTGTCCTGCTGCTCTGCACGCTGCAACAGGTTCCCCACGTTGATCAGGCTGCCGTTGTGGGACACCAGGCCTTTGTGTTCCGTGGAGGCGGCGCCCGGCTTCGCGCTTTTCCCGGAAGGAGGTAGCAGGTCCAGGTTTCCTAGAAGGGGCCATGAAGACGACTCGAGGAGAGGGTCTCAGGAGGAGAAAGCAGCCCGCCCTGCCCATCCTCCCTGGAAGGCGGCAGGGCGGCGGGACGCACCGAAGAGCACCTCCTCGGGCAGCCCTCCGTCCGTGCCCTCCTGGCGGCTGTACTGAAGGCTCCGGTACTGGCAGATGTTCTGGGTCACCACCCTGCTGACCAGCTGTTTGGCCTGGAGAACACACGCACCCAAGACAGCCCCTGATGAGAAGGCGCGAGCTCCTGCCCCGTGACGCACCGGCACCTGGAACTACGGCGTATCCCGAGCTACCCACGGGGGCCCGGTACGCGCACGGACGCCAGGGGGCCGGCACCTGCTCTGCACTGAGCCGCAGCCCAAGGGTGAGCAAGATCCTCTCCAAGTCTCGCCGATGCAAGTAGCCACACCAGTTGGCGTCAAAGAAGACAAAAGCAAGAAGACAGTCCAAAGGGAGCACAGCAGAGGGGTCCAGCTCCTTGGGCTGCAAGAGAAACAAGGACGAACAAGATTTACAAAGAGTTCTCTCGACAGTGAGATCACCTGGAATGTAGCCCTCTGAGAAGCAGACATGATCACACCCAGGCACCCCTTCCAGCTGGAGACAGGACCCCGGGCCACCTCCACGCCGGGGGCTGTCACACACACGGAGGAGCCGAGTGCGCACCTGCGTGAGACACCCCACTCAGATGCACCCAGGTGGAGACACTGAAGTGTCCTGGATCCTAGGAAAGTCCCGCTCCGCGAGCCAAGAACCACATTTTGTCTCTTGTCAGTCAGAGGGTGCCAGAAGTCCTACAGTAGAGTCTCCCTCCCCCAGCGCTGAGTCAGAGGCCCTGCTAAGCTTCACCGTCAGTGGCGCGGGGCAGCAGGAAAGAGGTCTCACCATGTCCTGAAGAGAAGAGAACTCCATCTCTGATTGGTTCGAGGCAACCGACCGGACCTCCGAATCCTCCAGCTTGGCTCCTGCTACAGGAAGCCTGAGATGAGCGTGGAGCAGGGACCCCCGGGCCCAGACGCACAGCAGTGACAAGAGAGCACCAGCTACAGAGCCGGCGGCCGCTGCACAAGGCCGGCACATACCGAACTCCTCTTCGCCGTCATCCCTCAGGAGGAGCAGCTCTGGGTCAAGGGCCATCTCACAGAGGTCCTCGGATGCCTCACCCCGGGGTTTCTCTTCCTCCTCTCCGCCGGAAGACGGAGGTTTGGGCAAAAGCCCATCTTCCTTCTGGAAGCAAACCAAGATGAAAACGGTCACCTGTAACTGCTAACAACGATAAGAGCCAACACCTGCGCACCGACCGTGTTCGGGCACCGCGGGAAGGGTTCTAGCTACAGTCTCATTTACTGCGTTCCAGGACGTGGGGCTCAGAGCGAGCCAGGGGCGGTTCCCAGGCACCTGGGATTCTCTTCAGGAGTCGATCTCAGTCCCTCAGAAGTTACGTTTACTCAATAGTATTTAGGCAAGAGATAGACCCACATGCTTTAGAAAGCGTTAAGAAAAAGGAGTGTTCGAGTTAACCACCGAGTAGCCCAAACACCTGTCCTCATGGCACAATGAACGGAGGCTTCCGTGCCGCCGCAGCGCGTCGGCCGCACTTCCGGGCCCGCTTCCCCTGTCCTCACACACCACGTCCTAGCTATGCGGCCGTGAGGCAGGGGGATGAGGAGCGGGCAGGCAGGGAGGGGAGCAGTAACAGAGCCCCGCGGGGCCCCCAGCACGCAGCGCGCAGCCCTGGTGCCCGTGCGCACGGCAGAGGTACTCACCGGAGGGGCGTCTGACTCGGCAGCTGCGCCCTCACTCTGTACCTCGTCCTTGGGCTCCTTGGCAGCGTCTTCCTTGACTGTTTCTTCTTCTTTGGCCGACTCCTCCTTCTCAGGTTCAGGCAGGGCCACCACTTTTTCAGGAAGGCTCAGCAGCATCTTATAAATCCTATAGCCAAAATCCCTCTGCAACATCTCCAGAAACAGCTCAGCCAACACCATCACCTTGTGGAAGAGGCAGCAGAGGCCCATGAGCAGCGGGAAGAAGGGAATGTTCAAGCCCTGCCATCCCGTGCGGCCTACTGCACAGCCTCCCCAGACTCCTACACCTACTTCAAAAGAGATCCTTTCTTTTGGCCTCCGGTCCTCCACAATACTATGGAGGGACAGGTTGACACAGCCCGGGCGTGCCATGACGGCAGGTTCTAGGGGGGGTGGAGGGGCCTCTGGGAGATCGGTATCCATTTCCGGCTGTGCCGTGGCCTCCGGATTCTCTGCATTCTGTTTAGAGGTGTCTGCTACAGACTCGGAGGCATCAGCTGCCTGCTCCGGAGGCTCTGCTTCCTGCGACAAAAGCCGAGAGCTGTGACCAGCTGGGTCCGGAAGTCAGGGCACCTACTCTGCCCACTGGTCTGCAAGGCTCGGCCTTACCCCGGACGCCTCTTGGGGCGCGGGAGCTGCCTCTGCGGCCTTCTGCTGGCACAGGGCCTCCCACTCTTCTAAAGTAGGCATGATGGTCCAGACGTCGGGCAGGTGCACCACCACCGTCTGGAGCCGCCGCGGGGGGCCCGGCTGCAGGTACTGAAACTCCGCAAAGCGCCACCTGCTCGCAGCAGAAGGGAAAAGGGAAGGACTGACCCACAACCTTCACAAGCAGGTGCTTCCGCTTCCAGTCAACACTGAATGAGCACCTACTGCACACGCAGCTCTGAGCACACGAAACAAGAGACTGAGTCCTCAAGAAATGGTTCATCAATGGTTCGACACGAGTAAGCAGACAATGACTACCCAGTGCTCCCAGCACCAAGGACCACTAAATGTGGCTGGGGGTCGCATGGGACGAGCCTTGGAGGGTCGGCTGGCCCCCCACACCCATACGCATCCCTACTCGTGCTCATGACCAAGACGACCATCTGCGAGGGCTGGAGGGAGGGAGGAGGTAGGACTGGGGAAGAGAAGAGCACTCCCAGGTCAGAAAGGCACAGGAACTGACCTCCTCAACAGTCTCGCCAGTACAACGGGCCCCACACAGACAAGCCTGGGGCGGCTACTCACCACTTGGTGCAGGCGCTCAAGTCAATGCCCGTCTGGGCTTTCGCAGAGCGGATGGCAGTGCGGACGAGCACCTGCGGGTCACCCTTGGGGTCGAGGCCGTCCAGAGAGGGAGACCACTCACCCCCAACCAGCACTGCCTCTTCTTCTTTCCGGCTCAGCAAAAACTGCAAAAATGGATCCAAGATAAAAAAAAAAAACAATTCCCTGGATCTCTCACCACGAAGCAGCCCACCCCTGGGGAATGAGAGCAGCAGGATGTGGTAAAGAGTCCTCCACGTGGGTTCAGAAGCAGGGGAGGGTGGATTTCTCTACCCGTGAACGGGAACTAGCCACATAACTTTTTCTGATGAGAACATCCTGAGCCATGCTGTCCTTCTGGTGAAATAAGCGCTATTTCAGCTCGGGGCTCCTTGTTTCTACGAGCTCATGAACAGGAGCCAAGCTGCTGAAAACCTGACAGGGCCTGGCCATCCATCACCCACGACTGCCTCCTGCCTCCTGGACTCCAGCTCTCACCTTAATCTGCTTCAGAGGATGTTCTGGCGTCTCCCTCGGCTCAGCCAGGTCATCCACAAAGAGCATGCAGCAACGGTACAACTCCTCCAGTCCCGGGGAAGAGAGCAGCAGGACCTGGGCAGGGGTGGCACGGAGGACATGCTCGAGAGCTTTCTCAGCCTCCAACCACGGCACAAAGTGGGCAGGACCCCAGCCCGCTCACCTTGGAACTGTAAGCGGGGTCACCGTCTGCAGGGATGGGCTCAGCACCAGCATCTGGAGCTGGCTCCTTCTCAGAAGATACCTGGATGCGGCTTGGAGGATGGAGGGAAAAGGGCTGGCTCAGAGGGAAGGCCGACAGCCAGCTCAGACACACAGCCAGAAAATCGGAGGGAACCAGGAGGCTGCGGTAGCGGCGCTGGAGCTCTAAGAAGTCACAGTTGGGGCTGGAGGAGGAAAGCAAGGGGATCCAGACTGAGCAAAGACCAAATTATTTTTTAAAATATGGAACCATGAAAGACTTGGGAAAAAAGGGCAAATTATTTTCTAATCTGGGAAGGAAAACATCTCTGAAAAAAAGATGGATGAGATTTGACCACTAAAACGTTTCAGCCTCTAATGGCAAAGTCAAGTCGAAGTGGGAAAGAAAAAACAGAAACACACTTGTAGTATGTGACAGCTAAGGCGGTCTTGATCGAAGAGGAGCCCACAAACTATTAAAAGGTTCACAAGAAGGTTTACGAGTCTGAGAGAAAACTAGGAAAACGGACATCAACCGGTACTTAACCAGAAAAAGAAAGGAGACTTAAAAGCCCGTGAACGTATGCTCAGTCTCACTTATACTTAAAGAAATGCAAATTGGCTTATCACTTTTTGCCTAAGACACTGACAAGGATCGCAAAGTTTGGTAACACAGCGCTGGCAGCAGCGTGGGGCAGTGAGCACTTCAAGCCCCATAGGCGAGAAGGCAACTGACACAGCCTCTTTGAGAGAACTGGCAGTGGATGTCCGAGTTTAAAGTCAGACCCTTGGAGCAGCTACTCCATTTCTAGGAACTGACCTCAGTAAAGTACTAGCACCTTCCACACAGACGTCTGTAGAAGGATGTTTATGACAACACTACTTAGGATGATTAAAACATGGAAATAGAGAACTGGTGAAATAAACGGTCTATCCATTCAGTGGACTATTGTGTAGGTGCTGAAAAGAATGAGATCAATCTAACCAACGTTAACATGGAATAAATTCTAAGACACATTGAGTGAAAAAGCAAAATATCAAACATAAGTACAAGAGGCTTCCGTAGATATTCAAAAAGACAGTTGTGTGCACGTGGCTATCAGCAGTCACGTTCTGACTGACGGGAGGAGGCTCTACGTGCACCCCTCTCCGTGATGTCCTGTGAGGACATGAACCTTGGGAGGCAGGTGGCTCAGCAGGGAACACAGGAGAGGCCCTGCCCAGCCCCACGGAGAAGAACCAGTGATGCCAGGAAGGGCAGTGACAGGCCTCTTTCCCTTCCACCTCGAGGAACAGGTGCCGGGAGGCTGCCCCCTCACCTCAGCTCGGGCTTAGGTGAACTTTGCTACCGGGGCGGTGGCTGGAGCCCTGCCTCTCACTGCTGGATGAATGTGGAGTCACTCCTCTGCCTCTAAGTCAATCAGTTCCTAAGTGAGATAGGTAAGCTTGTGGGCCGGGGTCCTCGCAGGAGCTAGAGCGCTCTGAAAATGATTCCAAAGTGCCCTGGAGAACGAGTCCCAAGGTGCTTAGGAGCTATACTTTGTGCCTGAGTCAGAAATGGTACTGGGTACCTGGGTTTTGATGGGTAAGCCTTAACGATAGCCTGGCATTCTTAGTTCTGATGATCGAATCACCAGAGCTCTATCAAGACACCCATGTCAGTGGTGCTATGCTGGTCAAAATTTGAGATATGGAAATTAAAAACTGTCGCATTAAGAAACAAACCAAAGGGGCGCCTGGGTGGCACAGCAGTTAAGCATCTGCCTTCGGCTCAGGGCGTGATCCCGGCGTTATGGGATCAAGCCCCACATCAGGCTCCTCCGCTATGAGCCTGCTTCTTCCTCTCCCACTCCCCTGCTTGTGTTCCCTCTCTCGCTGGCTGTCTCTATCTCTGTCGAATAAATAAAATCTTTAAAAAAAAAAAGAAACAAACCAAAAGGTCCTAGGCACATGACCCCGTACACACGCTCCTGCTCTTGTAGACTGTGTGTCATCTACACAAGAAACTGTTAGCAGCTGCAAGCCTCCTGCCCCAGCCCGGCCTCGCGGCTCACCTGTCCAC
Organism: Ursus maritimus; assembly: GCF_017311325.1. NCBI lineage: Eukaryota > Metazoa > Chordata > Mammalia > Carnivora > Ursidae > Ursus > Ursus maritimus. Next base: position 70,438,054 of record NW_024423453.1, read on the forward strand.
AGTATAGGGAGTGAGATGGACCCGGTAAGGAGGCAGGTCGTGCCTCGGTTTCTTGGCTCCCCAAGGCTCTCCGCCAGCCCGCTGTTTGCGTTTCCTGGAGTCATAGTCATCGCTGGGGGTTGATCCGCCACCAGGAGGAAGAAACCACACTGTCACGTTAAGGTTCAGTGCATACTGGCCTAAGAGAACTGGTAACAACCGGAATCCCCGACATCAAAGAAATGGATCAAGAAGCCACTGCTAACAGCCGTATAACACATTGTTATAAGGTTAGTAAAATGGATATTTAAATACTTGTAACAGACCCACGGTGAGCAGAAAGACTAGTACACGACAGTATGTATACAGTAGTGCCTCAACTGTGCAAAAAAAGCTTTAAAAGACTAAAAAATAAAGTACTGGCGTGCCTGGCTGGCTCAGTCAGTGGAGCATGTGACTCTTGATCTCAAGGTTGTGAGTTCGAGCCCCACAGCGGGTGCAGAAATGACTTAAAAAAAAAAATCTTAAAAAGAAAGAATTAATGATGGACGCCTCTGACTGGTAAAGCTTATGAATAATTTTCTTTTTTGTATTTTTCTGAACTTTAAAATTTACAGCTAACATATAATTTTTTGAAATGAGAAAAGATTTTTAACTCATTTTTAACATGAGACACATATATGGTGCCATGCAAAGGATTCTATGAAGGAAGTTTTAAGAGACAGTTCTTGTAACAAGCCCTTAGCAATACACATTGAAGTCATAAAAACACTCAAACCCTTTGATCCAATAATTCCACTCTTGAAAATATTATCCCAAGGAAGTTAATTCAAAAGAAAAACAGAGATGATAAATAGTGGAAAAAATTCAAGCCGAGAGTAAGAAAACCACATCCATATCCAGTAACACCTGAACTTTTATAGAAAACAAACACGATCATCACACAGCCATTAAAACAGTCACGAGGACTACACTGCAGTATGGAAGAAACGTTTAATCACTGTAATCACAACGTAAAAAATAATTTGGACTCTAAAGTTAAAAAATTAAATTATAAAAAGTACGCTCGTATATAAAGACCACAAAAGAACACAGACCAAAAAAAAGTAGCAGTAATTTCTCTTTTCAAAATTATTTTCTAAAGGTCTTTAAGAATGGTTACCTGTAAAGGGAAAGAAGGAGCGAGACATTTTTATAGTACTTAGCTACATAATAGCACGCACTACTTCTTACGTTTCTATGATAAATTACTTACAGTATAACCATGTTAGGAGTTCAATAAGTAAAAATGGAAAGGAAAAACCTTCAGACCATTATAAAGTGCCAGACTGTTAAGGGAAAACCCCCATGTCTCACAAGAGAAATAAAATCACCTGTCAGTTCTTCCGGCCCAGGTACGGCGCTGACCACAGTCTATTTACCAGAAGGCCTCTGCTCTTCCTTTCAGACCCGCCTGCCTCATTGCCCTTGTCATTCCAGCCCTGGACATCTACATTCATTACCTTTAACACAAAGTTTTTCATCTCTTCTCTATCTGCCTGGCCCATTTCCCGGTTTATTAGCGTCTCCATCCAAAAGCTGCCTTCCACTCTCGCCTTTCCGGGATGTCAGCGCTTCCACGCTTCTAACAGTCATTCTGACAGCTGTCTTCAGCTCGCCCACAACTGGAGTGAACTCTTCAGTAAATGCTGTCCACCCTAGTGCCAGTGGATGTCCCACTGAAGCCTGGAATTCAATGGCCAGTTTTCTCTCCTTATTGGGACTCGGCAGGAACACATGAGAAGCAGTACCAGTGGGAGACATCTCGGGAACCTCAGCAGGAGACTGAGATGGCATCCCACTGGACACGCCTGTCCAAAAACCTCAGCAGTTCAGTACCGGCAGTTGAACGGAGACACTGTTACCTCCGTCCCAAAGACTGAAATTCAAAATAAAACTTGGCTTCCGGCCAAAACACTCAAGTAGCTAGACTCCTTTGTAAATTGTTGTTCTCCCAGAGTGACCTAACTCCAACTGCCCCCTTTCCTACTTCGCAGATTCTCTGTACTGACTGACGGTGGTACCTCCCAGCCGGCGCGAACATCTCCTTTCTCTGGGAGCCATGACACCAAAGCACTATGGCCAAAGTAATGTAACGCAAGCCTTGCACAGGGCTTGGCATGTCCGGGACAATCAAATACACGTGACTGTACAGAAAGACTGAATATGAACCTAGAGCAGAAAGTCAATAGCAACCATTGATTTCCACCCGGGCTACACTATCCCTCAGGACACTGGCTGTGATTCGGTGATGATGCCTTTAATAAGCTCACAGGATGTGAGAGGTGGAAAGTCCTTGGAAACTGAAGACCAGGAAGACGCACAGGACAAGGGGTGTAGGTGTACGCAGAGCATATACCGGTGATTTGAGAACAGAACAAGGTGTTTGAAGTAGTGGAGGCACGGTGGACAACAATCCCAGACCACAGAACCATTCTCCTAGTCAGAATTCCTAATGACCTAGCCCAAGGGAACAAACACCAGCTTCAGCAGACTAGCTGCCTCCCTTTGCCTAACTTGTTCTCGGAGTTACTCCACGCTCCTTCTAAGAGTTCACACTGGATTTCGTTCTCAGCCCTCGTCATGAAATAATCTACTGGCATCTGGAAATAGGGGGTTGTTTCCTTATCAGTACAGTTCTCACTTCAAAAAAGAACCTGAACATGAGAGAATTTTCTGGAGTGATGTTTTAGATCGTAACTGGGGTGAGGGCTATGTGCAATTTTCCATGTCAAAATTGCCCGGCTGAGATTTGTGCATTTCAACCTATACACTATTTGCGATAAAATTTTTAATCTTAAAAAAAACCACCACCACCACCACCAAGTACAAGGCAGGGAGTAGATAGATGGAGGGAGAGATGAAAAAGAATGGAAGATGTTGATACTTATTGAAGCTAGGGGGTGGGTACATGAGGGTTCATCATCCTTTTCTGTTTGCTTTGCTTATATCTGCAATTTTCCCTAATAAAAAATTAAAATGAGGACCGACAGAAGAACTAAAACCAGCCTTAAGCAAACTAATCCCGAGCTTAACTCCTAGAGATATAAGCAAAACGTTTTAGGAGGAGAGTAAGGCAAGAGAAGGAACACGTCAGCTGGAGAGACTAGGCAGCATGCTCCCGGCAGTACCCAAAACTCTCAGAGGATACAGGATGGCCTAGAACACCCCCAAAGTCCCAAATCCACCATGCCGGCTACACATGGGCCAGGAAGCTATCTACACGTTCCAGGCACGGGCCTGGACTACTGGGCAGAGTGCAACCCCACAGATTCTAATGCTACACTGATGCGTACAATGTATAGAAAGAAACGTTTTATACTAGAAATTAAAACATACGCTGCAAAGCTACATGTTTTGGACAATTACTATTTCTGGATAGTTTTGATTTTTGGCATTTCAGTCTTAAGGACTAGAAATAAAAGAGCAAATTATAAAATTCAATATGGCATTTTGAAAGACAAACTGTATCAAATCCCTGCTTGCTGAACCAGTTTATAAAGTTCTAATATTCGCATATACATCTCAGCGTGTCGGCCTATTTCAGGGGAAAGGGCCCAGGATCTAGTTGCAGAAAGAGAATGTTGGTGTAGGGGTGGCAAAGAGACACTGCTCCTAGAGACAAATAAAATATCTTCCCTGTTTGATCATTCTCTTACCTTCGGCCTTGATCCAATCGACCGTGAGGGCCCCGAGCAGGAAATCTGTTCAGGTGGCTCAGATGAAGTGTGTGGGATGTTTGGAAGAGACTGAGAGCTACAGAGAAGAAATGGCTGGTGACTCAAAAACCCTACATATCTGCCCAACTTCCCTGTCCCTTTCCTCCAGTGACAGCAGTACCCACTTCTATTCTGAGAGCAACCACCTGAGAGTTACAGGCCCATTCATCCAGAGTACCCCCATAAAGCCACACCCCAACATCCATGCCACTGGTACGCACGCTTCTGAGGAAAGAGCGGGGGAATCCGGTGAGGCTGGAAGATCAGCTGGGGCTGAGCTCCCAGAATCCCTTGCTTCTGGCCCAGGGCTGCCACATGGAGAAGGGGAGGTGCTGGGGACTTCAGCAGGGGCTGCAGGACAGTAACCAGGAAATTCAGGGCATCCGGAGGCTGATTTGCTCACTATCTTGGAAAGATGCAGCCCCGCCCCTCGACAAAAGTAAAGTTTTTGCCCAGCTTTCAGGGCACTGGGGCTTCCCTCCCTCCCCTTTCCAATGCACACGCCGGAAAGACGAATACCTGGTTGGAGAGCGTTTGCACCTTGACAGCATTCCAGGGCACTGCCTGGCCTGGGTTGTATGCAGCCTTCACCAGCACCTTCTCACCCAGCTGGGGCAGCCGGCCCTTCACCACACTGCCAGCACACAAGCCAAGAGACCCAGTCAGGAGAGAGACCCTGGCCAAGCCACCTTGACTGCCCCTAGGAGGCCCTGCCCATCAAGATTTCGCACACCTTGCATAAAAACAGCAAAGCAATGGCTTCAGAGGGGCCCCACCAGCACGGTGACAGAACTGAATTCAACAAGCATTCAAGGGACTGACCTCAAGCCTACCTTAGCTGAAAAAAGACCTCTTCATCCACCACCCCGAAGTAGTCATGCAAGCTGGTAACAATGCCAGTGAAGACCCGCTGCTTCTCCCCACCCTGTAAGAGAATAGTGCAGTCTGAAAGTAACAGAGCATTTGTCCACGCTCTGCCGTTAGCATCTCATCTCCAGCCAAACCCCAGCCAGCTTCAACAAAGTATGGCATCAAGATTCACAGGAAGGAGGCACACACGTGTAACAGTCATTATCTGCTGCAAGGAGGAGGAAGAGATCACACTGATTCTTAGGTCACAAGCTTCTTCTAGGATTTCCAGTTCTTTAATTCCAAGAAGCACCCGAAAGATTTCCCTAGAGCCAGAACTTAGGACTCCCCAGTCAGATGTCTAGTCACCTCCATCCCGTCCCAGGAGCACCAGGAGGATGAACACAGCGATGCAAGAATGAACGCACCAGACACCCCTGCATGCTGTGGCAGTCTCAAGCGCTGAAACTCACTAGAAAAAATGCCCAACCTACCTGAAGGTGCCTGGCATTTTGGGACAGGTCTGTGGCCACAGGAGGAGTGAGCAAACCAGGAGGAGGACCCAGAAGAGATGTTGAAGCTGCGCCTATGTGGACAGAGAGGCAATCTCTAGGACCTGCATCTACCATTTTGAGCACTAGAGTCAGACAGAAGATATGGTAGACCCAAAGGGCAAAGACTCCAAGCAATTCCTCCACAGGGTTTCACTTGCCCCCACTGTGCTCATCTCCTATTTTCCTATGAAACGTTGGCAGCAAATTGCACTCCACCAGGGAAACCCCAAAAGCCACATTTTAAAAGACTAATCCAAAGCACATAATACCCAGTATGAGGCCAAATAGGGATAAAGGTGATCACCTGAGAAGTTGCGTCCCCCTGGAAGCGGGTTGATCCGCTGGCGCTTAAACTGGGACATTGGGAATGCTGTCCTCTTTCAGAGTCTTAGAAAAAAAACCTTTAATTGGAAAAGAAAGAAGTTAACAGCTCAGAGGGAAATTCTCCATCGACCCCCAAAAACTAACTGAGGATCTTAATGAAGGGTTCGCAGAATGAATGGAGGACATGGAGAGAACATAAAGAGCAGGAAATGCAAAAATTACATTGTTCCTGTTTGCCCTTACAGTAAGTTAGTGGTGGGTGATACTGTCAAGCTATTGTAAAGAAGAGGAAACTGGAGCTCACAGAGACTGAGACTTGCCCAGGGTCACATCACCAGTTAGTGACAAAACTGAGACTCGCACCCAGGTCGCCAACAACTTAGCGCTCTTCTCACGATGCCACACCACCCGCAGATGCTTGGGGAGAGTGGGGGATTGGAAAGGCCCCCAGTGACATTCATTCATTCAAATACATCCGCCAAAATGCTCCACGCAAGGCCCGGAAAAATGGAGGAGGCTGGTGCCGGAGAAGAGAAGGTGTGGGCCCTCTCCCCGGAAGCCCGGCCCGTTGTTCCCCGGACGGGCTGGTGGGAAGGTAGCCCCGTGGCCCCGCCGAACGCGAATCCGGCAGCGCGCCCGCCCGCCCTCCTGCTCCCGTGTTCCCTGGGGCCTCCGCTCCCGCCTCAGCAGCCGCCGGCACCGGGCCTCCCGGGCCGGACCGCGGCGGGGCCACCGTGGGAGGACGAAGGCGCGCGGTTTCTCCTCCTCCCGCCCGCCCCCAGGGCCGAGGCCGTTGCCAGGGAGACGGGACTTGCAGTCCGAAGGGGGGCTCGGCCCCTTCCGCGCCCCGTGCATCTTTGCTGCCCGGCCCTCGCAGCCCCTCGGCCGGGGGAGGGGCGAAGGGGCAGAGGGGCAGCGGGGGGCCCCCCAACCCACCTGCGGGCCAGGGCCGCGACACCGGGGGGACAAAGACACCCGGAACCACCACAGCCGCTGCTGCCGCCACCACCGGAAGCGCCTCTCCGGAAGCGCGACCACTGGTCGGAAGCTGCCACTCTCCCGGATATGGTCCCTCCCTCCTCTCCACCGACTTCTCCCTTCCCCCACGCCGGCCTGCCATCCCGCTCCAACTGTGGAACGGAAGTGCGCCTTCCCCGATCGGATGCGCGTTAGGAAGCTGGGCCTCGGCGGTGTCCCCGCTTAACTGTCCCATTAGAAAAGTAGGCTTTAGAGCATTGGTTCCTGGTCCAAAGACAGCAGGAACTGGACCCCTAAATAGAAGAGAGCACCTACCACCCGGCACCTGGCCTCACTCTGGCAGACCCCAGGGCTGCAGCCGCAAGGGAAATAGCCCCTCCTGACTGAAGGAAGAGGGTGCCTGATCAGTGACCGTTTCTAGGAGACATTCCTGTCTGACTCAAGCCAATGACTTCATCCCTAGCCCGGCCCTTCCGCTGACAGCACACACACCTTCCCCCTTTTTCAATTAGCAAAGAGCTAGGAACCTAGTGCTGTAATAAATAAACCACCACAATTTTTTGGTAGACATTTACAACGTTCGCAGAAACATTTCCTTTGGTCCTCCCAACGCTGGAAGATAAGGTCAGGAATTAGTGCCCTAACTCTCAGATATGAAACCTAAGACTTGAGTGAAATGACATGCTTCAAGTCTTGCGGCTAATCACTGGCCATTTTAGTCTCCAACGGCAACCTCCTTTATCCTCTGGCCTTCCCACCCTCCCTGCAGTTTGGCCTCCTTCCAACCCCATGCCCTCCCCCTTCCTGTTCATGTAACATTCGCAACGCACTTTGAGACAGTTTGATCTCATTTTATCTGCATAATAAGACTGTGAGGTAGGTAGGGCAGGTATCATTAAACCATTTGGGAGATGAAGTAGGAAGCTACGGCTCAGAAAAGTTAAGGGATTTTTGTCAAGGTCTAAAAGCTAGTATGAGTCTCTGATGTGTAAAGGTTATTAGGGACCAAAGCAGCTGAAGACAGACCTTGAAGCTTACTCTATTTTCCATGTTGTCCCTGACCCTTCCATTCCAGGTTCGGCCTTCAGGGGCTCTGCTTCACAGACAAAACTCCATGCAGAGGCACCAAGATAGTACCCCCACCTCTGTCCTGGGGCTACCCATGAAGGTAGGAGAAGGAAAGCAGGACTCCCAATCAGTAACGGCCCACTGAGGAATGAAGGTCGGTTCCATCCTTCTGCAGTCACCTCCCCCAGAAGACCAACACTTTGAGTGCATGATTCAGAAGAGACGGTTGGATCCAGCCAGTTCACAACAGTGAGACTCACAGACATACATGTATCATTTTGCACAAATACACATCTGTGACATGCGAGGCCCCAGTAGATCCCCATGCCAAACACGCTCCGCAGACTCCTGATAAATAAGTTCGTTCACATTGACTAGGCCCCGGGATTTCCGGCAACCCGCAAGGAGCCAAGGGGCTGTCGCACCTTGGGGCCTCTCAGGGAACCAGGGCTCCTCTGCCAGGCTGCCCAGAGGAGAAAGATCCAGCCCTCTCCTCAGAGAGAAGGGTGAGCATCAGCAGCTTTTCCTGGCAGTGCCCAGAAGCAGCAACAGGACAAAGGGCAAGGAAGAAGGCTTCGCTGCACACCCCTCCACCCAGGGTCACGTCCCTGCACCAGGAGGTCTCAGCATACAGAAAGGTTTTTTGCTCGTTGCTTCTTAACCACAAATGATGGCATAAAGGTCTTCCGGAGGGGCTGGCATGGAGGTCTTTCAGGGACGCCCCTTGACTCAATCCTGTGGAAAAGGAAAGGTAGCTTTAGGTTTGGAGGGGGAAACGAAGGCAGCAATGGCCCAGAGCTGATGGAGCATTGCATACCTGCTGTGGCGAGTCTGGGGACATCGACATAGTGCTTCCTATCCCCGCCAAGTTATTCACCATTACCCCCCATCATCTGTGGAATCAATCCTTCGTGTCCCAACCTTGCTCTCCCAGCAAATCCGGGAGGTGGCCTAAGGTTCAGCTGCGAGGGGCAAGGGCTTGCTGGACGGGCATGAGGGGTTTCCCATGCTCTGTTCCTGGCTCAGCCACGGACTCACCATGCAGGTAGCCTCAGGAAAGCAATTTCCTTCCCCAGCCCAGTCCCCAGCCTCCTCCCCTGTAAATGGGATGCTTTAACTACCTTCTGTTTCTTCCAGCACCCTCTCCAGGACTATCTACGTCTCTCAGATTTCAAAGGGACCAAAAAAACACGACTGGCAGTACCATCTCAGCGTCCTGGTTCATCGGGCTCCTTCCTCTGCCCTTACCTGGGCTGGGTCCCAGGGCCATCAGGAGGGGCAGGGGACTCAGGGTGTTTCGGGCTCCTCCAACGGATCCGGTTGAGCAGGACCTTGACCTTGTTCCAGTGGGAGAGATCCCGCTGAGCAGAGGGTGAGGGGATCACCAGAGAGCTCCTCCCAACATAGCCCTGACCCAGAGACAGTGGGCAGCACAGCCAGGACAAGTCACCTGCCCGCATCAGGAATTCCATCACTGTCCCAGCGTCCCTGGCCTTCAGGCTATGCACACATCCCGACCAGCCCATAACCCCAGTCCATCCTATCCGCTGCCTCCATACACACCCATCACCTACCTTGGGTCCCTGGGAGGGTGGAAAAATGTGAGCTGGCTCTGCTGTGGCCTCTAACAGCCTGGGAGGGTTGGCACCGGGCAGCCTTACCTTTAGGGGTGCGGCTGGTTTTGCCCCTTCAGAAAGAGAATCAGATTACCCAGGGCCGGAAGCAGGAGGCCACCCATCAAGCCCAGGGCTCACAGGGTCTGGGGGGAGGGGGGGACTGGGCAGGCAAGACACACAGGGAGACGCGCTTGCCCCTCACCTGTCCCCTGCATCTGGCTGAGCTGTTCATGCACCTCATGGCCTCGGGCACGAGAAGGTGGAGGTGAAGGGGCCACGGGTGGCTCCCCCTCCTCCTCTTCTTCCTCCGCTTCAGGATCCTGCGCACAGGACAGACGGGCACTCAAGACCCAACTCAAGGGCTGGTTCCAGGGGTCCCGGCCCTCCTCTGCCTCCCCCACACCTGGCCCCCACTGGCCTGCCCACCCTGAGGCTCACTCACCTGCGGGGGCCTCTGGGTCTGCAGCTGCAAGCAGAGCTGCTGAAGCCTTGCCATCTGCTCCAGCACCAGGCACAGGTGTTCCAGGTAGCGGAGACCCTGCCCTGGGAGACAGGCCCAGGCTTCAGGCCCTAGGCCCCCAGCCTGTGGGACGGAGCGAGGTTCTGAACTCAGCCAGGCTCCCATCTTCGGCAGCCAGCAGGTGGGAGCAGAGAGGCCAGGGAGAGGAGGCACACACCCCCAGCTGGCCTCCCAGTATGTAGCCAGGCAGGCTGCCAGGCCCCCAGACTGCCCACCTCCACACAGCTGGGAGTGGGCTGAGGCGAGAACAACCCTTCAGTTAGAGGCAAGGAACGCCCCACCCCAAGACAGCTCCAAGGAGAACAGGTCAGTGAGGCCCCACCAGCCAGCAACCCACCCCTCCATGTAAAAGGCATTTCCATCCCACTCTCCACCCAGCCTGAGAGCTGGCACTCACCACCTCTGCTTCTTCCACGCCTGCCCCTAGGGCAGTTTCTGCCTCGGCGGCCTCCTGTTCCCCTGCTCCAAAAAGGGGCATTTCGCATTCAGGCTCGCTGGGCGACTTCAGGGAGCTGGGGTATCGTGACACGCTGGCAGGGGAGGTCGGGAGCTGGCGGGACCGCTCCAGCACCTGCTCCAGCTTACGGCTGGCCAGAAGCCGGCCTAGGTGGGCAGCAGGCTCCAAGGAAGCAAGGCCCAGGGGCGCAGGGCTCCCTGTGGGCTCAAAGTCCAGAGAGTCCTGAGAAAGGCCCGGGGAGGTAGTCAGGGGGCTGTCCCCAACCACCATCTCCACGCCTGAGTCCCGGGAGGCCAGTTTGAGAAGTGGCTCCTGCCTCCCGAGACCTCTCAGCGGGCCATCCCCCTTCCAGGAGTCCAGTGAGCACGCTTGAGCAGCGTCGGGGATCCGTCTGTAGGTGCTGCTGACTCCAGGTACTACACAACCGTGTGCCAAGTCCTCAGCAACCCCATCTGCAAGGAGAGTCAGCATCAGGCTGGGCAGGCTGCCCCTCACGCCCCCAGCATTCCTGGCAACTGGCAGCATTCCCCGAGGAGGAGTGTCCTGGGCCAGAGGTGAAGGGAGGGGACGGGACTGGACAGCCACAGCCCCGCCCAGATCTCTCCCCATCCCTGGCTGGGAGACCTTAACATGGGTTCCCTTCACCAGTAGTCTCTGTTGGCCATCACAGACACACACCCCCCCCCGGGGTTTGGGCTGCGTGGCAGGCAAAGCTGTGCACAGCATATCCACCAGCTCCTTGTACGGCCTATCTTCCTTTTGAGGGGTAGCTGCTTTCTTCGTGGGCTCCGGCGCCTGGGGTCAGCTTAAGACCTCCAGGTCGTGAATAGGGAGCCTCAGTCTCTTCAACCACTCCCCACGGGCAATAGGGCTGTGACGCCCACCCGGACCCTCTGGCCTCAGGGAGACGGGGACGGGCACAAAGAAGGAAGCTTGGGGTCCAAACTAGCATCAGGATGCAGGATGAAGTCTCTCCTGGAGCTCCTGGGGGAGGGTAATAAAAATAACAATAGCTATATCCACTGCGGGCTTCTGTCCTTTTAAATGAGAAATAGTGAAGATTTGGTGGAGAGTTGAAAAAAACTTAACCTGGAACTGGGGAGAGGGGGTGTAGGAGAAGCAGCACTAGCGCCGGAGGACTGTCCCCTCTGCGCAGGCCCTACCCACGCGCTGGGTCCCCAGCTGAAACACTGATGCACAAACTAGTGCGGGAGAGGACGGAGGGCCGCCTCCGTCTCACCGCCCGCCACGCGGGAGAGCTGGGGGTCCAGATCCCCCCCCCTCCGGCCAAGGAAGCCAGCCAGGAAGTCTCCTTCGGGAAGGGGTCCGCCGCCGCGGAGGGGGCTTTTGGACCTCCCGGCGGGGGCAAAGGCTGGGCGAAGGATCCACATCGGGAATTCGAGGGAAGTGGAGCCGGAGGGCGTGGGATGGACGGTGGTGGCTGGTTTAACGCCCAAACCCAGGGGGTCTCCAACGCGCACGGCGCCACCGCTCAGCCCGTCCAAAGGGAGGCGGCGAGGTCGGGCGCCTCGGGCGGGGTGTACGGGCTGGGACGGGGAGCGCAGACCGGGGCCCGGGCGCGGGAGTCGGCTCCGGGGCAGGAGGCCCCGGCCGGCCAGGGGGGTGGGCGACTCACCCTGGCCGCCGAGCGGCTCCACGGCGAAGACGCGCCGCCGGCCCAGCATGGCCCCGCTCCCGGCCCCGACGCGGCGCCCCGGCCGCGGCCGCAGCAGCCCGCCCGCGATCCCGGCCAGCGTCCCCCCGCCGCTGTCTAGCGCGCGGCTTCGCACGCGCGTCCGGCCCCGGCTGGGCGCGGCCCCCGGACCCTCCCGGCCGGGGGCGAGGGGGAAGGGGCGGGAGTGGGGGAGGGGCGCGCAGGTGTGCGGGCGGCGGGGGGTGGGGGGCGCGCCCGGAGGGGCCGCGGGGGGCCGGGGGCGGGGGCTGGGAGCAGGGCCGCGCCGGGCGCGCCGGGGAGCCGGGAAAAGGCCTCGATCCGCTGTCTTTCGGACTCCGGGCAGCCCCGCGCTCCCGCCCCCGGCGGGGGAGCGGAGACCCCCGCCTGCGGACGTTGTGTGGCTGGAGGTGCGGGGTTACCCGGCACCCCCCACTACCCGTTCACATGCTGCTCTGTCTTCCTGCCGCCGAAATGCAGCCGGGGATGGGGGTGGAAGGTCGGCGGGGACTGGACGGGAGCGCGGAAGGAAATGGAGCCCCACGTGCTGGCTGCGGGAAGAGCGCAGACCGGGACAATGTTGTCCCAGCGCTCCCAGCCGTGTGCCTGGGGCAAGTCACTCAGCCACTCAAAAACCTGACGCGATAGAAGGGGGAAATGATCCCTGTCTACATGGAAATCCTTTCCAACAACTGTAAGTGCCTTGAGTTCTGGGCTAGGTCTGAATCCCCTCCTCGTCCCAGACCTCTCCCTTACCAGAGCACCCTAAAGCTGGGGCTTGGGGGGGGGGGCTTCAGGATCTGGGGACGTGAGCCAGGGGGACAGGGAAGCCGCCTGGAGGCGGTGGAAGTGTAAACACTTTCCTGTCCCCACCCCAACCTTCTTTTGGTCCTGGGATTCCACCATCCCTCACCCTCAAAGGCTCCCAGACTGAAAGGAGGCTAGGAGCCCAGGCAGCTGCCAAATGTGACACAGCGTGTGGACCGGAGGGGCTGCGGGCCTCTAAGGAAACCTCATCTTCCTAAGGAAGGGGACAGGGCTGGAAAAATCCCAGCAGGACCCAAATCCCTTGGAGGCAGATAAGGGAGAGGGCGGACGTGCAAACTTGCACCTGAGCCTCTGGGGGAGGGGCTGGAGCCAGAGCCTTTGGAAGGAAGTGGCCGTTAACTGGGAGGGGAGAAAACATTAAGCCCACCCTCTTCTGCTCTTTGCTCCCTCGTACCCTTCCTCAAACACCTTACACAGGAACCTTATCAGAGAGCCGCAACCTGTAAGATTCTAACTGTATAACATGGGGAAACTGAGGCCCGCCAAGTCTGGAGAAAGAATGAGAGCCTAGTGCCTGAATTACTTGCCGTCTCTTAACACCTTGATTTCCAGGCCAAGCCCTTCCCTGCTAGGCATAGGTCCTCCGGGTCGCCCCCTCCTAACCCTATCCTCCTAGACAGCAACCCCACTCCATTCCTCTTTCGCAGATATAGACAGGGAAACAGAACGCAGGGCCTGGCAGGAACTGCTTTATGTTTGTCCAATAGGACGCGTGGCACCAAACCCCACAGGCAGTGTCAGACCCCACCCCAGCCCTCCCTAGGTAGGAGGATCGGAGGGCTGGCCTATCAGGTGGCTTCCTTCCTCCAAAATGAGAGGGTGGGGAGGTAAAGGGAGGGAACCTTTGCTAGATCTCGCCCTGAATTTGGAGAATGTGGGGCCAGATTCCAAGCAGTCTCCCTGGTGACTCTAGGGCAAGAATGCATCTGGAACAGGAGTGTCTCAGCACAAGGCTTTGTGTGGGCTCCAAGAACCCACACCCCCACCAACACACACCCAAGCACGCTCCCTTCCAGGCCACGCGCCTGTGCCTCCTCCCCATGCAGATACGCCTGAGCCGGCATGGTGAAGGGGATCCCTCATGGCGAGCCACAGCCTTCCCTCGCATTGGCCTTCTGAAGCCCTGGCTGGAGCAGCCCTGTGACCAGAGCTAGGTCAGGGCTTCACCACCTGGACGGTTCTGCACCCCTGCACGACTGCCCACCACCAGAGGAGAATCCTTCCCCTTCGAGTGACGCTTGAGGGAATGGCAAGGGCAGCACGGCCACCCCTCGCTGCCCACCTGACGGGTGAGCAGCTGCCCTGAGCTCCTGAGACACGTGGCTGAGCAGAGTCCACCCTCAGGCTGAGGCCAGGGATGCCCAGCTGCCCTTCATCCTCCGTGGGGGAGTCCCAGCCTCAGGAAGCACATTTCCTGCAAGCTCAGCACTGAGCGTGGCCCTGTGGGAGGAAGGGCAAAGCCAAGAGGCTAGGGGCAGCTCCTGCCAGAGTAGAGATGGCTGGGAGCCATGGTGACCTCCCTTGTGGCCTGCAAGGCAGCCCCTGGTGATGGAGGAGCAAAAGCCCCCACCCCAAACCAGAAATGCGGGATTCAGACTCCAAGTCCCACTCCCAGCCCCCTCCCCTGTCCACGGGTTCTTCATTTATAGAACAAGGAGGACACTACCTGCCTCAGAATTGTGAGGTTCAAGGCGCTTACCCGTTTGTGTGTGAGAATTATCTAGCTGTGTAACTTTGGGAATGTCACCTCCCCATTTCTAACTGAAGGGGTATATAGTAGATGCCCTCTCAGGGAACTTCTAACTTGAATCTTCTCATTTCCGAAGGTATTCCCCCAGATGCAGAAAATGGAGAGGGCACAGCACTGGACAAATTGCAGTCTTATAATTAGGTGGTCTTCCTCCCCCCTACAAGTCTGGGTCACAGGGCTGGGTGCACAGCTGGCTTGGGATGGGGTTGACGGCGCGGGTAAGAGATCAAAGACTGCCCCCAACCTTCTCCTCTGACCAACGGGTTTGGCTAATAACTCCGTCTTCCAAAGACGTTTGCTCCCAGGCTGGGGCTGGCTGTGGAGCTGCGGAGCGCTCTGAAAGCCTCGGCCGCTGGAAGGAGAGCTATCTGCCACAACTCAACGGGTGACTTTCAGCTCGAACCTGTCCAGCCTTTGAAAGGCGTTTGGCAACTCACTGACATGCCCATTTCAGAAGGGTGTCTACTCCCATCTGTTCTCTACTCCCTAGAACACTGCTGGCCCACCCCACTTTGTTACAGGCGGGGATCTGACCATGTTAATATTCCCACCCACCTTTTCCAACCTGTCACTTCCCTGCATTTTTCCAAAATGTTCCCAGATCCTCAAGGTTCAAAGTTCAAACCATTTCTTCTGGCACTCAAGCCTCCCATCTCCCTTTCCAGTCTTTTCTTGGTACCTCTTTCAGCCACTGCCCTAAGCTGAGCATCCCACCTGCACTCACCCCCATCCGTCGGCATTTGTCCACTGCACCTGTCCAAGTCCTGTTTGTCCTCACACACAGGTGGTCTCTGCTCTGCGCTCACAGGGCACACCTCTATGTCCCACATTAGCACTCAGCGCCATGGAGTATGATTTCATTCGTGCCAGCTCAGTTGCTGCCACTTGACTATAACCTTCAGGAAAGCAAGAAAAATGCTACATTCTTCTGTATTCTCGCTGTGCCAGGACCCAGGTATTCACAGAGGGGGTGAATGCCCCTTTTGCAGGCTTTCTCCCCTGTCGTGGGCTACACCTGACAGTAGGTGGCGCCAAGGAGGCCATCCCGTGGCCGACCAGGTGTTCTGGCCTGAAGTATTCCTGAGCCACAGAAAGCCTTGATCTTTTCTATGAAAACAAAGGCAGCCATCCAGGCAAAAGGTGAGACAATTATGTCAAAGGTGTCAATTATGTCAACGGGTGCCTGAGGAGCGAACACAAACAGTCTCCACCAAGATTCCTTCCAAAAAGAGCCAGATAGCACTGTCTCTGAAGGCCAGCTTTGATCTTTTCTGTCAAAATAAAGCTGAGGCTGTGACTCTTTCCTCAGGCTAACTGGGTGACGGGGTGGGTCTGGAGCACCCAGCAGCACCCAGGCACCTTTCTGAAATGTCCTCCTGAATTAGGACTGGGGTGGTGGGTGAATCAAGCCCTAAATCTGGTAGGGGACCTCTGCCCCCTGCCCCAACTCAAACATGCATGAGGGCAGACACACCTAGCACTGGTCACCCATTGTTTTCAGTTTTGTTTTTTGTTTTTGTTTTGTTTTTTTAAAGATTTTATTTATTTATTTGACAGAGAGAGAGACAGCCAGGGAGAGAGGGAACACAAGCAGGGGGAGCGGGAGAGGAAGAAGCAGGCTCTCAGCTGAGGAGCCTGACACGGGGCTCGATCCCAGAACGCTGGGATCACGCCCTGGGCCAAAGGCAGACGCTTAATGACTGCACCACCCAGGCGCCCCTGTTTTTGTTTTTCAAATCAACTACCAGTGAAGCCAGCAGGGTCTCCCAGGGAAGGGGCACACAGAAAACCTTGGCTTGGAGGTGAGGACCTTGGTGGGTGGTGGTTCCTCAGGGTGGGGCTCCACTGGCCTGTCCTTCCCAGGCAAGGCTAACCTGCAGCCCTGTCCAAAGTTCTTTCTGGGGATTCTCTTTCTCAGATGGGTGCAGACAGCCTCGGCCAAGTGCAGGAGTACTCCAGATGTTGCCCCCGCCCCTGCCCACCGGGCTCATGTGGGTAAGTCAGCTGGGCTGGCAGCATTCACCCCAGTAGAGCAAGGAGCTCACTGGTGTCAGTGAGCATGAGACTGTGTCCCTGAGCTGGGTCTGGACAGAATGGACGTCCGGGCCCGCCTCCTGCTTCTCTGCTGCCCGCACTCCAGCATCCCTCCTCCTCTCCAGGCTCCCAGTGAGAAACTCATGCCTCTAAAGTACCAGGGGTTATCCCAGTAAAACTGGCATCTTTATAAAAAAGTCCAGGAGGTGGGGCGCCTGGGTGGTTCAGTCGGTTAAGTGCCTGCCTTCGCCTCAGGTCATGACCCCGCAGTCCGGGGATGAGTCCCACATCGGGCTCCCTGCTCAGTGGGGAGTCTGCTTCTCTCTCTGCCTCTGCCCCTCCCCCCGCTCATCCACGTCTATGCATGCTTTGTGCTCTTTCTCTCTCAAATAAATAAAATCTAAAATAAATAAATAAAAAGGGTCCAGGAGGGGCACCCGGCTGGCTCAGTTAGTGGAGCATGCAACTCTTAATCTTGGGGTTGTAAGTTCGAGCCTCACATCAGATGTAAAGATTACTTGAAAATAAAACCTTAAAAAAGGGGGGGGGGAGGGTGTCTAGAAAGAGCACAACCTTCTGCTAAAAGAAACAAGCCTCTTCAGTAGGGGTTCATGTGGGGGGGTGGGGAAAAAGGGGGGAAAATATGTCAATAAAGACTTTCTAGCCAGTGGTAGAGAGAAGCTCATCTCCAGGGGCCAGGGCAGAGAAGGAGAGGAAAGATCTACTTTGTTTTGTCCATGTATATATTTATAGAGCTCATATGTTGAAAACTTTACAAAGTGAATATCTTTCACCGCTAACCACCCCTCTCTTTCTACATATTTCTCTCTGTGTCCCAATCTGCTTAACCCCTGTTGCACAAAGATATCCGATGCAGCGCCCACCTCGGACTTCGGGGCACCGCCTGTCCTGCAGGGGGAAGTGGCGGGGCTGTCCTCACGCACAGCCCAGGACAGGCCCCAGGCCCTGGCCGCACCTAGCGTGGAGGAAGGGGCCCCACCACCCACCACCACCCTTCCACGCCAACTTGCTATCGGCATGGCCCTGGCACAAAGGTGCCCACAGAGTCGAGGGCGGGCTGAGAGCACAGCCGGGCGCTCAGGCCTGGGAGCCGTGGGTGGGTGGTGAGGAGTAGCGCTGGCGGGCATGCTTCTCACAGTACAGCTCGTCCCCCACCCAGAAGTGCCCGCGCATCTTCAGGTTGAGCCCGCAGTCCGCGCACGTGTAGCAGCCCGGGTGGCGGTAGCGGCCCTCCTGGATACGCACGGCCTGGTTCCTGGGAGAGGGCAGAGCGGTCAGACTGGGGGGGTTGGGTGGAGGTGGGGCGATAGGTATGCCTTTCTTCCCAGGGAGCCTAGTTCCCAGCCCAGAGTCAGGGAAGGTCCCCAAATGTCAGACCCTGACTCCCCAGGCCTTCCTTCAGGACTCTTGCTTCAATAACCCCCCAACCCCCACCCCGAGGACCTCTAATTTAAAAAAAAAAAAAAAGTCATTTTTCCTTTACACAAACGCAGATAAACTGCAGCCTGAATTTTTCGGGCCGTTAATGGAGCAGTGGTTCTCAAAATGTGGTCCCAGGTATGAGGACCCACAGCCTCGCATCCCCTGGGGACCAGTTGGAAATGCGGAAGCCCTGGGGTGCGGGCCAGCGATCCCTCTGACAGTCCTGGGGAGCCCTGCAGCTGCTCTTTGAGAAGCACCCCATATACCACTCTCCTTGCGCCGTCGGCACAGCAGGCAGGGATGGCAGCCCATTCCGCAGGCGGGACACTAAAGCCCGCAGAGGCTGACGGTTTGCCTGCAGTGAGTGAGTCATCTGACCATTAGCGCTGCGTGCAAGAAACTGATGGTGGGGGAGTGGGCTTTCAGCAGTTTGCCGAGAATATGGCTGTATTATGATGCCACCCACTGAGAAAAACGAACCCACCTCTGGAAAACCCACCCCTTTCCAAAGGGGGGGGGGGGACAGCAACATTTTCCAGGAGAGGCACCTCATCTAGAGGCAGATCTCCAGAAGCTTTGAGATTTTTGGAGAGAAATCAGAAGCAGTAGCATTTCTTCCTCCTCTGGGGAGGGTGAAAGAAATCCGGAAGGAGGAGATGCAGCAAGAAGAAGCCAGCAAGGCGTTTGGAAGAAGCCTGAAAATAAGCCACATACACCCCACCCCACCCCACCCCACCCCACCCCCGCCGTGCGCTGCAGAAACCCCCGCCTCCAGGGGCCCTGACTGGCTGCTGTCTGCAGAGCCCTCCTGAGGGCATCCCATGGCCTGCCCCACCCCCCACTGCCCTGCCAGGGCCTGCCCGCCTCCCAGGCTGCCCGTACTCACACGATGCTGGCGCTGCACTTCTCACACGTGTGGAGCTTGGGTGGGGTGGCCAGGGCCCTGGAGGTGGGCAGGGAGGACTGGGGGCTCAGCTGGCTGGGCAGGCAGGCCGGTGTGCCACCTGGGAGGGGTGGGGGCAGACAGACGCCTGAGAGCTCGACCCGGGTTGGCAGCAGCCAGGCTGTCCTTAGCCACGCACACTCCTCCAGCACAGCTCAGAGGGGGCTCCTAAAAGGTGCACTTACGCACGCCCCTCTCAAGGAACACTGGGTGTGAGGCAGGGAGGCAATGAAAGAAGGGAGCGATGGCAGCGGCTCCTTGGCTGAGGCGCAGTTAGCCCAAGCTAAGGCAGCCGAGGAGCGTCTGTGCCGTGTCCACATCCCACCAAGCAAGCGTTTGCCCTCGTGATCCAGTCACGACGATATTCATTAAAAGATGGTAATGGTAGATGATAGCAGCACCGCAAGAGCTTTACACGGTTTTCAAAGGGCGTTTATGGGCCCTGTGGCATGGCAGCCTTGGAACAACACTGAGAAGAAGCACGGATGTTACTGGGCGGGTATGGTCCCTGTTGGCACCGAGGACTGCCAGGCTCCAGCCGTTCCTGACTGTCTGCGCTCCCCCCACCGAGGGGACCCTGTCCGGGGGCGCACCAAGGTCTCCCAGCCCTGATGGACCAGATTCACTCCCTGCACCCCCCACCCCCCGGAACACAGCAGGAGCTAACTGTCAGAGTTGAAACCAGCCACCAGATACGTACTGGTGAGTGTTCCCGACTGTCCCATCATCTGCCTCCCTGAAGCCACGGCCAGGCCAGGCCTCCTCGTCTCTCCCCCGCACTAGGCAATGTCCCCCAACACACACACACTACCACTGCACCCTGACTACCATCTCAGCAGCTGCGCAGGCCCGTCCGCCCCGCTAAACAATTGCTCAAGGGCAGACTGTCCTCGGCCCCCACACTCACTGGCCCATCACACAGGCACCGTAAATGTCTGCCCGATGAACAACTGCATGGCTGGCGAGGGCCCGCATCTCTCTTCTCGCTCCCTTCAGCATCTGAGGCTCTGCCTGGCATGATTTAACAGGCCCTCCTGGGCTAGGGCACTCCTCCACCTGGCACATGAGACCCCACAGCCAGGACTTGACGTCCAAGACCAGGCCCCACCACTCTCTCGCTCCCACACCAAAGCTCTCGGGCTGCCAGCCACCACGGGCCGCGGCGCTCCCTGCCCACCCCACCCCCCAGTGCCCTCTCTGAGGCTGGAACTCCCTGCTGCCATCTTAAGGTCGTTTGTTAAAGTCTTGATCTTTCTTCACGGGTCAAGTCAAATTCATCGTCCTCCATGAAGCCTTCCCTGGAGACCCAGTCCCCACAGGCGCCACCCCCACCTTTATCATTCCCTTGACACTTTCCTTACAATTTTCCCTGTAACTCCTACCAGATGGAAAGCTCCTTTAGTGCAGGGATTTCCCCTCCGTGCCTCCTCCTGTGGTGAGCACTGAAGAAATACTAGTGCAACGTCATGTCCAGTCAGGGTCCAGGGGTCCCGCACGAACCTGCTTCCTACACTCAAAGCCCCTGGGGCTCACCTCTCTCCTCAGCCTCCAGGGCTTCCTGCAAGAGCCGAAAGGAGCTGGACTGCCGGGGGGCGACCCGTGCCTCGCGATTCTCCTGCAGCATCTTGTAGACTTCTGAGTCCTCTTCCAGAAGGCGGCTTCCCCCTTCCGAGTCCACGCTGCAGAGACAGGAGGCAGCAGGGAGTAAGGGTCCCTTCCTGGGTATGAGGACCCGCATGGGGGCAGGGAAAGAGTGCCCTAGGGGAAGGATCCTGGGGGGATTCAGAGGAGAGCCAACTGGGCTTAAAGCAGCCGGGACCCCCCCACACCCTACCACCCCATCCCTCCTCTCTGGAAAGCCCGTCTGTCTCCTGCCCTCCCAGGCCCTCCAGGATTCCACCCCACTCTCCAGGGCCCGCTGGTACCTGAGCCTGGGGCTGGAGGAAGGGGGACCCGGGGAAGGCGGCAGCACCCGCACAGCCGAGTCGCCGGCACGGGTGAGGCTGGCCTGCGGGACAGAGAGGCACCAGGGGAGGAGTCAGCGGCTGGAGCCTTTGGCCAGCACCGCCGTCTGGGCCGCAGAGCCAAGCCCGGCTGTTCCCCAGGCCCAACAGCAGAGGGCTCCCAGCTCTTGCTGACCCGCAGGCCCTCTGCGGGGGCCCATCACCCCAACCCTGCCCTCCAGGTACTAGCGACTGCTCTGCTCAGTCCCAGAAGGGGAGAGCGGCCAGCGCCCAACTGTGGAAGCGTAATGGTTCTGCAAGGAGCTTGGGCAAGGGGCAGAACAGCAAAGAGGAAGTGAGCAGATCCTTTCGCAGTGAGGAGGAGGAAACACAGGGATGGAGTGAAGGGCCCCAGACCCCTCCTAGAGTCAGGGCTGGGGCTGCAGGAGGGACCTCTCTCCTACACACACCTCCTCTCCTGAGAGGGCCCGGGTCTCCTGGCTGCCCCGGAGGTCTGGTTCTGCCCCACGGAGTCTTGCGGGGCCAGGCCCATTCTGGACCCACACCCCAGCAGCAGCCCCCCTCCCTAGGTGTGTACTGTCCATCTTGGGCTCTTTATACCTGCTGTCTATGTGGAGATCTCGCCTTCAGCCTCACTGCTGCTCCACTGTCTGGCCTGCCCCTCTGCACCCACCCCTCCTACCCTGCCTCCTCTCTCCATCGCCAGCCCCCACGGAAAGGGTACCTCAGAGACAACCAGATGGGCCACAGTGCACCGGGCTGAGGGCACAGTTCCCCAGAAGACCAAATTCCCTCCATTTTAAAATCCCAAGTCAGGGACAAAGTACTTGGTCAAATGATAAAACTGCATGAATGTTTCAGCTAAAAACAGAAACTTGAGGTTTTGAGAAGACAACCCTAGACCCTCACCCCTGCAGCCCTCTTTCACAGGTCTCCATTCCTCTTGCTCGTGGTGCCATGTGGCCCGCTGACAGACGGTAAGATGGTTTCCTCAGGAAGGACAGTCAGCACCAGTTACTTAAGAACCATGTCCCACCTCACTGTCTGGGGCCGGCCTGTGCCCAGCGGGTGGGCCGACATCCACCCAGGCTCTCTTCTGCAAGCTAAGTCCTCATGCCGGCCAGAGGGAGGGGTGCTGTCTCACTTCACATCTGCTCACCAAGGCACGTGCCTACCCGAGGTGGTAACTTCCAGTTTCCAGAAGGGCCCCATAAAGGCTGGTAGTGACCTGGGCCTGGGGCTCAGTGCAGCCCTCAGTGCAAGGCCACTGCCACAGCAGAGTGGGGTGGGGGCACCTCTGACCCCCTTCGTGCCCTGGTGGAGAGGAGCCCAACTCCCTTACTGGGAGCAGCTCTGCCTTTCTCCTCCCTCCCTCCCAGGCAGCTAGGGACACCTGCCTTCACAGAAGGAACCTTTCATCCTCAAGTCCAGATAAGCTGCTCACCTGCCCATCAAGAGCTCATCTGTAGCCAGCACCTCTCGAACTGTGTTCTGGTGAACACGGGGATGTTAATAAGTGAGTGGCAGGTGTGTGCGGAGGGGGAAGGGAATCCCAGGAGAAATTTTGTAGTTAAGTAAGTTCAGGAAATTAATAAAATTAAATATATTTCTCATGGGACTTCTTAGAGCCTTTAAGGTGCTAAAAGTACACGGTGGCTCCCAGGAGGGAGATGTGGGACCCTGTGCCTCCCACACCACCTGACCACAGCCTCATTTACAGACCAGAGTGCAAGCTTCATCGGGTTAGGAATTTCTGTTTGTCCACCAGTGCGTCCGCAGAGCCTAGCAGCGTGCCTGACACGAAGCAACTGCTCAGCAAAAGTCTGTTGAAGGAATGACCACAGTCCTCGGGCCAAAGAAGGGAACTCAGAGCATGGGGCCTGACTATGAGGTCCAGAGAGAGAAAGAGGGGCTTCCCAAGGTTAGATGGTACAGGTGGGACTACCCCAAGTCTCCCTGCCACCCAGTCCAGGGCTCCTGTTTATACTACTCCGTAAAACACAGATTGGTGACCCTGCTCCACACCCTCACCCCTGCATCTGATTCGGTAGGTCCAGTCTGGGACCTGAGAATGTGCATTTCTAACAGGTGCCAAGGTGCCGGGGCTGGCTCGGGAGCCACTCCCTGTACCACCAGAACCCCCCTTTGCCCAAGTTTGGGAACCACAAGGGAGAAGGCCAAGATGGATGGACCCTCTCCAGCCATGCCCTGGGCTAAGCGCATTCCCAGCGGGTCTCAGCCCAAAGATCTCCCAGAGAAGCCCCTCCCCACGCCCACCAGACCCAAACACGCCAGGTCTTGCTTGTACACTGCTTTCCCATCTCCCTGGCTTATCATTCTCTAATCTAAACCCTACCCGGTCCTACCTCTGACGTCCAGCAAAATTCCTGACAAAGCCTTCTCAGGCCACCCAGCCCACACTCAACTCTCCCCTCCCAGAATGCCTCCTGCTTTTATAATTAAGACCACACTGTTTAGTTCTTAATTGTTCCAAAACTGCTTTATATGCTTGTCTTATCTCCCCAACTACACTTTAAATTCTTTAAAGATGGGGATCTTATCGAATGCGTCTCTATGCCCACATCGCCAGGCGGGCCACTGATTGGGCCCACAAGGAGTCACTGGCGAGTTCCTGCCATGCAGCCCCCGCAGGAGCCCTCTCCTTCCTTCTCCAGAGCCCCCAGTTTCTAATGCCCTCCCCCAGCCATCTCCAAAGGCTCTGCTTTCTGGAATGCAGAATCAACCGGAGGTAGGATTCCAGCAGCTGGGCCTCATCCCCTTCACCCCAAAGGCTGGACATGCCCCCTCAACTCTGCCCCCAGCAGCTGTAGCCCAGGACTGTTGGCTGCCTCACTCCCTCACTTCCCCACCCCCTGCCCTTAGAGAGGAGAATGAGTCAGAGGAGGAGGAAGGGGGATGGGGTGATGGGAGTTGGGGGCGGGCATGGGGCTTGGAACGGGGAGGAATGTGTTCAGGAGATGCAGCCAGAGCCAAAGGGAACCGTCCCAACAACAGCAGCAAAACGATTTCAGCCCTGGCCCAAGAGCAACACTCAGGGAGGGAGGACGCTAGCAGGAGGGGGGCGGCGGGGAGTGGGAGGACAGGAGGTAGGAGACCACCTGGGACTGGCCACGCAGGGCTGGGGCACAGTAAGCATGGCCCACCAGCAGACACAGTGGCCTCCTGGCCTAGGAGAGGGGCATGTTTGTTGCTGGGAGATGGAGGCGCTGGCTGCCCAAAGGGGACCTGCCCTGTGCCGCCCCCCCCCGAGGGCCACTGGGAACCAGCCAGGGTGGGAGGCTCTCTCCTCCCCCCAGGCACCCTCACCGGGCGGCTTCCGGGGCGGCCCCCGTAGGAGAAGCGGTCAGCAGCAGTGGGTCCCGGGGAGTGTGCCAGGCTCTGGAAACTGAAATGCAGGAAATGGACTGTGCGGGTGCCAGGCATCCCACCCAGCCTGCCTCAGGGACACGGAGGGCGCCCTCAGGCTCCCCTAAACCCAGCTATTGAGACTCAGAGGTCTGTTCGGGACCCTGTGGCCGTCGTGTCCACCCCTGCGCTCACCTGCGGCTGCCCACGGCCTCTCCGGGGAGGGCATGCGGGCTGCTGGGGGGCAGGGTAGAGAAGGGGCTGCCTGGCTGGGGGCTGGAGGACACGGGGCTGGAGCAGGAAGACCGCAGGGAGGACTGGCTGTCCGTGTGCGTCCTCACGGAGCCCTGTGGAGAGAAGGGCTGGGAAGGGGGCACCCATCCCCCACGGCCCTGCCCCTCGGGGCTCCGCCCACCTCAGGCGCTGGACTGCCCAGCAGAAGGCGCCATCCTACCTGGAAGCGCATCGCCAGCACTTCCACAGAGCTCTCCCCGTTGGTCTGCCCAGGGGAAGCGGCCCGGGACCTGCGGAGAGGCCAGAGGGCGGCAGGTCACAGGAGTCCGGGAACGCAGCTCACCTGACCGGGGCTGCAGATTTCAGCTCTTCCCACAACAGATTCGCAAGACTCATAAAATATTCAAAACATGTGGACATCAGGGTGTCAACTTTCAACTTTGCCAGATCCAAAACAGACAACTATTATTAACCACCACCATCATTTCTCAAAGGACTGGGCAATTTAGCATCAATATGTAGAATGGACATAATTTCATAAATTCAGTTTTATTAAAAACTCACAGTATCCCGTCTTTTTCTTTTCTTTTTTCTTTTCTTTTTTCTTTCTCTCTCTCTTTTTTTTTTTTTTAAGATTTTTCGTTTATTTACTTGAGAGAGAGAGAGAGAACGCGGCAAGCAGGAGCAGGGGGAGGGGCAGAGGGAGAGGGAGAAGCAGACTCCTAGATTAGTGTGGAGCCCGAACACAGGGCTCCACACGGGGCTCCATCCCAGGACCCCAGGGTCATGACCTGAGCCAAAATCAGACACTTAACAGACTGAGCCACCCAGGCGTCCCTCTTTTTTTTAAGTAATCTCTCTGCTCAACATGGGGCTCAAACTCAAGACCCAGAGATGAAGAGTTGCGTGCTCCCCCACCTGAGCCAGTCAGGCGCCCCTCCTTTTATTTCTTTTTGTTTTGTTTTGTTTTTTTGGCATTTCATCCAGACTTTGCTGCTGGTCAGCCTCAGTTGGTAGATTGATTCTGGGGGAGACTGCTGTTTCATATAAATAATCCTTCATCTTTCACCCATGGAGAGAGAGAAAGTGCGTTTCCTAAAGCCCAGCGAAGGCTGGGCCAGCTGCCCATTCTCCTCTGCCCAGCCCGAGGCTATCCCCCGCCAGCTTTGCTGCTCATGGCTGGAATGCCTTTGAGATAGTCATTCCCTGGTCCCTTCTGAAGGCTTCTCCTCCATGAAACGAAGGGTGGAGACTGTCCCCCCACCCCATCCTGCAGGACCCAGAGAGCCAGGGCAACAAGCAGGCCCAGCTCCCCACCAATCACCAAGGTAGCCAGCAAAAGAGGTGCCCCCACCTCAGCTCCCCGGGGACCTCCCTCCAAGGCCCTTCCCACTGGCGTCTTAAACAGAAGGCCATTGGAGGGCTGGGACCAGCTGAGGGTGAAGAAAGCCTGCCATGTCCCAACCCCACTACACCATTCCTGGATCTCTGGCCACCTCTAGAGGGGTCAACCAGCACGCAGTCACCACACACCGCACAGCCTCAGCCTCCCCAGGGAGGGGTGTGGGGTCAGAGTGAGGGGAGCTCGGGCTTTGGCTCCAGTCCAAGCATCACTTCCTGCCACAGAGCTTCCGGGCGCTCCTGCGGAGGAGACCGGGAGGTTTAGGAGCAGGCCAGACAAAAGCAAGAAGGGGCAGGGAGTCTTGACCTGCCCAGCATGGAGCTGGAGGCCTGGAGGGACTTGGCCCACTCGCTGACGGCACTGGGTCCCTCTAAGAGGAGCCTAGAGGAACTGATGGTGTCAGCAACTCCCTGCCCCTCTGCCACCCCACTCTGCAGTCTCTTGTGGATTTTGGTTCCCTTCCCAGATGCCATGAGGTACTCTCCACACTCCTCCTCTGGGTCCCACTCCTGCAAACACTCATGAGCCTGAGTGGCATGAGGGAGTCACTAAAGGGGCCGGGACCCTGAAAGCATCATGGGAGCCAGCTTCTGTAACCCTGGGGGAAGGTGGGGGTGAAGCGAGGGCACGGAGCCAGGCCCAGTGAGAGCCCAGGGAGGGGAGGGGTGGCGGAGAGGCAGGAGGCACCTGACTCAGGTCCCAGGCCTGCCCGAGGGTTCTCCTGGCTGGGGGGGTCTCCCAGCATTCTTGCCCCATGACTCACTTTGATGCCCCACCCCAGGGGGCCACCTGTCCCCCCCACACACACATCCGCCCAAAAACCCAGACCTCCTGGCTGAAAACCCAAGCCTGGGACTCTGCCTTCACCTTCACAGCCCAGAGAGGCAATGGGGAGGGACAGAGGGGTTCTATGGGGCATGAGCCCCCACACTCCTCAAACCACCCCCCAGGACCTGAACAAAGGCCACCCCTTCTTGGAGGCAGGGGCCCAGGAAACCCAGCCTAAAGCACACCTTTCCCCTCTTCAACCCACTTCATGCCCACACCCTGTACCCTGCACACTTGGGAACCAGTCAAACCCGGGCATCCAGGTGGTTGATGCCAGCCTGCCCTGCCCATGGCTGCATGCCCAGCCAGGCACTGGGACACCCCTCAGCCCACCCTGCTACAGCTCCAGAGCCTGGACCTTCTCAAAGATGAGTCCCAAGTGCCCAGGAAGGCCAGGTCGGGACTGAGCGCAGGGCGGGGGGGCAGCCACCGCGCAGCAGGCTGGCAGAGCGGAGAAGAATGCCGGCAGGCCCAGCAGTGGTGGAAGGCCTACCGGTCTAGCTGCAGTCGCAGGGGTGAGGGGCTCTGGCGGATCTTGCTCTGGGCCTCAGCATGAAGCATACCCTCGGCACTCTCCCCGTTGATGGCCAGGATAATGTCGCCAGGCCGGAGGTCGGCAGCCTCAGCCTTGCCCCTCTCGGTGACCTGCAGGGGATGAGGAACAAGCGGTCGGAGAGAGCCCTGCTGCGACAGCGATGACATTCCTGTAGGGACGGAGAAGAGGGAATTTCTCTCTGTCCTGCCCAAGAAACACAGAAGTGGATCTGAACCAGGCTGGCCTGAGTCCCCCTTTGTCTCCCTGCCCAGCAGTGTCTGTCCAGCTCATCAGCTAATCCCCTCCAAAAACTGGAGTGGAACCACCCCCCTCACCCCAGGACTGGCATTCTCACAGAGCCTCCCGAAGAAAGGGCAGAATTTCAGGGGCTGTGCGTGGAAATGCTTCTGCATAGAGAGCCCTGCCCGTGCAAACCACACCATGCAGGTAGCTGCCGCATGAATGCTCCCTGGCCGGGCCGGGGTCAAGAGGAAACTGCCAAGGACTTGGGGCTCCTGTTCTGGTAACCTCCCCCAAGTGGCTGCCAGCAGGTATCGGGTTGGTGACCAAGGAGAAGGAGCAGGCCCCGTACTTGGCCCAGATCCCTTTCTCTCCCTAGAAGTCTGTTCCTGAAGGGGTCACCACATCCCCATGGCAATGGGGCCCCGGTTCTCCCCAGGCTAACAGTCCTAGAAGCAGGCCTTCTGACTCCAGAAAAAAAAAGAAAGGTACCTGTGGAGACCAGGTAGACAGAGTAGACCCAAACTCTGGGGGTACCTCCTTAGCTCCTGGAACCAGCCCTTACCTTGGTCACCATGATGGGCGTGTGGAAATCCCTGCCCCCAGTGATCCGGAAGCCCCAGGGCCCTGGCCCCACCACATCCACCGTCAGTGCCATATCTGAGGAAGAAAGGATGGAGACCCTGGAAGGTGGTGGCTGAAGCAAGAGAGAAGGGATGACAGGTCCAGAGAGCAGCCAGTTAGGGGCTGGGGGGTGGCGAGGGGGAGGGTAGAGGAAGTGACTAACTCCTCCCCCCCCACCCCGTTTCACTTCCCCCCACCCTGGGAAGCCATGACTCTGAGTTCCCCCTTCACCGCCACCGCCACCTTCTTCAGCGGAGCAGCTCCCAGAAGGCAGGCTGTTAGGGTGCCTCACAGGGCTTGCTGGATGGAGACCAGGCGGGCAGGGGCTGGCAGGTGGCAGGAGATGTCACCGTTTCCTGCCTCTCCCCCCTCCTCCACCAGCAAGGCTAAGTCCCACCAGTGCTTGCTTCCTGTCCCCAAAACTGACTGCACAAGGTACTTCCTCCCCACTCTGGGGGAGGGCAGCACTCTGCGAATAGGAGTGACAGCAAACACACAGGGGTGATGCCACCACAGACTGTTCAAGGAGTTGGCTGGGTGGGTCCAGGGTCTTCAGAGGGGCCTCCTGGCTGCCTGCCTAGCCCCTGGCAGTGCGCTGCAGGTAGACAAGACTAGGCTTCCCACCTCCTCCAGGGGCCTGCTGCCCTCTGAACAGCCCCAGCCAGAAGGACGGGCTCATCTGCTAGCTGGGCACACCCACCCCCTGGCAGCCGCGAGCAGGGCGAGCTGACTGATGCTGCCTGCTAGCTGGGGCCACGGGCCTCCCATCTACTGCCCCCTCCACTGGGCAAGGGAGTGTTCTTGCAGACCCAGCCCTGCTAGGATTTCCTGAGCCTCTAGTTACGGAGCCAGGAGCCAGCCCAGGCAGGAAGCTGTAATGCCAGCCCTGGGCCACCACCCTGCCCAGCACCCACCCTGGGGCTGCCCCTGGGGAGGCCCGGACACTGCAAGTGCTGTCGGAATCTATCAAGGACACTAGGGCCACTTCCTGTGTTTAAGAGCCTGGGGAGAGGGCACCCAGGCAAGAAGGGCTGTCTGCTCTCTCCCTGGTCCTTGGCTTCGCCTTTTGCCCAGGCCTAGCCCCCGTCCCTGCCCAGGTCCCCAGGTCCCCTGGTCCCCAGGCCGGCGGTTCACAGAGGCTTTGGATTCTCAGACCTTTGAGCCGGCCGGTGGACTCCGCGCCCCGGGCCACGGGGAGGTGCCCAGCCCGTCGGCCCGGCTCTCCCAGTTCTGGCGCCTTCTACGCTCCGAGGCCAAAGTACCCGCGGGCCGGGCGCTGGAGGAGGAACGCCTGGGATCAGGAAAACCCAGCACGCGGGGAGCACCGGCCTCCAGGCGAGGCTGCAGGGAGAGGGGCCGTGGGCGGAGGACGGAGCCGGGGCGCTGAGAGCAGCGCCGAGGGGGCGCGGGCGCGCCGAGCTGCGAGGTCTCCGTAGCCGGGAAGGTCGCCGGCCGTGCGGACGGTGCGCAGGTGGGCGCGCTCACCTGGCTCCCGCTTACCCGTCGGGCTGGAAGGCCAGACCCGGGAGGGAAGGGAAGGGAAGGAGGGAGGGTGAGGAGACACCGCCGCTGCCGCCGCCACCGCCGTCTGCCCGACTCTGGGGAGAGCCCGCCCGGGGCTCCAGGACCTGCCTCCGCCCATGTGATCCCGGGGCCGCCCCTGCCGCCGCCCCTGGCCCGGGAGGCCGCCTCCTCCGCGCAGCCCAGCCCCGGCGCGGCCACCTGGCCCGTGCCCTGCTAGGGTGCGCGGGGGTTTCTCTCCCTAGAGCTCCCTGGAGGCTGCGGTAGTCCTCCCCGAGGTGCCCTTCTCCTCCCAACTGCTCCGGGAGGGCGGGGGAGGCGTTCCGGTGACGGTCGCGAGCCCCACTGCGCAGACAGCTGAGGCAGCCGCCCCCTGACGCTCTCCCAGGCCGGCCGCGCCCACCCGCCTTCACCCGGGCCCTCGAGCACCCCCACACCCCGCGCCGGGGCGGAGGAGGGCCGGCTGGGTCTGTCTGCTGTCCGCCTGGCTCCTCCGCCCACTCGCGGCTCCGACTCCGACGCTGGCGCGGATGCAGCCCCGACACCCACAGATCCCAAGCCCGGGCGGCCCCCGCGCCCTCCTCAGCTCCGGTCCCCAACGGTGGCTGCGGGCTGCTGGGCTCTTGGGGCTGCGACAGCTTCCCTGCCAGAGATGCCTCGCAAGCCCGCTCGGCTCAGGGCGACCTTCCCGGCCCAGGAGCTGGGGGGATCCTGGCTGGCGGTCGCCGGGCACTCTCCTGGGCTGATGCCTTTTCCATTCCTGGCTGCCCTCCCATCACCGTCTCTGCTGCCCTGCCTGGGGGGTGGGCCAGCCCCAACAATCACCACTAGCCCTCGCTGCCATGTGGCCAGCCTTCTGCCAACCAACCGCCTGGAACCCAGGCTCTAGGGAGAGGGAGAGGGCAGCCCAGGAGAGGCCCCAGGCACCAGCTCAGAACCATCTGGCAAATGGTTCCCCAGAATCATACCTGGCAACCCTCAACCCAGAGACCTCAGGGCCCACGGCAGCGGGCTCTGACATCTCCCATCGGTCTCCACTTTGCACTCTGTCAGGCTGCTCTGTTTTCAGAGAAGCACACCTGTGGGCACAGCTGTAACTTGCCTGCCTCAGGTATGAGTCATTCCCTCCAAGTTCCCTCTGCAAGGAGTGCCCTCACCACTCTTCCCGCCTACCTGTGCCCTGGATCTCATCCTCCCTGCGCTGACCCACTGGCAGACTGCAGCCGACCTCCCCTGTTCCCGCCCTGAGGGTGTGTAAGCCACTCTCCCACCAACCGGTCCTGGGCCTCCTGGAAGGGCTACTTTGTGTGACACATGTGCTACCGCCCCAACTAGATTGGAAGCCCCCGAGAGAGCAGGAAACTGCAGGACAGGCAAGCACAGCCTTGGGGCCACACAGACCTAGCCTCAGATTGTGCCTCTTACTGTGTGACCTCGGGTAATTTCCTCACTTTCCCCATGGGTAAGATGGGGCTAGTGCATACCTTAGCCTCCTGTGGGCGGACTGCCCTCCCGTATAAAGCTGCTGGTTCCAATTAGGGCAGGGGCTGGGTGGGGGTGGGGGTGATTAGTTCACTGCTCCATTCCCAGAGCCCAGCAAAATGCCTGGCACACAGCAGGCATTCCATAAATGTCGAACGAATATTGTTTGGATGATTGGATTAATTTCCCTTCCTTCACCCCCAATTTGTGGCAGGGCCTCTGTTTGATATCCCTTTGTGCTCCTGACTTTTCCCTAGTCCCTAGCATCTCCAGGTTAATCTGCAGGATTTCTGCTCTGTGGGTTCTGCGTTCACAAAACTCATGACCAAGACAAAAGCGACTGACCCAAGGGCAAGACCCCGTGGACCGGAAGGGAGTAGTACTCTCCTGCTCTAAGCAACTCCGCAGCCCTGGGCGAGTCACGGGGCTCACCTCTCCAATGCGATGAGCACCTGCAGGGGCCTACAGCCCTTTCCGACTCAGACTCCGCAGGTCCCCCTCGGCCCTGTGACCCTCCTCTCCCCTCCGGCCTCACGCTGGGTCAAGGCACAGAGGCGGGCACTGTACAGGCCAGGCTGTGATGCAGACAGCCAAAGGGCCTAGGGGTGATTTGCCGAGGGTGTGGATTTGGTTTCTGCCCCAGGGAAAGGAAGTCTCAGTCAACCCTGGTATCTTTTTTGAGGGCATCAGGGAATGCAAAGAAGCTGGGACGGGGATCAGGAACAGGCCAGTGGGTTCCTGAAGAACGGTCATTTCCACAAGAGGGGCTGGACCTGCCAACTTAGGAGCAGATCATGGTGAGGGCTGGGGTGGACGGAACAGAGTGCACATAGGTCTTGTTCTTCCAGCTGCTGTGTAACCAGCACTGGGGCCCGGGCCACACCCAGGCTCAAGGAAACTACTGGGGCCAGGCTATGGCCCTGTCATTCTCAGGCAGACCTAGGCCCCACCACCTCTTCCCACCCACCTGGGGTGGGGGTGCCCCAAGTGACAGGCCTAGCAGACAGGACTGCCGGGAAGAACATAAAAGAGGCCCAACCCAGGGAAGTCCTTGGCCTCACGCATGACCTTCCTTGTGCAGGACAAGGCCTGCCTGGGTGTTCAGTACGCTTTGTGCAGAGAGGTGGCGAGAGTCGTCGGACCTTCGCATTTTATAATGATGTGACCCAGACAACTTGATTTCTCAGCTTCAGTCTCTCGTCCCATAAAATGGAATCTTACCCCCGTCATTGGGACGCTTACATCAGATAACACACATGCAGCACGTTATGCCCTGCTCGACTCCTGGAAGCTGCCAAGGAATGGAGTTTTCTTCCTTAGCACAGCAGCCAGGCCCAGACTGGGTCACTGCCGTCACCCTGCAGGAGCCACAAGCCCAGGACTCTGAAGTCCTGGGCAAGAAGAGTTGCTTTGGCCGAGCCGTGCCCTACCACTCCCAGCTTCCCGCAATCGATGGCGCAAAAACCCGAGCCCAAAGAAGAAAGTAAACAAACACACGGGAGAGCTCCGAGAGCTCGGTGTGGAAATGGAGCGCACAGAAGGAAAACATTAGGAGCACAACAGCTAGAAACGTCATCCAGTCCAGCAACCCCACGGCGGCTCCGGGATCAAAGCAGCCCGCACACAAGGCCGCATTCAGCTCCGCTCTGGTTTCTCCCCACGGTCGGGCTCACCCTGGGCCCTGCGACGCTGGCTCTCGGCGCTGCCTGTCAGATGGCTGCCCGATCCTGGGGGTTGCCCCATTCTGCCTGCGACCTGAGGGCTGAAACCTTCAGACAGTGATGGCGCTTTTCCACCCTCCCCTTTCACACAGAGCCTCACAGCCCCACCTGGTTCCCAGCACAGCCAAGTGCAGAACGAATTCCACAATCCTAAGCAGGAGGAGCCCTCTCCTGCCGGGAAGGAAAAGGACTGGCAAGGTCCCTGGCATCCAGATTTATTTTACATTCTCTTCCAGAGGGGACGTGGGGGTTGGAGGAGCTGGGGAGGCAGAAGGGCAGTGCGCCTCAGTCTCCCGGAGAACGCTCGGCGTAGGCCAGTCCTCTGAGGCCCAGCCCTTCCTGGGCCTTAACAGCAGCACGATGACACGCACAGCCCAGGGCTTGGCAGCCTGGGGGAAGAGGGGGCCTTCGAGCAAGACTTCTGGCCAGGCCTTGGGCACTAAGGAGGTGCTGTGTCTCCCTCCCACCTCACTCCCAACCCAGCTGGAAGCAGGAAGGCAAAGGGGGCAGTGGGCAAGCTGGAGTGAAAGGGGAGGAATCCGCTCTAGGCAGAGGCGGCCTTTGGTCTCTGTTAGGTGAGGGAGCTGGTTTTTGGTAGAGGAACCCCATGGGGGTGAAGCTGGGAGCCAGTCCCTGTTAAAGGAAACGCCATAGCAGGGCGGGGTGGGGGGCTCCAGGCTCTGGTCTCAAGAAGGCCTGGAAACAGTCTCCAGTTCAAAGCAGACCTCTATATTTGGGGAGTGGGATAGGGGAGGAAATAAAAAGGCTGCTGGAGGAATGTTTGTGAACTGTGGGTGGGAAGCAGTCCAGGGGGCTTTGAGGGGGGGCTCTGAAGAACAGCTGCTGGGGTTGTCTGCAGATGCCAGCAGCTCAGGTCTTGGGGAAGGAGGATGGAGGGGGGGGAATCCTCTCTCCCTCCTGTAAGTGCTACTGCTCCCCACCCCATCCTGGCTGGACTCTGAGTTGCCATGGAGACCACTCACACCGGAGCTACGTAATTTCCAGGGAATGTCCCAAATTTCTGGGTCCTCCGGGAGACACCTGAAAGAGAAAAAGAGAAAAAGCATAAACGGAATTCCCCAGACTTCTTGAGTAGGAATGTAGGGGTGAGTGACCTTCCCCCTACTGGCAGTGCCCGGAACTGCAGGTGGAGTCCCCGTCCCGGGGAGGGAGGATTTGTTTTACTCATTTCTGCCCCCTAGTGGGCAAATGGACAACGCTACACTTTCTAAATTCAAGGACTTGGAATTTGAGTCCCCTATAACTTGGCACGTAGCACTGGATTACTCCACCTTCCTCAGGAGAGCTAGGAAGCAGGAGTTTGAATCCAGAACTTAAATGTGGAGGAAACTCACTGATCTCACCTTCAATTTAGAGGTGGGACAGGCAGGCAAGGCTTAAAGAGAAGGCCAATGAATTCCCCAAAGCACTCTATTGCTTAGGGGAAGAGGTGGGAGTAAAATCCAGGCCTCTGGTCTGCTACAACCCCAAAGAAACCCGTGTTCTGGGGTGGAGAAGGGAGAATGCTAGAAGATATAGGAACGTAAAATGAAATTAAAGTCCTGAACCTTCCCTTTCTGGCAGGCTGGCATCCTGACTTCCTGAGGAGCAGGCCATGCTCACCCTGCCCCCAGGCCTTGCTGATACCGTTGCGCTGCCTGAGATGCCTCACTTGCCCTTTAAAGCCTAGCTCCCCCACCTCCTCCAGGAAGCCTTCCCTGACCTGCACTACCTAAAGTGATAACCACTAGCCACATGTAGCTACCGAGCACTTGAAATGTGCTGGTGCGGGGGCACCTGGGTGGCTCAGTTGGCTAAGCATCTGCCTCGAGCACCCCACTCAGTGGAGAATCTGCTTCTCCTTCTTCTGCCTGCCGCTCCCCCTGCTTGTACTCTCTATCAAATGAATAAATAAAATCTTTAAAAAAAAGAAATGTGCTAGTGTGACTAAGACATTGAACTTTCTAAACCTTTACTCTAAAAGCAGTTGTGGCTTTAATCCCACAAAAGTGGTGCTTTTTCTTTTTGTCTATATTTGCAAAACTTTGTGAGTGGTAAAAAAAAAAAATTCAAATGCAGAGGTGTACAGAGTAAACCAAGAATGTGCCCCCCAAGCCCACCCCCCGCCAAGGCAAGAACTGTTAACAAGTTAGTGCTCCATAATTGCAGGGTGTCTGAAACTCAGTCAGCAATGAGGTGCTAGGATTCAGATGAGAAAGGATGGGTTGCCAGGTCAAGAGACCGCCGTTGGGGCCACCTCTTCCCAGACAGCCTTGCCACGCTTTCAGCTCTGCTCAGGCCTATATGGCCCTGCCCACCCTGAGGAAAAGGCCATGTGAAGCCTGCTGGGCTGGTCACCTTGAACCAGGCCAAGGCCAACTTGAGGCTTCCTGCTTTAGTCTTTTGCCTGAGCTGCCCTAGGGCCAGCCCTGAGGACTGGGGAGCCAGCTGCAAACTGGGGGGAGTGGGGGTGATACATGGGTGTGAGACTTGAGGCTTGGCCCTTTCCATCAGGAACTTAGTGTTTCAGGGGACAGGCTCCTTCCCCCAAAACTGCTCCAGAGACAGGTATGCGGTGGGAAGGAGCAGGGGTGTGAGGATTGGGAACGCTGCTGCCCCGAGTCTGCACTGACTTCATCAATGACCTGGCCACTGGCAGGCAGTGGCAGCCCACCCAAATCTCCCCAGCAACCCCCAAGATACCCCTTTCTGACTGGCCCCACGGGTCATACCCCCCAGGACCCCCCAGCTATCCCACCCAGGGGTAGATACCCCCTTCCGGTCTGCCCCCCAGCCCAGCCACCAGGCCCACATACCCACAAACCAGCCGTCATCACACTGCTGCATGACATCCACCCGGTCCCCCTCCCGCAGCTCCAGCTCGTCCTCATTCTGGGGCCTGTACTGGTACATCGCCCGATACCTGTGGGAGACAGCATCATGGCAACCACTGGAGCCTGGCCCCTGCCTCAGACCAGGCCCAGAGAATCTAACCCAAGTGTTGCCACATCCCCTTAATTTTACAGATGATCCCATTAGCCCCTGGCCCAGCTCCTAGAATGGTGACTCTGGCTTCAATGCATCCCCCAGGCCTGCTCCTTGTGCTCCAAGCCCTACCCACCCCAACCCCTCCTCCTTGGAGCTCCCACTGCCTTCAAGTCTGTTCTACCAGTTCCCACACTTCACACACACATGCACTGACCTCAGGGCTGGAAACCCAGTGAGGAGACGGAGGCCGAAGGGCAGAGAGTGGGAGGCTTGCTTTAAGGCTATAGGGCTGGCAGGGACAGGTCAGGACCATCACAGACAAGTGGCCCCCCACCAAATCATCCATTAGTGCCGGCGGTACGAGTTTACCAAATCCGTCTTAAGGTGGAAGGACCAGGCTATGGGGGCGGTCAGTGTGCTCAGTACTGCCTGTCAAGCAACACTCCACCCCTGACCAAGCGTCCCCAGATGGTACTCACGGGGTCCAGTGTATCTGAGTGGTGTTGGGGGGAATTCCCAGGTCCAGGGGACGGCTGGAGCCTCCAGGATGAGACAGAGCTGACCCAGGGGTGCTGAGACCCTGGGGGTCCATAGGAGGAAAGGCAGGCACACACGAGCATGAGGGAGGAGAGTGCCACGGGCCCTCCCACCTTCCCTGCAGCAGCATTTCTCATCCTGTCCCCATCTTATCCTCTCAATCCCCAAGGCACAGAGAGGTCTGTTTGACCATTTCGCTTCACAGGCGTGCAGAAGCTGAGGCCCAGGGAGGGTAGATGTCTGATTCTAAAGGCCAGCCCAAAGCTGGGGACGGGAGGCCGTGCCGCTCACATCAGCTTGCGGAGGGAACGGATGAGCGCAGGCGCGAAGGCACCTGTTCACGGGCTACCTCAGCATGAGGACCAATGAAATCTTTTACCCATCAGGGACTACAAACTTTTAGTTCAAACGTACCCAAGTACCCTCTCCAGGGGGGAATTACTACCACTGTTCCACAGCTGAGAAAACCCAAAGCCAGAGAGGGTAAATCACCCGCCCAAGGTCACACGGCAGGTGAATGGCAGTCTTCTGACCCCCACGTGACCGTGTCGCAGAAACTGATAAAGGCAGATCACAAGACTGGAGTCTATAGGGTCAGGAGCCCTGCACTGGCTTTGGGGTCACACCTAGAGCTGGCTGGCCCACGCCTCCCCCGCTACAGCTGCAGCTCTGAGGGCCACAAGGCAAGGGTGGCTCTGCACGCAAGGCTCTGCCCAGCTCTCCCACTGCTCTGTCCTGGGGCAGACCAGGAAGGATTCCAAAGTGCAAACCCACCAAAGGAATGGAGGAAACAGTGTGCGGAGCAGGCTCAGTTCTCTGGTCTGAGGCAGGTCACCCTACCTGGGTCTGGGCTCCGGGCTCCTGGGTGGGGAAGGAGAAGCCGGTGCGGCGGGGGGAGGTGGGATCCACTGGGCTGTGTGGCGTTAACGGGGAGCCAGAGTGACGAGCCAGACGGGCGGTGGTCAGGCGGGGAGACGCAGGGAGCTGGGGACCGTCGTCACAGATGCGGAGCCGGGGTTCGCGGTACACCTGCACGTAGCTGGCGGGGAAGATGCCCTGGCGCCCTGTGCCTGAGATGCGCCCCTCGTACCAGTTCTCGTTCACCTTGCGGATCAGGCAGATGCGCTCCCCCTGGGGGTGTAGAAGGGCATGAGCGCCTACAAGGCCCTCCTGGGCACCATGACCCGAGGGGGCCCTGGGGTCTGTCTCCAGTAGACCTAGCGCCTTGCACAGAGCAAGCCATCTCAGAGCAGGTCAGCAGGAAATCACATCATGAGGCAGTGGTAGTGGGGAGCCGAGCCCAGGCTGCCTGAGGGAGCCCAGAAGTCTGGGCTCTTCCCACAACATTCCGCACTGGGTGTGGGTCAAGTCCAGCCTCTTTGGGAAGCCTACCCGACACCTACCCCTCGGACTTCACAGCATCCTCTCCCCAGCTTTCTGGTGGCTATTAACAGATTGGGCTCTGCCAGTTCCAAGCCGTGCAGCCCTGGATCAGTTACTTTGCCTCTCTGAGCCTGGTTTTCTCACGTGTTTAGTGGGGATAACAATCCTGTTGCTGTGAGGAGCAAAGGCTGTCAGTGGCAGCCTGGCAAGAAGCACTGCACAGGCACGAGCCACCACTGTCATGACATGGTCCTGTCCCCGCCTCTTCGCTGGGTGAGCCATCGCCAGTGCCTCAAAACACAAACTCTCTGAGGGCGGCCAGTGTGTCCTCCAGCCCACATGCTCACTGACATTGGGTGAGGTGGCCCTGGGGAGGGTGGTCTCCAGCCATCTCCTGCCACCCACCTCTCTCCATCCAGCCACCTCCTTCCTTCTCTCTCCTTGGGGCCACCTCTTCCGGAGGACATTCACAAGGGGCATGCATGGCCTCTGCCCCAGAAATCAACCAAACGGAGATCAGTTCCCTGTTTTCTGGGACATTTCTCAAACTTACTTCGACCATGATCTACAGGGAAAAATATGCCCTAATAACAAGCCAGTACACACGTGCATGGGTATATATGTAGCCGCTTAAAAGTTTGATCAGATACCCTTTCTACATGCAGGACATTCTAACATTTCCATTCTGTTCTTCTAAAAATGCTGACTGCGATCCTCACAGCCTACCAAACTGCAACTGAAAAAAAATCCACAACTACTCTAGAAGTTTCAAACTTTAAAAAAAAAAATAGGCTAAATGAAGGGAAACATATCCAGAGAGATTAGGAAAAATTTTAAATACTGTGTGAAAATGGGCACACGTGACTCTTTAAAAAGATGCTTTTAATACACATATTTACCTATGTCTTCACCGCCCCCCCGGCCCCCCACTTCCTGCCGGGCCGCACCTTGCGGAAGGACAGCTCCACCTCCAGATCCCCCTTGAAATTGTACTGGGCCACAGCTTCTCCATACTCCAGCACCTGGTAGGTTGGGGGCTTGATGGGCTTTGGGATCTCATCTGCAGGCAGCACCTGCAGGAAGAAAGGTCACGAGAAAGACTCAGCCCAGGCAGCAACTGGGCACAGACCTGGGGCTCCCAGGGGAGTGAGGTAACAAAGAGATGATGGTATGAGCGCGATCTGCCCCCAAGGCCAGCGAGGTCACGGACACCAGACACAAGCGTGGGGGTGGCCAGGGTGAGCACAGCCAAAGGGTGGTTAGTCCCAGAAGGCCACTGGAGGAAGAATTCCCCCTAGAGGTGTGGAGTAGGCAATGTCAGAGCAAAGATGGAAGCCAGTCCTAACACAGAGCTTAAAATGGAGGCCATAAGTAAATGAGGAATTTCAAAAAGCAGGGCACACCTCATCTGAAAGTGGGGATCTAACATTTTATCACGGCTGAGAACCAAATGTCCCTCTTTCCCTCCCTTCTACTGCACCTGGTGCCCAGAATCCCCATGTTCTCTTTGCTTCACCCTACTCATAAAAAAAAAAATCAAGAAGCTAATAAACTAGTTCATACTGAGATGTAAGTTACTGATACCAACTAGTTCATACTGAGATGTAAGTTACTGATACCAACTAGTTCATACTGAGATGTAAGTTACTGATACCATGGAAATCTGGCTATACCTTGTGGAATTCCAGAATCAGAGCGAGGTTCTGAAGGTAGGGGAGGCCTACTGATGCTTATGAAATCGAGAGCCCGAACTAAACAACAACCCAATCCAGGGGTCAAAGAAGTCACAAAGGAAATAAGAAAGTAGTTTGAGTTGAGTGAAAACAACAACAACAACAAAATATCGAAATCTGTGCGGTGTAGGTAAAGCAGTGCTTAGAGGGAAATTTATATCATTAAATGCTGATATCATATTTTTAAGTAAACTCTACCCCCAATGCTGGGCCCGAACTCACAACCCCAAGATCAAGAGTTGCATGCTCTACCGACTGAGCCAGCCAGACACTTCTGGATCTTGCACTTAACCACTTGTCTCTGAACCTTAGCAAGCATATCTGTAAAATGGGGATGACTGATCACTTCTCAGGTTAATGAGAGGAACGATACACATGAGGGAAGTGATGAATATATATGTGATTTGTAAGCTGTCACACACTTCGTGCCAGTTGCCCTCAGGATCCTTCCCAAAGACAGCGTGAGAGAGATGGATGCTGAATGGTGAAAGTCTGGGCTGGTGGCCTCTGGCGCAGGAGCGGGGTCATGTGGTTCTCCATGGGCTCATTTAAGAAACATGTCCTGAGTGCAGGCAAAGCACTGGGCCCAACCATGCGGGAGGCCAAGGGCATGAATGAGGCTGACTTGGCCCCTGCCCCCTGGAGTTCACAGTTTTACCTATTAAGAAGCCGGTAAGATGTGGGGGAGCAATCAGCTCCACAGAGGGGCTGTGCAGGGATGAAGGGGTCTGTACTCTTAAGTCTCTGCAAACGCATGCACCCTCCCAGCTGGGCTCCTGCTTGCTCCTCTGCTTACCTCCACATAATTAGCAGGGAAGATGCCGAGCCGGCCATGGTGCTCCCCCTCCAGCCAGTTCTTGTCCACCTCCTTGTGGATGTAGACAATATCACCCTTCTTCAGAGTCAGCTCCCTGCAGGCCAGGGCAAGGACGTACAGCAAGGTGAGGTCCTCCCACTCCTTCCCTTCAGACCCTGTCTAGTGCACCCAGAGTCTCTTCCACCCTCGGGGGGAGGCCGAGGCAGCCCTGTCCTCCCTCTCCTCCCATAGGGTGCTGAGACATTTGGGGGGGGGGTTGGAGAGAAGGGCACTTACTTGGGGGACTGTGCCTGGAAGTCAAACTTGAGTCTGGCAGCCTTCCTCTGGGCAGGGAGAGAGGACAGAGGGAGTCACCTTAGTGAAGCAGGTGGCAGGTCTAGAAGAGCCATCACAAGAGCCACTCCAGATCCCCATGCACCCTGACCCTAATGCTCCCGCCCCTCCTTACCTTCTTCTCTTCCTTCCTGGCTGGGCTGCCCCCTCGTTCAAAGGCACTAGGGTCTGTGAAAAAGTGCTACCTCAGCTTGGGAAGGCCATGTCTGGGGGGTGGTGTCGGGTTGGGGTTCTGTTCCCCCCATCCCAGGACAGGGCCAGTGTTAGCAGGGGGCTCTATGACCGTCCTCCTCCCGCCCCACCCCCAAGGAGCACCAGCATATCGGATGCACGGTGGCCGGCCTCTGGGCGAGAAAAGAGCAGGATCTGGTCCTTACCTCGCGCCGAGGAAGGGTAGACAAAGTCCCTGCGACCTAGGAAGGGGCTTGCTCCATCCGCCATTCTGTGGGGGCTCAGGGGCCGGGAGGAACCCGGGTAAAGTGCATTCGGGGAACTGGAGCTCCAGGCGGGGGCCGGGCTGCGCGGCCACACAGTGCGTGAGCCACCTGTCTGGGGCCTCACACCCTACACCACTCACCCCTGCCGCCCCAATATCACCCCCTGTCTCCCGCCGCTTCCTCCCAAGGCGTCTCCCACGTCCCGGGCCCTCAACAGGATGTCCTACTTCCCCAGCAGTCGCGGCCGGGAAAGGGTGCGGCCTGGGGCCGCGGGAGGCGGGAGGGCGCGTGGGAAGCGCGAGGCTCCGCTGGCCTCGCTCCGCCGCCGGCCGCGGCCACCCAGTCCTCGGGCGGGGACAGTTTCCCTCCGCGCCCACCCGCCGGCCTCCAGGCTCCTCCTCCCACGCCCTCTGCGGTGCTCGCCCCCTCCCCGCGCGGCCGCCGCCGCCCCGCGCCACGTCCCCCGCGCCCGGCCTGGCCACTCACCGCGCGGGGGGCCGCGGCTCCCGGGACCGTCGGGGCACTTGGGAGCTCTGTGCGGGGAGACGGGGCGCGGTCAGGGCCCGGGACTCCGGGTCCCCGCGGCAGCCGAGGCCGCCGCCTCCGGAAAAGTTTGCGGCTCTGAAGGGCAGGAGGGGTGGGGAGGGGTGGGAGGGACGCGGGGTCCTAGAGTCGCCCGCGCAGGAGGGCGGGCCGGCCGGGAACCCGGGAGGAGCCGAGGAGCGGGGGGAGGAACCGTGGGGTGGCGGAAGAGGGGAGGCCGGCCCAGGAAACCGGGGCCGGGTAAGGGTTGGGGTCCCCGCGGACTGAGGTCGGGGGTGGGGCGGCGGGGCGAGGTGGGGGCGGGGAGCCCCCGGCACCCGGACGTCAGGCTGACGTGGAATCGGCCTGAAAGGGTTCTTAGGGGTCACTTGGAAAAGTCAACGCCCTGCATTTTATAAAGGAGACTGCAGTCAGGGATGAAGTCCGTCCAAGGTCGTGCCGAGTGCGGCTGGAGGCGACACCTCTGCTCTGCCCGTCCCTCCCAACCACGCTCCGCTGCTGTGCGGGGGGGGGTCTCCGGGTCCCAGAATCACCCAGGAGGGGACTGGGAGACCGGTACCTTGGGGGACGGCTGCCGGGTCTCAATTGCCCGCAGATCTTTGTCCAGCTCCGCGCTCAGCTTGGCCAGCTCTCTCTCCAGCAAGACCTGGGGGCGGATTATGGGGAGAGACTTGGGCAGTGGGTGGGTAGGGGGCACAGTGGGGGAGCACTGATGGAAGGTCAGATGTGAGAAACTTAGTGGGCAGCAGGTCAAAGCAAAGCACACTGTGCTTGGGTAAAGGGCAGGCTCAGGGCCCGGGGCCAGGACCCGCTCCCTGCCTGTGGGCCTGCCCGGAGCGGTGTCTCAGGGTGTCAGGATGGCCCTTCCACAGCTTCTCACTGGCCCTCGCATCCGACCCAGCTCACTCATCCCTACGCACATGATAGTACCGTAGTACTTCCTGATAGTGCCTTTTGTCCTGTCACTTCTCTGTTCAAGAGCCTATAAAGCTCCTTATTTCCTCTCTCAAGTCTTCTGCGGCTTTCCACAGCCTGTACTCCACCTGCTTTCCCTCCCACTGACCCTCCAGCCTTTGCTCTGCACTCCCCCATTGAGCGCTCTCTCTGCTCGGCCAAGCCCTCCCAACTCAGAGAGCCCAGCTCCACCTCCAAGAATACTTCCTGACAAGTCCACACTGACCACTTCCTTCTCTGCTCCTGCTTTGGTCAATAGACACGTATTCAACACCCATTTGAGTGCATACTGTAATGCCAGGCACTGTCCCAGGTGCTGGGG
The DNA here is from genome assembly GCF_017311325.1 of Ursus maritimus. NCBI lineage: Eukaryota > Metazoa > Chordata > Mammalia > Carnivora > Ursidae > Ursus > Ursus maritimus. Next base: position 70,480,791 of record NW_024423453.1, read on the forward strand.
ATATAGAGGTAAACTGTATGGGACTGGAGAGGGTCAGAACTTTGGGTCTGTGGCCTTTGCCCATGGTCACTGGGGCTAACACCACCCAGAAGTCTCCCTCATTCGTCCCCCAGCATAGCTGTTTCCCTCCCCCTCCACCCTATCCTGCGGCACTCACCTCAATGGGCTGGGAGGGCTTCTCAACAGGGTCATCCACTAGCGGTTTCTTGGGCTAAGGGTGGGAAGGGTGAGTCAGAGGGGTGAACTCTCTTTCCAAAATGCACTAGCTAAGGAGTATGTCCACTCTCAGAGGGACAGCAGGACACTCACCTTCTGCCCAGTCTCTAGTTCTTGCAGAAACTGGTTCCAAGAATCTTCCGTCCAGACATTGTCTGCTTTCTCTTGGCGTCTGGGCACCTGCATGGAAGTAGGTGGGCATCAGCTTGAGCAGAGGGGTACCAAGACACTCTCCAGGCTCAAAAAGCAGGCTTGTAGGCCACCGCCTCACCCCTCTGCCTGCCAGTGCCCTCCTAAGGATTCTGGGCTCTCCCAGCTGCACAAGACAGGCCCCCAACTGAAAGGGCATTATCTGTGCTCTTAGCAGAGGGGTCTGGCCGAAGAGCACAGTGCCAGGGGCAGTGAGGGGAGGAGGCTGGGCAGGCTACCTGATTTGGGGTCTGGTGTAGGGAGGATGCTCCAGGATTACAGTTGAAGGTGCTTCTAGGAAACTCTTCAGAGGGGTCCCAGCTTCTTCTAAAGAAAGGGGAGCACATCTCTTCAGTTTCCTTTTAGGGAGACTAAGGAGTAAGTGAGAACACAGCCCTGCACACGCTACCACCACCCTCTGCCCCCTGCTACTGACAGCCTATGAAAGCAGTGTTACACAATGGAAAGTTATGCGCCCTGAGTTCAAATGCCAGCTCCACCACTTAGCTGTGACCTTTTGGCAAGTGACTGAGCTCTCAGAACCTCAGATTCAATACCTGTAACATGAGAAGGAGTCCCACCTTGGTGAGGGTATGGCCAAGCTCAGGTGAGGGAACATCTGTGAACCGCCCAGAAGGCCTAACACAGGCATCTGCTCCATGAGAGGCCAGTCCCTCCCACTGGCCTTAGTGAAATACCCTGCATGTGTGTTCAGTCTGGCCCCACAGCTGTGGCTATGTATGTCTGTGCAGCTTTGATGAAGCTGGTCTTCCTGGCTGTCACAGCCGAGCGGCCTTGCACACATGCCCAAGGGTGTGGGTGGGACTACCTCCCAGTCCAAGGAGAACCAGGCAGGGCAAAGGGCCTGCAGCCCTGACTCGGGAGCCCTGGGCAAGCTATTTCTGTTCCCTGTGCCTCAGTTCCCTGGGGGTGCTGCAGTCAGTGATGTCATCTGTGAAACCACTCCAGCCACCAAGGCTCCACACTGTCACATTTGCCTTCGTTCCCCTCCAGGGCTCCTTTCTTGGCTGGCTTAAGTGTGCCAGACTCTGTTGAGTCTGGACGTTTCCACCACTGTACCAAGCTTATCAAATGACGGAATGTCTGACGAGGGTCAGGGTTTATTGGGTGTAACTATGACTCTATTTTAGAAATAATATTAATAATACCACTGGTAATGAGGATAGAATACATCGTTCCTAATTTAGGGAGCTCTAGTCATAATTGAGCCTGTATATTAATAATACTCGTGGAGGGGCGCCCGGGTGGCTCAGTTGGTTAAGTGACTGCCTTCGGCTCAGGTCATGATCCTTGAATCCTGGAATCGAGCCCCATGTCAGGCTCCCTGGTCAGCATGGAGTTCGCTTCTCCCTCTCCCTCTGCTCCTCTCCCTCTGTTCCTACCTCCGCTCATGCTCACGCACTCTCTCTGTGTCTCTCTCTCAAATAAATAAATAAATAAATAAATAAATAAATAAATAAATAAAATCTTTTAAAAAATAATAACACATGGAGACTTGCTATGTGCCTAAACCCTCACAACCACCGTGTGGTCCCCTCAGCAGCTGGCTGAGACTGGTAAAGTTGCCCAGTGTCACATGGCTATTGGCAGCACACCAGCTTGAATCTGAACTTGGATTCAAATCTTGAGCTCTTAGCCTCTATCTTATTAATTATGCCAAGAGCCACAGGCCAGGTATGGCCACGCTCATGAGGGTAATCCCTTCCTGTAAAGGAATAAGAAACTCATTGATTTCACTTGGAGGCAAAGCTGCTGATTCTCAAGGTCTGGTTGAGCCCCCCACCCCGCCTCCCGCCAGGTCCCTGGAAGCCTGGGCTGGGCTTGCGTGGTTTGTGCAGAGCAAAGAGACTACATCCTTCACTTATGTGGAAGGGCTCCTCTCTCATCCTCATCTTCCCCCACTTGGGAGGAACATTGGGATCCTCTTACACCCTTTGTTTTCTCTCAGGCTTTGGAGTAAATGGCCACAGGTCCACACCTAGCCATGGGCCACCCTGCTCTCCACCCCATTATGACCTGTGGATCTTTGGCATGATGAGTTCCTCCCGCCAACCACAAAAGCAGCACTGGCATTCCTGACCAGGAATGGGTGCAAAGTCCACCCCAGCCCTTCATTCCCCTTTGGCCCTGGCAGGGAGGAGAGAGAACATCTGGAGTGGTGGAGACCCTAAGAAGCGGAGCGGCGAGATGGGGTGGGGAGATGCTGTACCATCAGTGGCCACGAGGGGGTGCCAGTCCCCGCCAGGAAGCCAGTGCCCCTCTGCGGCCCTTGGGCCCCCTTCCCAGGATGGCTCACCCACTCAGAGAAGAGGCCTGGCTTGGCCTGGCAGCCGGTCTTTGCGGGGGCCTTGGGTGCCTTGAGTCTGTAGAGGCGGCACAGGAGGAAGCCACTGAAGGTGGGAGAAGAGAGGCCAGGGGAGGTGAGAGCTGAGCTTGAGCGTACCTGGGTGAGCACTGAAGATTCTGACACCCACTCACTCCCATACCTGCTCCTGTGCGGCTTGTGGGAACAGGGTTGGGGGTGCTCTGGACCACTATGTGGGGGCTTTGCACCAAGAGCTTTACACTCGTCACTAAATCGTGACAACTCTGGGGCAGCTAGTGTCCCCATTTTACAGACGAGGAGAGAGAAGCCCAGAGAAAGCACAGCCAGGGCGAAGACACTCACTGGACAGTGAAGCTGAGGCTCTTCAGCGCCACCTCCCAGGGGATTTGGAGCTCACCGGAAATGGCCTAGGCGAACTTCTCAAGGTGAACTAAGCCAACTGGGGAGCCTCAAAGCCAGGCTTACAAGATGGGCAGATGCAGGCACTAAGCTGGGGCGGGCCACGCGGGCGGGCCACCCGCCCCCCTCACCTTTGGGTGATTCCTCAAAGGTCCAGTCCAGCTGCAGGTCTGCGGGAGCAGAAAGGACCAGATCAGGGGTGGGGCCGCAAGCGAGGATGGCGAGCCCCCTGAGGCTGCCTCAGCTACTCGCAGCCATCCTCCTGCCTAGAGCAGGGGCCGAGGGGCTGAGTCAGGGCCTGAAGAATGTCCCGAGGGAGGGAAGGAATTAGGAGGGCAGTTCTCTGGAGGGTTTGAAATGCCTCTGGCAGGCTTAGGGCCCAAGTGAGCCAAACCAGGCAGTGGGCTTGCCCAAAGCTCCTGCTCCTCCCTCCCGGCGTTCCCACACACAGCCTTTCCCTGACCTTTGTAAACCTGCCCTCACCACATCAGGTTGGGAAAATTCCACTTCCCCTTCTCTCCTTCCCTTTCTGCACCCGCTTCTCAATGCTTGTCCTTCCCCCTTTCCCTAGACCCACTCCTCATTGCGCTCACGACTTTCAGGGGCCTCCTAGGAAAAGCTACTGACCCACCAACGCACTTGAGCCCCTTGGCATGCAGACGTGCCACAACAGCACTTGTCTTAAATGCAGACCAGAATGCCTCTCTCCAGATCCCATACCATCCTCCAGCTCCCAGATTGTTTTGTTTTCCTTTGCAGCAAACAGTTGGCCATCACTAACTCACTGTCTCCAGTTCCCCTTTTTGGTAAGTAGGTTTTTAGCTCCACCACGATTGCCCCCACCGCTCTTAAGAAAGACCACAGTGACCTCCATGTCACCAAATCAAGATACTTGACCCATCAGCAACATCTGTCACAGTGGATCATTCCTCCTTGAAATTCCTTTTTCACTTGGCTTCAGGAAGACCCTCTGCTTTTCCTCTCTGTTGTACCTGCGTAGTCTCTCTCAAACCTCTGCACGTCCAAGTGCCTCAGGGCTCCGTGCTTGGGCCTCTGTCCATCTCCCCAGGCGATCCTGTCTAGTCTTCTGGCTTAAAAAGCCCCATCTACTGCGGGGATTCACACTAGAATTAGTTGGGGAGCTTTCAATCAAAATCTTCTTGTGTGATCCCAGGTGTTTCCATCTGCAGCGTAGGCCTCACCCCCTGAACAACAGACTTGCATATTAACTGCCTACTTGACCTCTCCGACCAGATGGACCTCAGCAAAAACTGAAGCCTCTTAGCCCGAAGCTGCCTCCCTGTTCCCTGAATTTGGAAGCAACATCCTTTGACTTGCTCAGGTTTCAAGTCATCCTTGATTTCTTTCCTTCATGCCACATCCAATCTATCAGCAAATTCTCATGACTGTCTCCAGAATCCCACCAGGCCCGCTGCCACTACCCTGCTCTGAGACACTGTTGGCCTCTCCCCTGGATGAAAGCCGGGCCCCCTAAGCGGTCCGTTGTGTCCTCCACTGCCTCACGTCCTCTCCAAGCGGGCCTCAGAGTGAGCCTCCAGAGCATGTCACTCTTTTGCTCAGAACCTCCCCTTGCCTCCTCAGCTCTTGCAGAGTAAAAGCCAAAGCCCTGATCAGGCCCCAGAGGCCCTCCATGACCAGATCCCATGACTCTGACTCCGTCTCCCACCAATGCCCCTGTCACTCCAGTCCAGCCTCTCCTTGCTGCTGCAGAACCGGCCAGGTCCGCTTCTGCCTCTGGGTCTCTGCTCCTCCCCTGGCTCTGCAGGGCTGGCTCCTTTCCTCCCTCAGCTCTTGGCTCGGATGCCACCTATCTGGGCCTTCCATGACCAGCCTGTACTGGGCACTGCCCTTTCCTTTTTCTCCCTTGCCCTCACCACCATCTGCCGTATTACATACGTGTCTGTTTATTCTCCCTCTGTCTTAAGCGTCACTGGGGCAGTGACATTCTTTTTTATTCCCTGTCTCATCTTCAGCACCTAGAATGTGCTCAGCACACCGTAAGTGCTCACTACTTAGTCAGGGGACTGACTGAACATATGAGTGACCTCATGGCTTCCCGGTACTTTCAGAGGAGACCAGGGACGGTGTCTGGTCATTGTCCAGAAGGACAGAAAGGAGTTAGGAGGCTCCTCCCCTTTGGCCTGTTTTAGGGAGGACCCACCACTGAGCCTGGGGTGGGTGGAGAAGACCTCCCTGAGAGGCTAAGTTCCCTTTTCTGCCCCCCCCTTCCCCAGCCCCAAATGCCAGAGCCCACTCAGCAGAGAGAGGGCCCTGGAAGGGTGTCTCACCTGGCATTTTCCGGTGAATCTGCTGGAACATTCTCCGGTACCAGTCCCTGGGGCTATCAACACTCTGGGACCAGAAAAGACAAAGTCAGGCCACCCTCTTAATAGGAAGCCACGGAAGTATTCCCTTCCTGAGTCCTTTCTCTGGCCACCCTTGAAGTGAGCAGGCTGTTGTGATAGGTCTAATAACAGTAACTTCATATAGCACATTACGTATGAATAAGGGGTGGAGAAGGATCTCCCTCAGTGATGATCCATCTCGAGGCTGTGAGATTTGGGGTGGTTTCTGGTTTTTCTCTTTGCTTTTCTATATCTCTGATGTTTCTACAACAAACATGTATTTCTAGGTAATGAAAAATAAATGCAATAATTTAGGGGTAGAATGGCATTTACAGTTCCTGCCCCCCTGAGACTGAAAACAGCCCTGGGAGGTATGTTACCAACTTCAGCTTCAGATGCAGAACTGAAGGCAGGTGGCTGGCTCAGGATAGGCATGGGAGTGGACGAAGGGCAGGCCCCTCAGAGCCTGGGCCCTGGCTCCTTCCATGCCTGCTGCAGTGTGTGAGGGCATCTCACTCAGGACTCTGCCGGCTCATTCACTCAGTGGCGGTGCTAGGCCCTGGAGCTATGAACAGAGGTGGTCCCTGCCCGGGGCAGCCCTAACAGCAGGGGCTCCCTTCCCCCCATAGACCACTTGTGCAATTCAGACCACAAGAATGCCTGTAATTTATGTTACTGATGACCACCCCCCCGAATCCATCATGGTGGAACCCCTGCTTTAGTCTGAAATGGTTTGGGTGCATTGTTGGTTGCTCCCACTTCAGTTCACAGAAGTGGAGCTTAGCATGGGTCCCTGGGCCCCATCTATCAGTGGCCCCCAGCCCTGGACTCACAGATCGGGGGGCAATAGGCATGCCGCTCTCATCCACAGGCCCGATTCCCTCATACTTGACCCAGCGCTTGTCCCGACGCTTGCTGTCCTTGGTCCACGTGGCTGACCAGTTCTGGGGATGCTGGGAGGCAGGGGTCTTTTGGCTCCCCGAGGGCCGGCTTCCAGGACCGGGCCAGGTCTGATACCAAGCAGGGTCTGTGAGGAACGAGCAACAGAATATTAGCAACAGGCAGGGGCCCCACCTGGACTGGTCTGTCTCTGAGCTCTTCAGAACATTGATCCCATGGGTTCAAAAGGTTCAACATCTCCTTGTTTGTTTGACTTGATGAGGCAGGCTCTTCCCCAACCCCAGCAGGACCACAGGCCTTTGTTTATTTTTAGTAAAAGTGAATGAAAATGGATTTTGTCTTGAGAAATCCGCGCCCGTGTCCACCCTGTCCTTTCTGTGGGCTGTCTCAAAAGCCTTCAGAATGAGGGCTGGGAATCATTACTTGCAGAGAATGCTGGGGACAGTCCTAGCTGGGAAGGCAGCAGCGTGTGGCAGAAAAGACGCTTGGCTTGAAGGGGGGACAAAAAGTTCAGACACCAGCTCTGCCAGCTGTGTGACCTGCGGCACAGCAAGCAACCTCTCGGTGCCTCCGTTTCCACGTCTGTAAGACGAGGGTAATCATGGCAAACATCCAGAGAGACTTAGTATGTGTGACCGTGCCCGCACAGTGCCTGACACATAGTCATAAGGCTCTTGCTAAGGGACAGAAACTCATTCACCAGACATGGCAACTGTGTCCTCAACTTCCCCAGAACCTTCAGCCCCCAAGTCACCAGAGTAGCCGCATAAGGCTGTTGGGGCTGGAAGGATCAGGGTTTGAATCTCAGCTGAGCCTCTGTGACTGAACATCTCTAAGACTCGGGTCCCTCACTGGGAAGAGGTCGATAATTGTGCTTTATCTTTCCAAGACATCAAGGGATTAAATGAGAGAAGGCTGGTAATGTGACTTTTCAGTGTCCCATATGTTCTAAGGTTCAACAATTGTTTGTTAAATGAGTAAACTACTTGACACAGTGCCGGTCTGCATGGAGTGCTCAATAAAAGACGTCTCCCTCCTCAGAAAAGGGGCTCCCAGGGTAGACCAGCACCCAGGAGGTCCTGAGATCTTCTGGACCCCATGGCCCAGGCTGGGATGACTTGTACGAGCCCAGGGGTTGACCGGCTCTCAGAGCTGCCTCTCCAAACTTCTGCTTGGCTGAGTACAGACTTGTGGGGTTTGGCCCCCTGCTCTTTCTACAACCAACATATGCTCACATCCCTCCACCCTTCCATCCCCAGTCCAAGCTATTCCCCAGACTGCTAGAGGTCCCCCTGCCTCCCAAGGCCGTGTCCCCTGCACACTTCCTTCCCCCAGCACTGGGTGGGGGGGCAGGAGGACGGGAAGGGATGCGTCAGCCCTCTCTCTCCCTCAGCAGATTTCACACTCACGGGCCATCAGTGCTCACACAGAGAAGGGCAGCTAGCTGAGCTCAGAGGCCCAGGACCTCAGGAGCCCTCCAGGCCCCTCCTGCCCATCACAGGGTGGTGCCAGTTGGCAGGGCCCAGGAGGCTCTGATCCCCCCCACCCCTGACGTGGGGCTTCTGGAACAGGTTTTCCCGAGCAGACCCACCTGGGTGCCGGGAAGCATCTCTCCTCTGGGGGAAGTACCCATTGCACACGGTCCTGGGCGCAGGGTCGTGAAACTGGAAATTAAGGGTGTTGGAGCCACCATTCCGGATCACAGGCACCTGTGGGGAGGGGCCAGGAGCAGCAGCTCAGGCCCGAAGGTTCCGCAGAAGCGTGGGAAGCATGGACACAGTTTACCCCACAGTGAGGGCTGGAGGGCCAGCCCGACCCCTTTGCAGGTAGCCAACTAGGCTCTCTAGAGCTATCTTCTGCCCCTTCCCTCCATTCCTTTAATCCTTCTGCTCCCCCACCTGTCCTTGGAGGTCCCCATCAACTCTGGGCCCACAGGAACCCTCTCCTCACTGTCTCACTCACCCGTGACCCCCGGGAGGACGACCCTCCGTGGGCCCGGATATTGCCGGGAATGAAGTCGTCCAGGCTTAGACCTGTGGGGAGGCTGCAGGGTGGGGCCTGCATGCTTGGATCAAGGTTGGAGGGCTCCGGGTGTGCCAGCTGCTCCTCTGTGTGTCCTCTGTGGGGAAGGAAGGGGGAAGGGAAAGCCCTGCTGGGCTCAGACTTCCTGTGCCCTCTGGGCTCAACCTTGGGGTTGGGGGAGGAGGGGACAGCTGTGGGAGGGGGTCAGGCCAGCTGGGGGGAGCTCAAGGACCCAGGAAACAGGCCTCTGTGGGCACTGGCCTGCAGGCTGCCCATGCTGGCTCCCAGAGGCACAATGGGCTGCTTGTTAGGGCCCGGGCAGGAGCTTTGGGTGGGAGTGGGGGAGGGGGAAGCTAGGCAAAGAAGAGGGAGGCTGGCCAGGAGTGGGCCTGCTGGACAAAGCCTCGGGCACACGGCCCGCTGGCCAGCCCCTCTGGGGCTCTCACCGCACAGTGCAGCCTGCTCCCCCAGAGGGAAGGCAGAGGGAACTGGGGCTGCTGGCAGAGGAGGGCCTGAGCATTCACGACTTTGTTTTAGTTCCCTCTGCCTCCTCCAGTCCCTCCGAGAGCATCTGCTTGCCAGCAGGCACAAGGGGTTACTTGGGCTGCGGGAGAGGCCCTGAACAACAGCAAGGCCACCTGCCTACTGCCCAACGGGGCCAAGGTTATGGGAGGGGGAGCATGTGGGGGCATTTCCAGGCAGCAGGAACCACTCCTTCTGAGCTCAAAGCAGTATCAGCTCCCTTCTTTGGCCTTCTTCCCTGGGACTGAAGTCTCAGAGGGCTCAGGGTGCCAGTGAGGGATGGGATGGAAAGCAAAGCAGTGGACAAGAGCCAAGTTAGACTTGCTCATGGAGGCGTGGTGCTGAGTGTCCCCCACCCCCACACACCACTTTCTTTTATACCTCCAGGCTGGTTTTGTCTTTTAAGATTTTTTTTAAGTAATCTCTGCACCCAACATGGGGCTTAAATTCACAACCCCAAGATCAAGAGTCGCACACTCTACCGGCTGAGCCAGCCAGGTGCTCCTATCCTCCAGAGGGTTTTTTGAACAGAGGGTCTATCTGGCAGCACCATGCCTGCCTGGCCAGCCTGGCTCTTCCTTCCCATGCAAAGGTTACTGCAGGCACCCAGGAGGGGGAGGTGGTCAGGCTGTCCCACAGGGCTTTTCTACCCTGCAGGCTGTGGTGCGGAGCCTGACCCTCCTCACCTGTGCAGCTGGACCCGACCGGAGCTGAGCCAGCCTCCACCACTGGGGCCGGACCCATTCTGGCATATGTGTTCGGAGTTAGGCTTGTGTGCGACTGCGGGGTTTGGGGGCTCACGAGAAGGCCCAGAGGGCCTGGTGAGGTGCTGTGTTTGTGTGTGGTGGAATGGGAGTGCAGTGCTGTGAATGTGACTCGTGGGAGATACCATGGGGGCGGGAGGTATGTGAGCAGCATGGGAGTTGTGGGTACAGAGGGATGTCAGCTGAATGGTAGTTGGGGGGTATGCAGTGGGGGTTCATATGAGCAACGCAACAGCAGACTAGAGGGGGTGAAGGTACAATAGGGGGCTGTGATTACTGCTGTACCCAGTTCCTGCCTAGGCCACGAGGGCTGGATGGTACAGACAAGGCTGGTGGCAGGTCCCTGTCTCTGTTCTGAGTGGGGATTTTTTCTGACATTTGAAAGACCCACTGGAGACATAGCTTTTCCATGCCCATCCCTGGCTGTGGGGGGAGTGAGGGCTGAGGCTGGAGGAGGGGCAGCTCACCAGCTGGATCCAATTAGGATTCTGACCAAAAGCAAAACATGCAGACACACCCCAGTTCCCGCTGTTCTCCCTCCCGTTGAGGGGGAAATTGAGGCAGGGGAGAGCAGGAGATCCAGAGGCCTGGGGCAGGCTGGCTCCTAGCAGCAACCCCTCCCTTCCCAGCTGACTGCTTGAAACCAAGTTGCGAGGTCAGCATCAGCAGTCCCAACCATCAGCTGACCCAGGCCTCCTTCCCTCTCCTCCTGTCCCACCCTTCCCTGTTCAATGAGAACTGCCCTCTAGTAGGATGGGGAAGACAGGCCGTCCCCCTATACCATCCAACTTTTCAGGGGTTGCTTCTCCTTGGTGGCCCAGCTTGCCCCTCCCCAACACTGTTGCCTGTGGCAGGCACCCTCCAGCGATAGACGGGGCACGTGGGGGAAGACTGCACCTTTTCTCTCAGTGGCTGTGCCAGGAGAAACTGAAAGGGACTTCTCATAGAGAGATGGGGGCATGGAGGCATTGGTCCTGCGTCTGGCAGAGGACAGAGAGGTGCCAGGAAATCTGAGGATAGGAGCACCTCTCAGAATTCTGGCAGTCCTTCACCCAAAGAGCTGGAAGATGTGAAGTCGCTCCACTGTCTGTAATTGGCAGACTCCTTTCCACCTCCAAGTATAGCCCTGACCTTGGGGGCTTGGCCTAGGAGCTCTTGCAGGTATTTTCCAGTTATGAGCCCACGTGGACAAAGACAGGTTTTCTTGAATTTCGCTTTTTCCAGATTGGACTTCTTTATCTCTTTCCACCCCGGAGTTGGGAACGAGGACCCCAGGGGGAGGGGCACTCTGCCTTCCCTTCGGGTTGGGCACGGGTCCCTCCCAGCCCGCGGGCCCCCGCCTCCTCTCTGCCCCCTCCCCTTCCCGGCACCTACCTTCCCCAGCGAGCAGGTGGCACGGACTGAGGACGCCGGGGAGGGCAGGAGCATCTCTGCCCGGCTCCTGCCTGGTGCGGCCGCGGAAGGCCCTCGAGGTGGGAGGGCAGGGAGTAGTTCGGGCTGTGCCGCCCGCCCTCGTGACCGGGTCAGGACGGGCTGCGCGAGGGAGGGCGCCCGAGGAGGAAGAGGGGGATCGACGGCCGAGGGCACGCGCAGGGAGGGAGGACCGCAACAGGCGCGCGGGCGGGCGGCGCAGTCTGTCTCCCTCCAATCTGCTCTGTGGGCCGCTCGCGTAGAGTGGAGGGGCCGGCGACTCCCTCTCCAGCTTGCTGGGCGGGGGCTCTGGCCGGCCGGCTGGGGCGTGCGAGTGCCCTCCGTCTGGGCGCGCAGCGGGGACGAAGTGGCCCCCTGCTGAGGGGGCCGAGCCGGCCGCGGGCGGCGCCGGGAGGGGCCGCCGAGTGTCCCCGGGGAGCCCGCTTTGGTTTCCCAGCTGCCTTCCCAGGCCCCCACCGCAGGGCTGGCGTCCGAGCGGTGTGTGTGTGTGTGGCGGGGGGGGGGGGGGGGGGGGGGGGGGGGGGG